>NC_140532.1:17418579-17813579 GCF_057382185.1 Mchenga conophoros | reverse complement strand
AACCTAATGCCTCACTATGTTATACCTGTTTGTTTTTTTTCTCTGGAGCACTATCTGTTAACCTTAGCTCAGGCATATACATATATATGGGACTGTAGTTCTCTATTATTTCAACTGGCAAGTGGCAGCGAGTATGAATGAAAGTTTATTCTCAGTACATGATCCAAACTGTGGCCTTGCAAACCCTTAAGTCCACTTTGCTTCAGTAGTTTAAATCCTGCAAACCCCACTAGTAAACAGTTCGGTGTAACATGCTCTGGCCTAGTTGTAGTCGGGTAAAATGGGGAGAAAAGCAGTGACCTAAAACATGGGGAGCTACAGTGTACTCAGGGTCAGAGCGATTTGAACGCTGACAGAGATTTATATGACTGTTGCTGAAATGTGACAATAACATGAAAAAAAAAAAAAGGTTTAAATACTATCTTAAATCTTAGTTGTGGGAACTAAATAAGGGAACTAAAAAAATGAAATGTGACAAAATGTACAATACTGCAAAACAAGCATAAAAAGCTAAGACTCTGCTTCAATGTATCTACTTATCCATTCGCATTTACTTACCTTGGATCAGCAAGTACCATCCTGCCCTGTTTTGGTTCAAATGTAATGAATTTTAGTATAAGGTACATTTTTTTTAATACTAGTCAGAAGGACGAAGTACACAACACAGCTCCCCCAGTAATTCTGCAAGGGAGTATCTTTGCCCCTTATCTAACCCTCTTCCAGTCCTCACATCATAAAACTGCTGTTAGCTAATACTGTGTGTTTAATTCCTCATTGTGGAGCTCACCTTGGGGTGGCCCTGCCAAACCCTGCCCACAGGAGATTTACAGTCAGCCATTTTGTGGACTAATTGCGCAGTCTTAGTGCAGGGAGGTCAGCCATAACCAACACATTGAGCTGGCTTACACACCTGCTACAAGCCAGACCAGGCATAGGGCAAACCCCTCGAACAGCAGGACGCATCAGACACCACACCAGGAGTCTCCTTGAGTTGTCTAGAATAAAATCTGTCAGATGTAATTGCTCGTGCTGCCCACTATTGTTCGAAGATAAACAAGTGGCATGTTGTTTATTCAACAGACCCTGTGCTGCTGGATCATAAATCAAAGTCATATAAGAGGTAGATGTCTGATGGTGGAGATAGATAGGCTTCATGCTCTCCTTAATGCAGATCTAATCTTTTCAGTTCGGATCTTATTTGTGATTCATCTTCTCCTCCTCGTCCACCCATATCGTCAGCCTCTTGTCTTCCCTGGTGAACTCCTACCAATGTCCTCTGGACTGGATGGATTAGACTGACATTTCATATATGAAACCAGTCTGAGTTATGCAGATGATCATTCAGTGCCGTCACCTCATCCTCCTCTCACATTAACATTTCCAGCACATCCCACAGTAATTATTAGATCTACAGTGGCCCACCTCATTGACTCCTCTTATTGGCACTGAAGAGTTAACAGATCAGTCCACTACTTACCATATACTACATGCACTGGAGTGGTTCTGCACATTAAATGAAAGCTAAGCACAGTTTTGCCTTTGTCTAATCATTCTAATAGCTCTTAAACACTATCTATTAAAGGCTACTACAGACTCCATGCTATTCTGAGCACTCACCCTTTATTAAAATCAGCTGACACCTCCATCATTCAGGGCTTGCTTTGACTTTATCACCGCTGTCGACCCTTCTATCTATCTAATTAACCACAATTTACTAATCACGCAGGCCACTTTCCCAGAGCTGTGCGTCCTCCATCACTGAGCAGGGACAAAGGCTCATTAACGGGGTCTGCCCACCATTACCACTGAGAGGTGGAATATAGGGATTCCTCATGTCAATTTGGGATCAAGAGCCATAAGAAATGCAGAGATGCTGCCAACATGCAATCGAGGCCGGTTTGATGGCGCAAAGCCAGATACAACAATGTAAAAACAAAACTGTGTGGCGAAAATAGTTCTTTTGCTTTCCCAAGGCTCAGGAAGAGAAGTATTGTATAAATTGCAGGCTGCAAAGTTTGTCAGGAGCAAGTGAGCGAGGAGGGGGGGGGGGGCACAATTTCAGTTTTCATTTTATAGGAAGAGAAAATCGATAGGCTGGATGTTGGCTTATTGCCAACTTGCTGAGGGAAAAATGAGAAGATAACCAAAAAGCAGCAAGTTCTTTTTTCCCCCCTTACGCTACACTCACATCCTGGGATATTACATCACAAATACAGCAGCAAGGTAAAGTTTAGCAGGGCACCAGCAGCACACACACACACACTTATAGCCGGTAGATTGAAATGAGCCTCGCTCTTTCTGAGATGTGAGATCCATCCTCGGTTTAGAGAATCCATATCATGTGTATTTGTTCAGTTCAAGCAGGCTTATGTTCTGATACCCTTCTCAGGATTGAAGTTAACCCAATTTTTTTAAATACGTTTTTATTTAATTTAAATTAGTTACAAAAAACTGAGCAATCGTTTCTTTGAGTTTTCATTTGTCGAATGAACAAAACAAGCATTATAAATTTCCCCTGTTAACCCTCCATAACACTGACACATCGCCACCTCCTGGCACTAATTTCTACTGTCACAAGCTTTCATTGCTCAAATATTTAATATTGGTATTTCTCTTAAAATCCAGCAAACCTTTATGTTTTCTTCTTGCAAGGTTTAAAAAAAAAAAAGACAACCCTTTTTTCCAAAAACTGAATCCAAAGCTCACGGTAAAGACGCGCATTCTTGTTTCACTATGTGTTTCCATAGTTCAGTGAGTCTGGCACTCTACGGCTCACATTAGTGAGCGAGAACGTAACCCTGTGCAGCTGCTCATGTCAGTAATGGGCATCAATAACCGGCGCCAGGCCTGTGGTTCGTAATTGTGTTGGAGGGGTCAGTGTGGGGTCAACAGGGCATTCCCCCAGCCTGTCTAATGAAGGGAACACAACTCGCCTTCACACCAATACTCACACAGCCATCTCCAATCCCAGGCCCCATTGCCCATGTCAATCACAAGATCAGTAATAGATATGCTGCACAGCCCAACGCTGCTAAGAATATGTGGAGCTGTGGCCAGTCAAACCATGCTTTGACTAATGTATTGTATCATGCCACTTAATTACACTGAGTATAGTTTATAACCATCTTAGATTATCTATTACAAAGGAAAAATTTAGTCAATAAGGCTAGGTCAGGCTCCGATGTTTTAGCTTATCATGTAGTAGCAGCGTAGGGCTGTGGCACTGTGATGTTTCATTCTCTAAATGTAATACTGTCTGACAAAATGAACAACAACAAATGTACTGCCAGCTATATACATCCACCAGACACTGAGGTACACCTTGCTAGTACTGGGTTGAACCCCCTTTTCAGGAAGGGGTCCGAAAGCAAGCCTTAATTCTTCATGGCATAGATACAGCAAGGTGCTGGAAATAAGACTCAGACATTTCGGCCTGTATTGAAATATTGACATGACAGCGTCACACAGTTGCTGCAGATTTGTCAGCTGTGCATCCATGACTTCCATGAATCTCCGGTTTCATCGCATCCCAGAGTTGCTCTGTTGGATTGAGATCCGGTGACTGTGGAGGCCATTTGAGTACACTGAACTCGCTGTCGGTGTTTGAGAAACCAGCTGGAGATGATTTGAGCTTTGAGATATTATGTGTTGTCCTGCTGAAAGCAGCTATCATAAAAGAGATACACATAGGTGGTCATATAGTGGTGGACATGGTTGACAACAATACCCAGGTAGGCTGTGGTGTCTAAAGGGGCCCAAAGTGTCTCAAAAATATTCCCCATTACATTGTTACACCACCACCAGCAGCTTGAACGGCTGTTAGAAGGCAGGATGGATCTATGCTTTCATATTGTTTACACCATGCTCTGACCCTACCATCCAAATGCCACAGCGGAAATAATTGAGACTCATCGCACCAGGCAATGTTTTTCCAATCATCTATTGTCCAGTTTTAGTGAGCCTATGTGAAGGTTCAACATGTTGTGCCTTCAGATGCTCTTTTGCATACAGTGGTTGTGACAAGTGATCATTTGAGTTGCTGTTGCCTTCAGCTTGAAGCAGTCTGGCAATTCTCTTCTGACCTCTGGCATCAACAAGGCATGTCTGCCACAGAACTACTGCTCACTGGATATTTTCTCCTTTTCTTGAAACTTCAGTAAATCAGAAGTTTCTGAAATACTCAGACCAGTTAATAAAATCACCTTTCTTCATCATTCTGATGCTCTGTTTTAGCTTCAACAGGTTGTGGCCGGTGAGTATATTTACATCTAATGATGACTGGACTGTACACAGATACATCTTGGTGCTGTTATTGCAGCTCTGTCGCAGAAGGAGGGAGAAATATTCCTGCTGCAGGAAAGCAAGCATGCTATATATAGAGTTATACTGTCAATAGGTTTTAAATAGATGCAAAAAAATATATTTATGAAATGAAACACGGTGATCATTTCTTTTAGGCAAGTCAAGGTAAGATGGTATACATGAAAATACATGAAATTAAAAACTACAAGTCCCATACTGAAAATACAAATACCTGCCCAATGAGTAAAAATCTAAATAGTCAAAGATCCAGGCACAACTCTACTTTGGAGCCTTTGACAGATGCACTGGTGATTAGCTCATTTTTTAAAAATTTATTTCCCATATAGAGAGGCCAGTATTTGAGGACAGCCTTGACATTTTGGTCTCCCACCCACCCAGCTATAGTTCAGTGATGTATTACAGATCATCCATCACCATTGGCTCGTGTAAGGTAGGGGAGGGCCCGATACACCCATTTGTCAGACATACACTAAGGGAAGGCAAGGTTCTGCTTTGAACTCCAGAATGAAGGTAACAAACCTCACAGTGATTGGATTAGACTAGCACACATGGGAAATGAAGTTGAAAAGCCCGTTTTGTTACGTCTGCCTTACCAGACCTGAGGGACAACGAGATGTCAAGAAACAACAGAGATTTAGTCATTCTCAGATATTCACGATAATGACTTTGTTTCACGATAATTAATTGCAAGACAAGTACATAAAAAAAATTTAAAAGAAGCTGCATCGTATCCAAGTCTGGATTCAATTTACTTTTGCCTCCAACTGAAGCACCAATACATTAGGATGGAGGTCTAGCCGGAATTGAATTAGAGCAAAAACGAATGGCTTTGGTTACATGAGGAATAAGCCGTGTGCAATCAGTGTCTCTTTTCGCAGTGAGATGCTCCAAAACATCAGTCAATTACGCTTTGTTTGAGTTGTTGGAGAGTACAGAGGAAAAACAATAGACGAGGTTGAACTGTGGGGAAGATGGAGAGAGTAAAAGCAAACGGAAGAGAGTGAGGACAAATAGGGGGCAAGCGAGACAGAGATGGAGGGAGGGCAGAGCTGTACACAAGGAGAAGAGGTTGAGATGGCACGGTGAGATGGTGAAAGAGAACTGCAGAGAACATTTGAGAGAAATATTGCTACACGTGTCAGCAAGTGGCCCAAGATGTCAGTGTAGTGTAAAAATAACCTGTCCAATTATGAAGAGAGACTGCTCACCATTCTATCTGAGATACTTTACTGCAGACTAGCACCCCATTGGCTCTCTCCTCACATATACATCTCCTGTATATATTTAGATGCAGTCATATATTGCCTCTGATAATGTGATTTCAAAACTAGATTGGGACTGTTCACTATCCTTTATAAAGATAGATTGTTCTGTCAATATTCCATGGCTGGCTAGAGTTAGCTCGCCACGCAGCGTATGACTTTCCATAGCCCAGCAAAAATGGCATGTAATGGTTCCCAGAGAAAGTATGGCTGCTGCTGTTTCCATTATCCATTTAACAGCCTCTAAAAAGAGGATTTATTTCTGTAAATTAGCTCCTGTGCAATGTGATTGTATCATGGATCATAAACTTTAAGTCAATACAGCACGGGGATATCATGGTAAGAGGAAGAAAATACCTAGTTGACCCTATCTTACCATGTGTGTGCACAGTATCCAGCAGACCCAGCTGGGGAGGTGGCAGCTGTTTGCAGAACTTTATCTTATTCTTTTTTCATTTACAAGGCTCTCCAGTGTCCCACAGTAGCTATTTGCTCATCAGCTTATTACTTTCAATACGCATCAGAGTAATTGGCTATTTCACACATGTAAGAGTTGAGCTGGTGGAGGGTAAAGGCCAGGCAACCAGGCTGTCAGTGTCCTGCACTACACTCATCCATCAATTATCATCAGGCACAAGGAAAGCCACTGTGGGCCTGAGCCGGCACTTTGTCAAACCTCATCCAGGCCTTGCTGGTTAATCCATTAACACGTGGGCTTTAGCTGACTGGATCTGGTTTAGTGTGTGCTGTGTATCTGCTTCAGAGAGTACAGGTGATTGCATTCAAACTGAAGCCCAAGGGTTTTCTTTTAAATATCCAAATGGTGTGTGTCTGTCAATCATTTACTCTGAACCTTTTCTAAGTAAATGTCAGTGCTAGGTGCCCTGCAAAGTAACATGTTACTATAAACACAATACATTTTTCACCAATGTAACATGCTACTCTAATAAATTTAGTAATTGCATAATGCTTACAATTATGTCATTAGCTCTTTTACAAAGACTCTTCATTTATCTGCATCCCAGGTGAATAGAAAGAACACCAAACAAACCTTTTCTTCCCGCGCAGTTGCGCTACAATCAGCAGTGATTCAGCTTTTCAGGAGTGGAGATATGAGCATTATTTTAAAAATTATTACACAAAAACGCCAAAAGAACTGCACCCAAGCCCGTAACATTATAATGCCAACACAATTCAGGCTCTTAGCATCTGCACAGACAGCATGCTAATGCTAAGCTAGCCAAAATAAACAGAGTAATTTTAAAGCTAAGTGAATGCTGACTCGAGGCCTGTAGCCAGACCCTGATCTTCAACAGTTGACAAAAGCAGTCATGAGCATGCAAAGCACTAACCAGCTAATAGTAATCAGTGTTAGAAAAGCAAGTAGATCAGTCGATCAAATCTGTAGACAGAGCATAATTTGGTAGGGAGTTCATTACACAATGGCTTCCTCCATTACCACCTCTGATAATGATAGCAAAGAAATAAAATATGAAAGACAAAGGCTTTAAATGAAGGAAAATTATTCAACAAAGGGGTTGTAACGATTGTCTCAGCCCACAGAGTCAGGAGAAAAGCTGGTTGGTAGGAAGGTGCTAAAACACAGCATGTTCCTAGAAAAACAGTGAAACAGCTCATCTGGAGAACAAAAAAAAAAAAAAAGGATTTCTAATTTACATTCACTCCGATGCTGATTTACATATAATAGCATGTAATAACACACAAACTGGTGGGTCTGTAAAATAAACCGCTGTCTAGACAACTGAAATCTTATTTCTGTGGATTTCCTGTATTGTTCAATCATATGACTTACTGACAACTTAGTTGGGGAGGGAAGCATTTTTCAATACACTGTAATTTTGGTGTTTTAATCCTGCCAAGTATTACAACACTGCACACATCTTTATATTCATAAATAGCAATGAGTCAGTCGTTTGCTCCCACCATCACTTCATCTCTCTCTGCAGTAAAAACTGAGGGAGAAGACGAAGGAGAGCTGCTGGTTGGCTAGTTGGCTGGCTCGGTCCCTGCTGACCGGTTGTGATAGGTGTCATCTATCAACTATGAAAAGGCCTGAAGGCTCACCACACCAATCACGCTGGTGCCACATGTTAGAGCTAAAGCACTGCACAGAAACACACACACGGCCTTGCACAAACATAAATCACACACGGATAAACAACATATGCAGAACCGTGCTATTGTTATTCACAATGAAATCATATGTATACACTATTCATGAGCAAAATCACATATTTATTGCTCCTTCACAAACTTCAGGTGCAGAATAGGGCAGTAAAAAACAAAGAACATTGACTTGACCATCAAGCTATCACCACAAGCAAAGAAAGGAAGACCTCCCACCGTCTCTGATGAACCTGTGCAGACAAAAGGGAAAGTCGGCTCACCGCATGAGCAATTACAGCAACAACTTCACATGTCTTTGTACCCCCTAAGGGGCCACACATTATGAGCCCACCTGTCAAGTACCCACACGCCTTTCCACAGATTCATCGAATGCACATATGAGCTCTGATTCTCAATTAGTCCATTAAAAAAGAGATACTTGAGCTAATGCTGTTACTGAATTGCTAAATAACTATTTTAATTAAATGTAGGCTATTGTGAGGTTAGCAGGGGATAAACACATTTAACAAGGTAGATGATGCAGACACAAACAAGAATAAATAAATACACAAAAAGGACTGTTTTAATAAGTCCTTTCTGTCAAGCTAAGCATTGGAAAAAAACAATCCAATTACTGACTAGAAAGAGCCAAACTCAGTGTTATTCCCAGTGAAAAGCATCTTACCCGTACTCTAACTGTTCACCTGCAGCTTGTGAACTGGGGTTTGGTTTTAGCAGAGGTTTTCATGTAATTCCTGCTGGTGTTTTTCTCAGCAGTGTAGAGCTGCTAGTGGAGGAGGGGAAGCGATGGCGACGAGGTAATGAACCTCTTCATGCAGTTGGTTCCTAGTATGGGTGCAATGAGTGAGGGGCGACCGCACGGCTGACTTTACAACACACTCTGGGATCCATTGAGAGTAAGGCCACAGCAGCCTAATGTTGATTTATCAAGACAGACTGTGATGGTTATATTAGACTCTGAACTTCAGTTTTCCTGTGTTTAATCCTGCACTGTGTGTTGTGTCTTGCAATGAAAAGATGTCATCCATTGAATATTTAATGTTTTATTTCCCTGATTTTACAAAGTTTTTGCTACAGGTGTGAGATATATCTGTAGGCACCGGTAATACAGAGCTCAGTAAATGATGCTACCACACCACGGCGGTGGCAAGATAAATTTCTATTAAGGTCATATGAAATTGTGTATCCTTGGAGCATTAGGAGATTGAGAATTGTGGAAAGGTTTCTATTCAGCATCTTTCCTTCTAGATGACAGCGTGCCTCGGTCAAGGGATCTGCAGTTTGTTGCTTGCGAGCTGTCATTACACACTGCTTTATGAAATCAATAAGTCACATGTGTTTTCCTGGTAACAGTTCATACAGAATTAATAAAAATGATTACAGGCTGCCACAATTCTGGGTCATTTTCCTCCATCTGGTGACCTTCAGAAGAGGATGGGCACCCTTGACCTCAATTTTCTGACAACCCTCTGTCATGTTTAGTGATCGGTAACATGCAGAATGGCACATTATCTTTGGAGTAAAACCTGTTGTAAATATATTGTATACTTTTGTAAAATCTAAATGTTTAAACTTTGAAATTGAGCATTGTACATTCTTGCCACCATATAACTTCAACAGGACATCTTGATACAACTGGGAACACGCTGAGAATTTCAGTGTTTGCCAATATGTGTGCCTGGTTATCAAATTAAGATTTATTTCTCGAATTAAAGATCCCATTCTGCCACTGTTAAATAGGAGATCAATAATTACAGTTTAAATTCATACTCATGACATTTGAAGACATCGCCTTGCCCCCAAGGAAAGACGTGTTTTACAATGTTCTAACATTCAACAGTCTAAACAATTAAGCAGAAAAAAGTCAAATTATTTCACTACAACAAATCACTGAGTGCAGCCTGAGTGATAAGCCATAAACGAAAAGTATGTTTCTTTGGGTGAGCAGAAATCTGGAATCAATCAGTGAAGACAGGAGCTCAATAAAACCTTCACCAGACTTGTCTTTAGGGTGGTCACTGAAGTGTTAATGCCAGCTAATTGATACGCTAAAAGAAAGAAGATTTTCTTGGGTAGCAGTCCATCTGGACAATTTCACCCCGAGGTTAACTTCAACTACATATGACCCTCTTATCTAGTGATGCATGACCCTGCCCTCTGGGTCCAATGGCGTCCTGGGCAACAAAGGCATCTCAGACAGCACATTCAGTTTTGGAGAAAGCCTTTCATCCTTTTTTCCTCTGTCTATCTCTCCCTTACTATCTTGTCTGGAAAGACATTTCAGGTGACATTTCCCTCTACAGAGTTTTATTCTTCAGTCTGCTGCACAGTTTCACTGTTGAATGGTTTCCCTGAAAGAACCTAAATGTGCCAGGGCTTCAGCGAGAGACTCATTTACACAATGGCCAATAATAGTAACAAATTCCCCTTTTAAGTCCTGCTGAAACCTGATATTACATACCATCATTCTTGAGAACAACTGTCACCGAAGCTGGGCATTATTACCCTTTCAGAGTTGCTGAAATATGTTAGCAGTACGCTTTCCAGACAAGTGAGCACTGACGAAGATGTGAATAACAAAACAGCCAAGGACTATGGATCTTTTGGTACATTGAGCATACATTTGTCTGATACACATCTTACTACAAAGGAAATGATATAGCAGGATTCTTTACTCTTTGTGTTGCTTTAAGGCAAGGCAAGGCAAGTTTATTTGTATAGCACAATTCAACAACAAGGTGATTCAAAGTGCTTTACAGAGACATTAGAAACAAGAACAAATAAAAAGCATGATTTAAAATTGATTAAAACAAGCAAATAAACTAACTAACTAATTAACAAACAAACAAACAAACAACAGTATATAAAATCAAAACAGATAAAATCAGAACAGTAGATAAAATCAGTAGTTAAATGTAAGTTTTGAAATTTAAGCTTAAAGTGTGGATTTGGTGCTTTATTCAAATGCAGCTGAGAACAGGTGAGTCTTCAACCTGGATTTAAATAAACTGAGTGTTTCAGCTGATCTGAGGCTTTCTGGGAGTTTGTTCCAGATATAAGGAGCATAAAAGCTGAATGCAGCTTCTCCGTGTCTGGTTCTGACTCTGGGAACTGATAAAAGACCGGATCCAGATGACCTGAGGGATCTGGAAGGTTCATACTGGGTCAGGAGGTCATTGATGTATTTTGGTCCTAAACCATTCAGAGCTTTATAGACCAGCATCAGAACTTTAAAGTCTATCCTCTGACGGACAGGCAGCCAGTGTAAAGACCTCAGAGCTGGACTGATGTGGTCCACTTTTTTGGTCTTAGTGAGGACTCGAGCAGCAGAGTTCTGAATGAGCTGTAGTTGTCTGACTGATTTTTTAGGTAGACCTGTAAAGATGCTGTTACAGTAATCAAGCCTACTAAAGATGAATGCATGGACTAGTTTTTCCAGGTCCTGTTGAGACATCAGATCTTTTATCCTTGATATATTCTTGAGGTGATAGTAAGCTGACTTTGTTATTGTCTTAATGTGTTTTTCTAAGTTTAGGTCTGCATCCATCACTACACCCAAATTTCTCGCCTGGTTTGTGGTTTTTAGATGTATAGATTGAAGTTCTCTGGTGACCTGTAATCGTTTTTCTTTGGCGCCAAAGACTATTACCTCAGTTTTGTTTTTGTTTAGCTGGAGAAAATTGTGGCACAACCAGTCATTGATTTCCTCAATGCATTTACCAAGAGCCTGTACAGGGCCTCGGTCTCCTGGTGACATTGTGATATATATTTGTGTGTCATCTGCATAGCTGTGATAGTTTATTTTGTTGTTGTTTATAATCTGTGCCAGTGGGAGCATGTAGATGTTAAACAGAAGGGGTCCCAAGATGGAACCTTGGGGAACTCCACATGTGATACTTGTCTGCTCAGATGTGAAGTTACCTATTGATACAAAGTATTTCCTGTTTTCTACGTATGTTTTGAACCAGTTTAGTACAGTTCCTGAAAGACCTGTCCAGTTCTCCAGTCGTTTGAGTAATATGTTGTGGTCAACTGTATCAAATGCTGCACTGAGATCCAGTAAAACTAGGACTGACATTTTTCCACTGTCTGTATTCAGACATATGTCATTAAACACTTTGGTCAGAGCGGTTTCAGTGCTGTGGTTCTGTCTAAAACCTGACTGGAAGGCCTCGTAGCAATTATTCTGTTTTAAGAAGTAACTGAGCTGTTGAGAAACTGCTTTTTCAATGATCTTACTTAAAAACGGGAGATTTGAGATCGGCCTGTAGTTGTTCATTTGTGTCTTGTCAAGATTGTCCTTTTTCAGTATAGGTTTGATTACAGCAGTTTTTAGTGATTCTGGAAACACACCTGATAATAAAGAAAAGTTGACGATCTGTAACAGGTCTGACTCTAAAGTCTTTGAGACCTTTTTGAAAAAACTTGTTGGCAGGACATCTAAACAGCAGGAGGAGGAGTTCAGTTGACCTAAGATGTCCTCCAGGTCTTTGCTGTTAATAGGTTGAAACTGTTTCATGGTGTTTAAACAGTTTTTTGGTGGACACAGTACATATCCTGGATCTGCTGTTGATGTACCAATTGCTTGTCTAATTTTTTGGATTTTTTCAGTGAAGAATTTGGCAAAGTCATTGCAGGCCATGGTCGAATGAAGTTCAGCTGCCACTGACACAGGAGGGTTCGTTAGCCTGTCAACTGTAGAAAATAAGACCCGAGCATTATGGCTGTTTTTAGTGATGATGTCAGAGAAGTAGGACCTCCTTGCACTCCTCAGTTGTAAATTATAATTGTGAAGTTTCTCTTTATAGATGTCATAATGAACCTGGAGGTTTGTTTTTCTCCATCTGCGCTCAGCTTTCCTACACTCTCTTTTTTCATTTTTCACCAGTGTGGAGTTTCTCCATGGAGACTTTTTCCTTCCAGAGATAACCTTCACCTTAATGGGAGCAATAGTGTCCATTACATTTAACATGTTAGCATTGAAGCTATTGACGAGCTCATTGACTTTAAGCATGTAATGTACTTGGGGTTTTTTATACAAGTCACTTCAAGTTCAAATGACGATAAGTAAAGGTCCCTCATCCTGAAGTCTTAACCCAGGTTGGCCTGTTGAATATGACACTTAAGAATTGAGAGGTTTGAGGATGGACTGAACCTGATTTAAGAACTAGACTGAGAACGTATACAAACAAAAATCAAACTTCACATCATTGCAAATTTTCCTTTTCATAATAAACGAGATCAGAGGTTTGCAAATACCCATCATTAATGTCATGGTAATTTTGGGCTTAATGATTTCTTTGAAATCCAAATTGTCCATAGGTGTGAATGTGCGAGTGAATGTGAGAGCAAATGGTTGTCTGTCTCTGTGTGTTGGCCCTGCGACAGACTGGCGACCTGTCCAGGGTGTACCCTGCCTCTCGCCCTATGACAGCTGGGATAGGCTCCGGTGCCCCCCGCGACCATGAAAAGGATAAGCGGATGCGAATGGATGGATGGATGATTTCTTTGAATTGCTCTTTTCCCAGAGTGAAATGATTATATAGCATACAACTTAAAAGATTTTACAAAACAAGAATTGGGTGCACAACACATCAAAACTGGTTTTGGAATGGATAAAACTGGCTTAAGTTTCTGCAATGGCCTTCTCAAACCCTTGACTTTAAACCTAATAAAAATCTGTGGTCTATACTTAAAAACCAGATCCAAGCCAGGAAATCAACCAATTTAATTGTACTCTACCATTCTGCCAAGAAGAGTGTTCAAAGAGTGGAACCAGAATTGTGCCAGAAACTTGTTAATGTCTATCAAAAACATTTGGTTGAGATGCAGCTAAGGGACATTAAATCAAATATTAGTGGGTGGGTGTGTAAACTTTTGACTGTGTACTTTCAACCCTGTCTTGACTGGAGAAAATCTAAAATAATTTCAGATTTGTGCTCCCATTTCTTGCTTTTTAAAGCCATTAAAGATGCATGCTATATAATCACTCCACTCTGGCAAAAAAACAGTTCAAGGAAATCATAAAAGCCCAAAATTACCATGACAGTCATACCAGTGATTAGTGTATGTAAACACGTGACTACAATCATACATAGTTTGACTGCAACACATGACTGCACTGTAGCAAATGGTTTTTTTTTTCTGTTAGAGGACAGATTATGTCAGTGCAATATTCATTTGTGTTACTGATTTCAAAGTTGTGCAATAAATCACATTTTATTTCTGACTATAGTTTAGCATTCAGCTAATATGAAAACTATCTTTTATCAAGATAAAACGATTATTGTACCACATCACATATGGTAGATGTTGCTCTCATTTTATCTTCTGTTATACAGTAAATTCACTGCAGAGAAGCTCTGATCCTTCCCCAAATGCCCAACTAATCCCTCCATATTTAAAAATCCCTGATCCCAATTTAAATATGCCTGATGTTTCAAAGTCGACAAGTAAATAATCATATTATCATTTACTAGAATATCACATACACTAGATCATATTTTTGCCCTAATGACTAGTTTAAACAAATCGCCAGACTCTCTCCAATCAAAAGTATTGTTAAATTATTAATGGAGGCCCCAGGAAGAGATGCTACTGTTACAACAGAGTCGCTAATGGGGGTCAAAATGGACAAACAAACAAACCTTCCAAAGTTATTTACTTTGAATTAGCAAACAAGCTGTAGGAGAAATGTCCAAATCACAAAGTCTGCAGATCAAAGTCAGCGTTAAATGCTTTATAAAAAAGTTTGGCAATTGCTGTTGACATACCAAGAAAAAAAGAGTAAGAAAAACAAAAAAAGGCTCTGAAAAATACAGGAAAAAGACATAAAAAGCAATGGGAAAGTAAACACCCAAGAAGAGAAGGAGTGAAAACACAATCTCGCAATCCCATGAGGTCTCACTGTAACATAAGGTGGCGGTATATTACAAAGGAAGTGCTTTATCATCAAGATCTAAAGCTTCTGCACTCACACTTTTCCAGAGCTAGAATGTGGATAGATATTTTCTAAGGATTTCTATAACTTCCTGAAGTAACAGTCGTGACAGTCACACCCACATCACAGCAGTGGACCAGCTGTGTGAAAGTGTGCTTTCCCTTTGTGGTTTTCCTTTACATACGTGTGTAAGCCTGTGGCAGCAGCACTTACCTTTGATTGTTTTTGTTCACAGCTACAAACACTTTTGTCTTCCTCTGTGGATGGCCATCATCGGACAAGTTAATTTAAACTGAACCCACTAGAGTAAAGTACAATCATTCCTCATTACTCATCTATAGTCATTTGTAACTGTATGTACAGATGTTTATTGCCTTAATTGGATGAACAAATCCTGACTACCATTTAATTTCATTTATAAGGAAAATCTCTGTGGTTGCAATCTTTGGAAAGAACAACTAACATGTAATGTTTACATGTCACAGAGCCATACTGTCACACTTCATTAACCATTCCTAGTCCCTCATCACCCATGTGTTCAAATGTTGGAAATTTGCTGGATATCACCAAGCGTGTGATACGTCAGCCTGGTTATAAATTCCTGTCAATGACTAGACCTCATTTCCATTTTGCACTCAAGCAGCTTTGATTTGAATATCACTCGTCCCAGTTCACTACTCCAGCCTTTAGAAGTAGTGTTGGAGGTTGAGAGCTCTCAGTGCAGGGTACTCAAAATATTGAGATGGAAAACTTGGTACATTTTTGGGGGGTTTTTTTGTTTCACACATGGGAAATGTAATATTTTAACTTGTTATTAAAAGGCTCGCTTTATTCTTTTTTCTTCTTCGTTTTTGTCAAAGAATATAACACCACAAGTCCTTTAAATACAACTGCCTTTGTGTTTGTTAGTCATTTGTATGTGATGCATGTACATGAACAACCACTTTATTGCTTCTATGCTTGAATTATCATCACAACTCCTATTGTCATTATTCCTTTAGATAGTATCCCTACTAACACCTTATACCAATATTAGCTTTAGATATGATACCACACTAATTTTCTTTTGAACGTTGATTGACAGATTGTGATGGCAACTCTAAAGATGTAAAACTGGAGTTAATGCTAACATTACACTACATAACATTTCAACTCACCTGTGTAACTTTAGTAGTGTTAATATATGATTTAGGGTATGTTTTCTTCACTTTTAATTACTGAGGCATCCACAAATTGGGTATTTAACTGTTTTTAATGTTTACATTTCTCATGTTTATAACATGCACTCCCTGGGCTGAAGAGATTCAATAAATAAGCAATTATTCAATCAGGTGATCAGGGGCAACTATGATATTGCTGTAAATCTAAACATCACGTGTTTACTTACACATACTGTAGGTATAAGTAAAAAGGAAGTGTTCACAGGACTCTGTGAAGGACTGTGAAGGAACATCGTCCTTTGGACAGACAAGACCAAAGTGGAGCTGTTTGGAGATGTTTCATAATGATTAGTGCCGAGTTTTGTGAAAACCAACCACAGCATATCAGCACAAACACCTCGTATAGACTTCCAAGCACATTGGTGGAAGGGTGATGATTTGGACTTGCTTTGCAGTCACATGACCTGGGCACTTTACAGTCATTAAGTCCACCATGAACTTCTCTGTACACTAAAGTATTCACTCAAACATGAGGCATCTGCCCGACAGCTAAAGCTTGGCTGAAAATGGGTCATCAGGGCAATGATCCCAAACAACAACAACAACAACAACAATCTTTATTTATAGAGCACATTTAAAAGCCTTGGGCATACCAAAGTGCTTTACATAAAACAATAAAAGGTTCAAACATTGATAACGGATAAATAAAAATAACGAGTTATGTTCATAGATAAAAGCTACCAGTAAGAATGACTACAGCACATGGGTAATAGCAAGATAAAAGCTGTACCACCATAATAAAAGACACCAATAGAAAGATAGGAGGGAATTAATACAAGAGGTCAATAGGTCACAGAATCAGAATCAGAATCAGAATACTTTATTGATCCCTGGGGGAAATTATTTTTTGTTACAGTGCTCCATTCACAGCAACCAAACAAACAAACAAACAAACAAACCAGCAATTAAAAGGTGGAGAAGGCAAGTTTAAAAAGATATGTTTTAAGCTGTGATTTAAAAGAATGAATAGAATCAGATGCCCGGATGCCAATCGGGAGATTGTTCCACAGCACAGGTGCGACAAGAGCAAACGATCGATCACCTCTAGTCTTAAGTCGAGATCTGGGCTGAGCCAGCAGTAACTGTGACGATGACCTTAAAGCCCTAGCAGGAGCATAAGGGTTTAAAAGGTCCTTAAGGTAGCTGGGTGCAGTGTTGTTAGTAATTTTAAAAGTAAACAACAAAATTTTAAATTGAATACGATATTTGACAGGCAACCAGTGCAGATCGGCAAGGACAGGAGTAATGTGGGCAAACTTGCTGGTTTTAGTTAGAATGCGAGCTGCAGCATTCTGAACTGTCTGTAATCTCTGTAAAAGGGAAGAGTGGAGACCACAATAAAGTGAATTACAGTAGTCTAGCCTCGACGTTACAAAGGCGTGGATGAGCTTTTCGAGATCTTTATGCGGGATATAGCGCCTAGCCTTAGAGATAAGACGAAGCTGGTAGAAACTAGATCTGACAACAGCAGACACTTGTTTGTCAAGTGAAAAGGAGCTGTCAAATAAGACACCCAGATTCCTGACAGTATCAGAGAGAGAACAACTAAGAAAACCAAAGGCATCCCGGAGTTTGGCACGAAGGGCATTACTACCAAAAATCATAATCTCGGTTTTCTTCTCATTAAGGATAAGAGAATTCGACAACAACCACTTCTTGGCCTCAGACATGCATTCTCGGAGGCCATTCAGAGACAGAGCAAGATCGTCGTTTAGCTCAAAATAGAGCTGGATATCATCTGCATAATAGTGATAAGCAATATGGTATTTCTCAAAGATGGCACTTAAAGGAAGCAGGTATAATGAGAAAAGGGTAGGGCCCAGCACAGATCCCTGGGGGACACCACAGCAAACAGGTACAGCCGAGGAAGAGGATGTAGCCAGATGTACCGTAGAGAGCCGATTGGAGAGATAGGATTTAAACCAATCCAGGGCAGCGCCCTTGATGCCTACAGTGTGCTCAAGTCTTGCTAATAAGATATTATGGTCAACCATGTCAAATGCCGATGATAGATCCAAAAGCACTAAGACTGAGGGGCGTCCGTTGTCAGCCATTAGTAGGAGATCATTGAAAACACGAAGCAATGCTGATTCTGTGCTGTGATGTTGTTTGAAGGCCGATTGAAATTTATCATTTATATTATTCTCATCAAGGTAGGTCTGCAGTTGGAGCAGAACCACCTTCTCAAGTATTTTAGCCAGAAAGGGAAGCTTAGAAATTGGCCTAAAATTGGCAAAATCACTAAGCTCAAGGTTCCTTTTTTTTTAGAACAGGTTGGATTATGGCATGCTTGAGAGCTGAAGGTACATAGCCAGAAAGCAAGGAGAAGTTCAATATGGACAATAAACAAGGTCCAATTACACTGAAACAATCCTTAACAATACGGGATGGGAGAGCATCATGTACACAGAATGACAGAAGCACATCTACAACAGAATGGCAAAACTCAAGGTGATGCAACGGCCCAGACAAAGTCGAGACCTCAGCTTAACTGAAATGCTGTGGCAGGACCTTTGGAGAGTTGGACTTGAAGAAGACCTGTGAAAATGTCCTTTTTCACATGACACTATTATCAATTCTATGACTCAACTTTTCTCTTTTAAAATTAAAAAAATCCCTGCAAGTACCAAATTAGACATAAGTAATAGATTTATTTTTCTATTCTATAGCTGAGATGCTGGAATTATAGTGCGTATGTTTCTGTATGCATGTCTCGACAGGTTTGGGGTGTGGTGAGACTATAGGTTGGGAGCACACTGTGATGACAGTCACCCATCACCAGTGTACAAAGACTGTCCATTGGCAATCACCCTACTGTGAGGGTCTCCACACAGTGTCTGGGTTACTGCCCATGTATTATGCATACCTCAGCCCTCACAGCTGGCTCTGATAACACCCTTGAATGGCTTCCTCTATCAGAGACTGGGTAATGTCAGCGTTAGCCTGCGATGATCATCAGTCTTTATTACCATTCACACTCTCTCCCCTGCAGACAAGAGGTGAAAAGGACTCCAAACAGATGGAGGGAGGGAAAGAAAAAGACGGGTTTATATGACATTAACTCATTCAACCTATAAACTCTACCTTTGAAAGTCATGCATGATTTTCAACACAAGCTAGTTTAAACTTTGCAAAGCTAAAAGGAAACAACATACCACCAAAAAGTCATTAAGCAAAGATGGTTATTAAGCGAAAACTTCTTGAAAATGTACGCAAAACTGAGCAATTTAGTCCACTAAACTATTTTGCTGTGGCAATAGAGCCACAAGCTGCTCATTAGCATATGACAGTACAGCTTTTATGTGCCATGGTTAATTACAACACATTATCATAGCATTATAAACCTGATGTTCAAGGATCTAATTTATGCAAATAGAAAGCTACTAACCATAAATATGACTGGCCTGAGCTTAAACATTTTCCACAACATTTTATATACTTAGCATACTTAAGTCAATCTTCGATTTAGGAAATTGATCACTTTAATTAATGAGGTTTTTCTATAGTGGTTCAAAAGACAAGTGGTGGTGGTTTATACACACCTAAAATACTTTGCATACAAAAATGTGTT
Source organism: Mchenga conophoros (assembly GCF_057382185.1). Taxonomy (NCBI): domain Eukaryota; kingdom Metazoa; phylum Chordata; class Actinopteri; order Cichliformes; family Cichlidae; genus Mchenga; species Mchenga conophoros. Next base: position 17,794,115 of record NC_140532.1, on the reverse strand, counting down.
TTGTGGACACATGTGTGTCTATGCCAGAAGAATAAAGTTGGAATACAGAGTATGCATTTATGCTGCAAGGGGTGAACTGATCCTCTAAGGGTAAGTAAGGTGAACGTTTTGAATGGCATCAAAAAAAAGTGACCGCCTCTTGGAAGTCTATTCAATTATTCAAAAGCTGTTTTTTGTTTTGGGATATTTGGAAGGTTCTCGGGCCACCAGAGAAATACTGAAAATGTGTTTAAGCAATATAAAGTGCTTTAATGTCCCCACAGAATTCAGGCGGCAGTGATAAGAAAATAAAAAGTCCTCACCAGGTGTTTGTTTTCATTTCACTTTTCATCTCCAAATCCTATCAAACAGACGCTGTCCGTGAATAATGACATTTTTAAATTCAAAAAGAAGCAACAACACATTCAAACAAACTCATAACCAATAATTTCTGTTCACTATTTCATAAGATGTGCTTAGCCTCAGTTAACATGCACTAGAAAAAAATCCCTTAAATACTGACATGGACAGCGACTATTAAGGAACATCTAGTAACCAAATAGTGACCCTAATGTAACATCAGCTTTTTTTTTTTTTTATCTAAAAAGGAAACGTGGACATTAACAGACATTACCTTAAAAGAACATGAAATACTTTGTGACTGACCAATTTATGCCAGAATTTAGTTATGAAAGTGATGAAAGCTGTTTCCATGGACCCTTAACCAGCAGGATGGTTTTATAGCAGATCACACATCAGCTCTCTATCGGATAACTGAGAAGTCTAGAAAGTTCTGGAAGGACAGTCCCCTTTGCATCATCTACACAAAGTCAATCAGGTTTCACCTGGAAAACATGAGTGACTCTTGGAAAGTGTCCCAAGAGTCAATCGATGTCCCTCTTTCAGCAACTTTACCGGTGTTCATGTCAGCGGTAAAGATTTGGATTGGTTCTTTATAAATCATGTTCGTCAAGGCAATTGTGCAGCTCCTGAGCTCTTCAACTGCAACTTAATATGTGAGCACTTGCCTGACTTTCCTTTAGCAACTAAAGCTTAGCCTACCCATAATATGCTGATGGTACCACTACGCTCTACATGACCAGCTCATGTTCCAGGCTGAACTGACCCAATTGAAGGTAAACATGGGAAAAACAAAGCTGATGTTTATAGGTGTCCTTGTTTGTGTACCTGGGGTCCCTGTTCTCAAAAACTGGGGACGTTAAATCAGATGCTGATGATCAATGAGCCCTAGCTACAGGAGTCATGCTGGCTCTATAGAAGCCCCTATGGAAACATCTTCAGAAAACGCAAGCTCCACTTCCCCTGCCAGTGGCGGACTCCCTCAGACATCGGTGCGTTGGTGGTTCTTTGTGTCTGGGGGTGGGCGTCCAGGTACACACCGGCTCACTCCTTGGCGGCCGCTTATCGGGGCCTGGAGCCTGGGGCTTGCTCGGGCCACTTCGGAGGCGGGGTGCCCCCGGCCTCTCGGCCTGGGGCTCGGTCACTCAGGCACAGCTGGCTGCTGGCGGAGCTCACGGGCGCGTCACTGCAACCCCCCCTGGCTTCTGCTCCGCGGCTGCTGAGTGAGCCCTCATCTGGGACTCTCCTCAGCTCTTTCTGGGACAGTGGCGCGGCTGCCCCTCTGTTGGTCTTCCTTGGTCTCTTGTGTTCTGGGGGCCTCTGGATGTCTGGAGTTTTGATCTCCTCCATACCTGCTTCATGCCCTGGAGGACGGGGCTGTGGCCCCCCCACACCCTCTAGCAGATCATTACATGAATGAACCTTTTAAAAAACAAAAAACAAGCGTGTCCATGCTCACAGGTGTACACACGGGTGATCACACCCACAAACTACACCCTTTTTGGCTCCTACCTCAAAGCACACTGTGTTCTGTTGATCTTATGTGCTGCACAATAATGTTTAATATTTAGTATTTACTGTCATATTCCCATATATCATTGTGATGTTGTTTATTCTATTTATTCTCTTCTGCTTGTTTTCTTTTTTCTTTCTCAGCAGGTGACCCAGGTGATTGATATATGCTTTTTTTTTTTCCTGCTCATTCTGTTGGTTTTTGGTTTTTGCCCTTCTCCCCCGTCCCTCTTCTCAGCTGTTTCTCTTTCCCTCTTTCTTTCTCCCCTTCTTTCCCCCAGTCAAGTCTGTCCCATATTCAGTAAGTGAAAATAAAATAAACAATAAAAGGTGAATCAAATGGACCATTACGGCAAGGCTGGGATGGTCAATTTGGTAAAGTAAATCCGTTGGGCATCTTTCTTTGCCTTTAGACAACAATTCTGATGGCAAAAGAGCCAAACGGGACAGGCAAAAAGAAAAAAAAAAAAAGTCAGCTTTGTGTCAGCTTTAGGCAAACACGAGAAATTTCTTGCAGTTGGTGGAATTTCAAGGCCAATATTATAGTATCAATAGGTCTCATTTTGAAGTAATGAAAGAAAAGTAAAGATCTGTTTCTAATAGGGCAAAAAATAATTTTTTTTAACACATTTACTGTTTATATGAAACAAACCATCCAGAAGAAACTGTTGGGGATTTCACGATTCTCTGTTTTGAGTGACAAAACCACCGATGTGAAAAATTAAGGCGCGTTTCATTCCATAACGCCGAGTAAACAACTAGAGAAGCAACTGAAAACATGGGAATAAAACCACTTGAGGAGAAATGTAAGGACAATTTAAGTCTAAGACTTAGAAAGAGCAACATTCCAGCATACAAAAGGCAGAATACACTGTATGCACAATGCAATCCACTTTGTTTTAAACTTGGTTCTAATAGAGATTACAAAGTCAAATAAACACTTTGTGTATGTTTTCCACAGTGTTTGAAAAACTTTACAACTTCACTGTCAACTCTGTAAAGTGCCAGCAGCAGGATTCATGAAGGAAGGACCTCTCTGCTGGATCTACTGACTTCAGGACATGGGGGGAAAAAATGCTGTTATGCAGTATAAATTTGGAACAGATGCACTGTTTGGGAACTGCAGCACCAGTATTCCTGCAGACATCAATTACTTCCAAGAAGCCTTCAACTTAACAGCTGAATATGCTGTTGTTGGTGTCCCATATGCATAGAGGGGGGAAACTATCATCAGTTCACAGGGATATTCCCCAAAGCCACAGCAGAGGCAGTGTACACTGACATGTTGGATGAGACTGTAGGCCGAGGAAACTTGAAAATTCAGGTCCAAATACTGAAGGAGACTATACAGGAAGTAATGCTTCACCTTTCAAAACAATTTAAAGGTAGGACTTTGGATGATGGTACAATGTCACTGATGTACTCTTTAGTTTATTTTGGATAAGACACTGCAGTAGATTAAATTAGAAATGAAGCAGTGTCCAACAAACAGCTCTTTTGCAAAACTTCTGACAGACAACTTTCACAAATAATTGTGATATTTGTATATTGCAGCTAAACTGATACTGACACATATAATGGCCCATTTTATTTTAAAGAAACTATTATAGAAAAAATAAAATAAATACAATTATAGTAGTGACACTATTAGATTCTTTGTCTCACCCAATAAGAAACTTACTTTATTCTTAACTATTTAAAACAAATATTTCTGGGATTCTTAATATTAGTCAAAACAAATCTTACGCAACATTAAGAAAAAAGATACATATTTTTAACTCTAATAATATCGGCCCCTACAAGTATTGTTCTCTGCAGTCCATTATTAGCCAGACTATATTTTAAATCTAAAAATAAAACAAATAATTAGGTTGGTCTGCACTCCTCATGTTAGAATAGTTTTTCCTGAAACTGTAACTGACAGGGCTCTGATAACGTGGACACTGTCACTCCACCGGGATATATTAGAATGTAATCTAATGCATACACAGAGAATCTGCATTACTCGTGCATCCATCAGAGTTTCTCAAAAGCCCAACATGTCACTGCAATGCCTGGTTGCGTAAAAGCAGTAACACAAATCAAAGTCAGGACGCTGAGTGACGCCCTCTAGCTGCCCCCCCTTCCCACACCCCGCCCGCAGAATGCATTGATAAAGGGCATGGGCGGCATAAATTCTGTGCTAAATGGGCAACTGTCATGTAGAAGGTGAAGGATCACGTCACATTGTAGGAATGAGCAGATGCCTGTGAAGGTCTAATGACGGTGACTGTGTCACCCCAGTGTGTGTATGTATGTATGTATGTATGCACATGCATGATGTGCGATATGTGTGCACGAACCAGAAGCGTTCCAGACACACAACCCACGCATACACCCACACTACACCAGACTGAAACAACGCCTACATAGCATATTTGTCACACTTAGGTATTTCAGCTCATCAAACATTTTTTTTTATATCAGACAAAGACAACCTGAGTAAATACAACTGCTTTTTCTAAATTCTGATTTCATTTAGTAGTAGTAAAAAAATTCTAAACCTACTTAGCCCTATGTGAAAATGTAATTCAGTTAAGGTCAGTGTTCATAACCCAACAACATGAAAGAGAATGAGAAAAAAAGGCATCCAAGGGAGAATTCCAAGGTGAAAACCATTTCTGACCAGAAAGAACACAAAGCCTCGTCTCACATTTGAGCCTCATGGCTTCTGGGAAAATATTCCCTGGACTGATGAGACAAAAACTGAACTTTTCTGGTGTAAAAATAAGGACGGTGATGTGAAAACTCCAGCTCTGAATGACTCAAAAGAAACAAAATCGAGGTTTTGGATAAGAATAGTCAAAGTTTGGACTTAAAAATCTGATAGAGATCCTCTGGCATGACCTTAAACAGGCCAATCATGCTCGAAAACCCTCCAGTGTGGCTGAAACGATTCTGCAAAGAAAAAATGGGCCACTACTCCACAGCAATGTGAAAGACTCATTGCCAGTTATCACAAACACTTTACTGGAGTTTTTGCTGACAAGGGTGGTCCAACCAGTTGTTAGCTTTAGGAGGCAATTACTTTTTCACATTGGGCCAGGAAGGTTTGGATAATTTCATTTTCATCTGAACAAAGAAAACAAGTAGAGTAGACAGGTCCTCGACAGGACCTGGAAAGAAAATCCCTTAGTTTACAAAGATGTGAAAAACATTTGATGATGTAATGCATCTGTAAAGCTGTTTTAATAGAACTCATTTTCAAACCAGTAACAAGGTAATATGTGCGCGCGCACACACACACACACACACACACACACACACACACACAAAGAAACACACACGCAAAATGCCTATTAATAGTGTTAGCACAAGCCAAGTGTCGTAAATGTGTGAATATGTGTGTGGGAGGTGGGTAGACAATGGGGTGGGCATTTGCTTGCTCTCATTTCTATACTGCACGGCAACAAACTGAGAATATTTTGAGTCCAATGAGAAAAAAAGTCAATAATAACCTTTTAGTATATTAATTCATCAGGATTAAGAAATGGACTTTCACCTGGGTGAGGTGGGTTCAAATCCTGCATTAAGCCAAAAGTCAAAACTGTCATTGTGTCAGTGCATATACAGTTTGTGCCATGTGTTTACTAATGTGCTACTGTTCATTTGAGTCTTAGGCTCTTTAAAAGTCTAAGTAACATTGGAAAGAAAGAAAAAATTTGTTCCCTACAGCTGACTCAGTAGGTTTGTCCATCACCAAAACCTTTTATGCCCCCTTAAAGAAACTGCATAGTTGTATTAAGAAATACTGTGCCCTTCTCTGCGTCCCCTGGTTGAGCTGTTTGACGTCCTCCAACTCCACACTCACATGAATCCCATAAAATGATTAGTGACACGGCTTCCAAATTCTTCTTGTTTTTTCTTGTTTGGTCTTTTGGTTTTGGACTGCAGCTAAATAAGGCGATTCATCTTAAGTACAGTTAACTAATAGATTAAAGTGGAAAATAACTGAACAAATATTAGTAATGAAAAAAATGGGTGCAAAACCCTGCCACCGGGACATTATGTCAGTGTTGCCTCACAGTTAATTCTGAAATAAAAGACATTTGCATCAGCTGGTCTGCCAGTATTGACATCAACTTCTTTAACATCATCTCTTTCTGTTCTTTATTTTTTTTTTTTACCTTATCATAACTAAAAATACTAGAGCTGTCAGAGCTTCTGTGCTACATGTTACTATTTGGACAAATATATATTTGTGATTGACAAAATATTTTCAATCGAATAAATCATTAAGCAGACAAAACAAACAGAGGAGGCTAGAGCACTAAAAATCACGGCTTGGGGCTTTAGGATATGAGATCATCTGATATAACTTTGTCCATAAACAAAGCAGCAGCTTCAGCAACACAAACTGTTTAACCTTGCTCTGAATAGATTTGCATCCATTAAAGTCAGACAAAGTATTGTGGATGAGGACAAAGAAAAGAGACTGCTTTCCGCGTTTTTCCCAAGTGAAGGCAAGTCACATCAGTATCTTGGAGGATAAGCAAATTCATTAACAGCTTCTGGCAGCATGGGAGACAGGATTAACAATCCATTTATGCTGAAATGTAATTGAAAATATGGCTTGTCTCATTTTTCACACAAATGTAATTGGTATGCTCCTATTCTGTTAAGGTTAGCTGCAGTTCAGCTATAATTCGATTTTGAAACTACCACATACAGAGTGTTGGAGTCACCCAGTTAAGATAATGTCAAGTGATATCATTAGGATAAACTGGGGAATGATTCCACTGTGGGGAAAAACTCTCTCTTTCTAATGAAATTAAGTGATTTGCTTTTCAATATGCTAGATTGAATCCACAGCCTGAGTATATATACTGGAGTCCACAGCTGATTCAGATACAAAATTTCATGCACAAATTTAATAAAAATTGTATTTGCATTAGAATATGTGCCATAAAAACACCATTGTGCCTTCCAAAAAACACCATGAAAAGCTCAAATTAAAATGGCCTGTATTTATATAGCGCTTTACTAGTCCCTAAGGACCCCAAAGCGCTTTACATATCCAGTCATCCACCCATTCATGCACACATTCACACACTGGTGATGGCAAGCTACATTGTAGCCACAGCCACCCTGGGGTGCACTGACAGAGGCGAGGCTGCCGAACACTGGCGCCACCGGGCCCTCTGACCACCACCAGTAGGCAACGGGTGAAGTGTCTTGCCCAAGGACACAACGACTGAGACTGTCCAAGCCGGGGCTCGAACCGGCAACCTTCCAATTACAAGGCGAACTCCCAACTCTTGAGCCACGATCGCCCCAGTGCAACACACAAAAAGCAACACACAGTGAAAAACCACATATTGAAGAAACATATTTAGTAACTGGATGCTCAGTGACATCATGAATAAACTAGCTCAAGCCTGGAGCAAATGACAATTGACGTATTTCTCCTTGAGCTGGATGTGAATTGCCTAGAAGCATACATATTGTATTTTAGTTTAACATGCTTCCACCCTTTTAAAATGAAACTGCAAGAATGCTAATCATGATAAAGGCAACCACTCTGCCAGTGACAGCATCTTATTTTAACCAGTTAAGTGTACTGAGTAAACCATGTTAAGCAGCAGTATGCAGCACTAATCAATGTGACATTCACAAACTGTGGTGGGCCTAAGAGTTCAAATGCAGCTTAAGAAAACACGAGCAAATAGAAAAATGCTGCAAAAACACATAAAACATAATGGAAGTTGAATAAAACACAACAAAAATTGTTAAAAAATTCTTACAAAAAACAACAGAATTATTGTTCAGGAGACAACATGCAGAAGTGATATGCTTAAACATGCTTAAAAGAAGCGGAGGATTCATCCCCCCAAAATTATAGGTAATACAGGTAATTTGTGTTTTAATTGCATGATTTATGTAATACTGTAGGTAAATGTTTACCATTAGCCGTTTAATGCTAGCTTATCAGTTCTGCAGCTGTTCCATAACATACTGTCTCTGCAAAAACATATCTCTTGTGCTTTTTTTTTTTTAGAGGTTTTTAATCAGCTTTTGCTGCATTTTTTCTTTTTTTTTTTCTTATTCAACTCAACTTTGGTTTTGTTTGTGCGTTTTTGCAGAATTTTTCAATTTGCTGCTGTTTTCTGAAGCTACAGAGAGTCTGACTTCTCGGGGCCACCGCAACACACAGGCATGTTCAGCAATCATGTTGCCAATCAAAGGTCATAAAGACATTTAATATATGACATGGCAGGTATATTTTATCATTTAATAATTAATTTTCTAGAATTCTATAGCTTGTTGAAAAAACAAATTGCTCTTAATGAACCATAAAATTCTGCGCGGCTTCTAAGAAAGACGTAACCTAGCCAAAAATGCAAACCAAAGCCATGTTCACTTAAAACTCTGTCTGTCTGTCTGTCTGTCTGTCTGTAATAACTAAATTCTCATGACTGTTATGATCAATACTTAATATATTGAGCAGAGGGAGCCTTCACGATGTAGAAGATGGGTTGTCTGGTTATCTGAGAAACACAAAGCTGGGTCCCATTCTTTCTGTGTTTGGCCTGAGAGTCACATGATTGGCAGCAACTGATGAAGCACGGCACGATAAGACCCGGCTTTCATAGCTGATGCAGCCTTCCAGTGACCCTTCATTGTTTCTGCCCCTGAGCCTGGCACATCACTGATCTACTGACAAGTCAAGAACTTTACAGCTGTTTTTCTGCCTGAGTGGACAAGAAGAAGAAAAAATACAGAAAAAAAAGCCACAACCAAATAGACGGGGAGGAGCAGCCGAGGTAAGACCGCTTGTGTGCGTATTTATTGGTCCATGAATCAATATGGCTTTTCTTATACAAAAAGGCCTAGCTGCCACAGAGAGTGAGTATCTATCACTTCCACCTGGAGCTGGGGTGCAGAGGCAAGGTCGTTGCTGATAGCCTCAGATTGGCTTTGAGGAGGGACTGAATGAAGGGGGTGACAGCCAAGCAATATGAGGAATATAATTCATAATACTAATCTTATACACAACCGATGGCAATGGCCCTGATTATAAGAGGTGATTTACTGGGCGCGTAGCTCAGGGCTCATAAACATCCAGACACAGGACACTGCATATGGTCCCTGTTTCATGTTGATTTTTTGCACCATTAGGTCTATTTGCTGACCTGCAGCTCTAACCCACTGTAATAAAACATGGCATCCACAGTTTATTAAGCACACAGCTCAGTTTTTAACAGCATGCACTGAATAAACTGTATGTTTAGTAAATGAATCTTAACTCAATTGTATAGCAAACCTATGACAAGTAAAAGGAAAAGTGTTTGACTCAGCACTATGTTATTAAATGCATGAATTAATAAATTCATTAATCTTTTCATTTATTCTTACAGGCAGCCAGACGTCCAACTGTGTATCGAATGTAGATTTATAAACGTTTTACCAACTGTAAGTTGGATTTTAATGCACAGTCCATGTGCTGAGTATTGAGATGCAAGAAAAAAATAATGATGAATTTAAGTTTAATAGTCTTTTTTGCCAAAGAATCAATTAAATGAAGGATACATTCACAATTAACATCCATGAATGTGGATGTGGTATTCTGCAACTAATGTTGTATTCATTCCTGAAGGTCATCGCCTTCCTTTTAATCTGCGCACAAAACAAGTAATTGCATTCACAACACTTAACACAATAATTTAATACTGGCTGAAAATATAATTTATGTTTAGCTCATGGCGTTACAAGCCACAAGCTTAACATAGACGAGGTGCAAATAATGTAATACTCTCTTTACCGACTGCCTCTCCCATCTTTACTACCTAAAGTGAGTGAAGTTGTGCAAGAATTCTGTGCACAGAATAACAAAAATGCAAAAGAAAAAAAGTCCTATACTTTTTACAGCATTGCAAACATGGATCAATGGCACCTTATCAGTAGTTTGAAGGAAGCCCTGAATAAAATTTGCACAGTATGCTACTTCTATAAAATTAAATTATCTGCTATATCTGACTTCTCTAGATAATCTATTTAAATTCTGTGACTTTGCCTTGTGGAATACAGCTCAGGGAATTCTGTAAGGTCCCAGAACTTCCACTGGGATCCTTGAAGAATAAAGAACTTGGGAGAAGAGATATAGGAGCCACGTGCAGGAAGAGAGAGGAGATTTCATCTTAGACCAAAGGGGGCACACATCTATATCAAAGAAAAACACACACACACACACACACACACACACACACACACACACACACACACACACACACACACACACACACACACACACACACACACACACACACACACACACACACACACACACACACACACACACACACACACACACGGTTTACAGCACAGGGCACTGTATGAATATATTAAAAACAAAACCTCAAAGCAAATATGCAAGATCCATAATAGCAGTAAAGCACTACAATCATACATCATTTTCACTTTGAGTGTTATTAACTAACAGCATGCAGTTTGATATTTGTTTCTGCAAAACCCAAATGTTCTACTTTCAACCTCATACTGCACAATATGAACGCTCTAACTGAAAGCAAAGCACCAAAGTCTGGTCCCTTATTGTTAATATTGGTTATTAATACTGTGGTTAATGACAACTTGAAGAGACAAGTCTGGGATCTGCAAGTTCACAGTCAGCTTGACTACAACAACCAAATTCCTCACTTATTATTACACCAACCTCACTGCAGTTTCTAACGCATCTTTGCCAAACAGCCATGGGCCAAATCAGACCCTACATTCTGCGACCAAAGGCTGCCAACTTAAATTTATCAGGCTTCATGACCCCACTCCACCTCAACGTCGGCTAACATTTCAGCAAAAAAACAAAACAAAAACATAAATCGTCAAAAGATTTTCAGTTAAAGAACCTAATCTCTATATTGTTTGCTCTGCATAAAACAACTTATCTCCCCTTGAAATATTTGAATTTGCTCAAGAAAGCATGCAGTGAGAGAGAGGTGCCGCCACAGGACGTTACTCTATGTACACATATATTCTCATATTCTCTTTGAACTATTTCAGTTCATCAAAAAGAGGAACACAAGCACACCCACATCGCTACAGAATTCGTATTCTTTTGGAGACGAGTTATCAGATCAGGTCGATGCCAGTGTAGCGCCACCGTCTCCCAGACACTTCCCTCCCTCCGACTGTAATTAACTGTCACCACCGATCTAGAGGAGAGGTCCCATGTCACAGTGTCAGAATGGTTCATTAAGAATCTTAAAGGTGTTTGAGAAGAACAAAGACCAACCCACCCCGGCAACAACTGTGACACGCAGAAACACTGCTTCTGATTAACTTCAATTAAGAAAACCCCGAAAGATAATCCTGTGGTTTTTTTTATGTTAATCCCCCCCGGGACTAAAAGGAATAATAATAAAGAGCTCTATCTCTCACTTTTCCTTCTGGCGATAGGATTGCAGTCAATCAGAGGAGGTGGAGAGGAAATCAAAGGGATGACTGATGTGTGTTTCTCTTCCTTTGTGTGTCAGGGAAATGAAGCCTCAGCCTTTGATGGCATCGGTAATATTATTATATACATATCTGTCAGTGATATTGCTTAATTACACAGCTGCAGACGAGAGACCCTATGATCTGTATTTTGTTGTGCCTGTCTGCCAGCTATTATCTCACAGGACATCGATGAGGTTGGATATTATTCAGAAGATGGGCAAATATTTCATGTTATTGCACTCCACTCCCCATTTCTTGTTATGTTTCTTTGCTTTCTTCCAGTGGCTGACTATTTTCCAGTCCTATCATGCACTTGTTTATTTTTCTGCTTCCCTTATTGTGTCTGACTCTTTTCCCTCCTTGTTTCCTCCTTCTTACTCAATCCCACTTTTCTGTGTGTTCAAGCACCACATGTGTCTGTGGGCCCTTAACAGTGGTGAGCGTCTACACAGGCACCGTCTCATCCTGCTCGCCTGATTGCAGGCTGCTGTGACACAGTGAGGCAGGATGGCTCATTGCCAGCCCTGCTGACCCCACCTCGGAGACCACCTTTAACCAATCAACACTCTCATCAACTGTTGGGAGAGACAATCAGAGGGAACAGCACCGTAGGTAAACATGAAGAGGCAGAGGCGACGGGCGTCAAGGGGGAAAACAGCAAGAACTTAAGCGTTTGAGGAGGGTAGGAACAGGGAAGAAATCACCAAAGAAGAAAATGAGAAAACTGGGAGAGAATGTCATTTAGCCAGATAGCTTGTTGTACAAATATTCATCTAACTAGAGGGTCAATAGAGAGGAAAACCTAAACAAGCAAAAGACTTCCTTGTTAACTGCCATCACATGCTAGAAGATGGTTTTGCACAGCTAGAGAATGAAACCAATCTAATCTTCATTTTTAGATACTCATTCTCCCATTCCTACTGCAGCCAAGTGAAAGAACCAGCTAGATATTGCTGTATTAGTCTCCTCCGCCATGGCAACCCAAAGTAATCAACTCCATATCTTCTAACCCTTCTGCTCATCCTCCCATCACCATCATCATCAACACACTGCTTCCCCTGCCTGGTAACCCCAAAGATAGGTCTCTTCCTTGGCAACCCACAGCAATCTAATTTATATGTAATGATGCCCACCCTCCAAACAAGCCCACTCATGAAAATGAGATTCCAAATTTAATGACTTAATGAGCAAGAGTGGACTGTGGATGCGTATAAAGAGATTATTTAAATAACATTACAGAGGATGGGAACGTCTCAATGTTGAGAACTTTATTTTCATTTTTTTATTCCTCAATGTGTCCATCATCAGTTATGGGCTGGTTTTTGCACAAGAATTCTTTGGCCTGCAGAGTGGAACATCCATGGATTGAACCAACAACCTTTAGATTAGTAGACAACCTGCTGTGTGGTGAGCTCATCTTTCATCACGGTATTATCCCAACCTATGAAATGAGTGACTGTTTGACAGCTTCACAAACACTGACCACGTACTGGCGCATGGATGTAAATGGATGGAGTTTTGCCCAACATAATGAATAATAAAGCGCTGTACTTAGAATAAGTAACAATTTAAGTAAACTGCCTTTTGTCCTTAAATAACATATTTCAAAGTAATTTAAAAGAAGCATTTAAACAAAATGCACTAATCTTGCATAGTTGAACTAAGTAACTAGTTATCCTTATTATAGACCTTCACAACATTGCTTCCATCCATAAGAATAAAGGGAAGCCCAATGACATATTCACTGAAGTCAACCATTATTTCTCCAAGGGCTTTAAAATGAAACAGTCCCGTCTTAAATTAATTCTGATGTTTCTTAGTAACGCTTCTATCAGCTTGCAGGGTCGGGTGTGGAAGATGTGACACCATTTGAAACAAGGTCTGGTGAAATGATGGCCAACTTTCGTCTCCTCACTAGCTCAGGTTAAGCCCCAGACTCCAGATAAGACGGCTAATTGACTGGTCGTTTGTGAGAAAGAGGAGAAAGATGTGACGGCCGGGGAGTAAAGTGACAGGATATGCGCATCTCCGATGAGGCTAGGGTGTAATGTTTTTAAGAGAAATTAGATCATTTTGAAACTAGCCAAGGTGAAAGTGTATTTCTCTTCTACACAGTGAGAGATGAAGAAAGGTTGACAGAGTCGTTCCTTACATGGATTTTAGAGGACACGGAAAAGGAATGGCTTCCATCAGGTGCACTAAGGGCGAACAAAGACTTTTCGACTGTGGTGCCTACGACAAGAGATAAATGTTTGACTGAAGGCTATTCTCCCAGCTGTGGGATCCTAATGATCTGCAGCCGTCACACTCTCATATCTCTTGTGGTACATGAGGCACTGTGACACACTTGATGTGCCGGTCTATCGGTCAGAGCACAGCCATGTGTTGTGTGTTCACCATTTCTCTGCAGGTCACAATTATGGCATCCCTCAAAAAAAATCAAACCCATTTTGTGGTGGTTTTTCCAGCTGGCTCTAAACAGCACATTGATCATACAACAGCTCACACTCGGTAGATATTTGAAGCCTCGGACCGGGCGAGATACTGTCAACACAGATCCTGCAAATTATTGAACCATCAAGGATTAATTATGTTTATCTTCTAATCCTCAATTGGAGCTATGTGCATGTCCCTAAATAAGCGGGAGCAATACTCTTGGGCATCCAAAGCTGTCAATAACAAGTAGTGTTAGCCCTCTATTAAGCAGTATACAGTTAAAATTGCTGCAAATGTCATGACTTTCTAACTATGAACACCCCTGCCCTCCCTTCGCTTTATAAATGAGCAGCAAGCCACTGCTGCCAAGCTAACAGGCAATAGAGTGAACCTCCATTAGACATGCAATTACTGCTACCCCATTAAAAAGAAGAAGAAATGGTCTCTGACTCAGCCACAGAAATCAAGTGAAATACAAATATGAGCTTCAACAGTAACCTTTGGCCACAGTATCCTTATTAGCGCGGCATGCTCTCCGCTCTCTTTTTCTCTGTCCCTGCACACCATCACTTCAGCCAACAACCAAATGAATCCCAGTCATTAAAAACATATCCATCTCAATTAGACAGAGCATTAAGACTATCCCATGTGAAGAATTCTGAACAGCTATGTCTCTATTCAGACTTATGACAAAACCTGGCAACAGTAAGGTAATGATCCACCAAATCCACAGATGGCAAATGGGCACTCGCTTCCACTGAAAGCCTAATTAAAAAGAATTCAAACATAACATCCTTAGTGTTTTCCATTATTTAACTTCTGCGGAGCTAAATGTACAACATTGTGCACACACGCAAAAAAATAAATCCCCAGAATGAGCTTCCGGTCTTGATTTCTTGCTTTGATAGGCTGCTAATGAAATTTACTGTTTTAGACAAACTCTGGCTGCAAACTTTCGACTAACTTGCTGCCGTGTCAAGGTTAATTTCAGTGTCTGCTTCCTCGGTTTCACTCTGGCTACCTGCTACCATTGATTTTGATTAGCCACTGTCCTCTCCTGTTGGCTACAGAACCACGTTGATAATGACAGCCCCTCAGATGTCTTTATGTCAGCAGCAGAGCCATCCGTCAGCCTGCAGTGCTGTACAAAAGTGGCTGACGTGCCACCTCTGCGTCTGATGAATGGAGCCTGTCTCTGTATTGCCAACCTCTTTTATCTACTAAGGCAGACCAATCCCTCTAGATCCACCTATAATCAGTTAGACCCCTCCTGATCCTCGACAAGAGCCCCAGCCCCACATCTATTCATGCTTAATGTCAGATGAGAAATTGTTTGTGCAATATATAGCCTGTGAATGTGATGCTCGTTTGAAAAATTGCAGCTCTCCAATCAGTCTTAGGTTTCCCCCCCCCCCCCCCCCATTTTTTTTTCTTTGATAGATTGCTTTTTGATTGATTTGATTGCTTATTTAGCCTTGATAGAGATAACACGGATATATTGAGCTGTCTAAAAACAGACTTGCTACTGCTGCTGGCCATTATGATATATACACTATCACAAAGTGGAGGTGGGGGAGTGTATGATATATAAAATCAGAGATGCCTCTCTGTCCAAATCCTCTCAAGGAGTAACAATAATTCTAAACACTCTTCATGCAACCCCAACCATCATTTATGAGAAAAATGCATTTTGCTTAAAATATTCCACCAGTGAGCATTTATACACACTGAGGTGCTGCCTCCCCTACTGTGTTTCTGATTACCTGTGCTTGTTTTTCTGATAACAGTGTAGTCACACATCTAAGAATGTAGAGCCAGGCATGCATCCTCCCGAAGGCCCTTATCTAATTTTCGATCCAGCAGGCCTTCACTGTTTGGTCTCAGTTGATCTGGTCCCCCAGCACCTTCACAAACAGCGGGAATGCTCTGCTGACGCTAACATAAACACTTATCTTTGTCTTGTGCTTATTCATGTTGCATTTAGACATGTGTGTGGTTCTCAACATAACTGAATGATCCAACACTTTGGTGCAGACCAAAATATCTTGTCAGTTTTTGAGTGGATTTTTTTGTTGTTGTTGTTGTTTTTTGTTGGGGGTTTTTGTTTGTTTTTTAACAGATATTCATGGTCCAAAGAAATTAAATTCTAATAATTTTAATTGGGAAATGCTGCTCGCTTGTGGATGGATGGATATTTTAAGAGCTAAGTTAGGAGAAGAAGGAGTTTTAATGTGTCCCTCAAGTTACTATCCATCTTGGTGCATTTCTACACTGCTGGTTAAAGGTCAAATCCAAGTCTTGGGTCACCCCTCATTTCTTTATATATTAGAAGGAAAATAAGAAATAGCTGCAATGATTTATTGAAGCGTGTGCAAGAATACATAGAAATACAGTATAAAAGGCAAAAGATACACACTTCTAATGATCTTGAAAGTCAATATTTGGTATGACCATTTTTAATCTTCCATACAGCCTGAGCTCTCTTAGGAGGCTTTCTTGTCATTACACGACTAAGTAGTCATCAGGAATAGTTCTCCAGGCTTTTTGAATGTTTTTTTTTTGTTCCGTTCTCTGTCCTGATGATCCCACACTACTTCAACAATGTTGAAATTTCAAATGTGGATTGATCACTCCAATCACATTTGTTGCTGCTGATTTTCAGTCCAGTTTTTTTGTAATTTGGTATACCTCAGCCTTTTCTCCCCATTTCTCTTCCTTAAGAACAGCTTCTCGACAGCCACCCTTCCACTGAGGCCAATTCAGATGAAGCTTCACTGAATAGTAGATGGATCAACTGAAGGGCCACATGAGTCTCTCAGGTCCAGTGTCAGAGCTTTGCGTGTTTATTTCCTATTTCTTAAGGACAGCCCTTTCAGATATGCTTCATCTGCTGTAGATAGCATTTTATTTTGTCCTCCACTTATCCAGCTTTGCTAAATTTTCAAAGAGACCATGCCAAAATATGTTAAATGTAGAAAAACATGTAGTTGGCGTAAAAATACTATTCTATACGTTATACTGTGTTATCTTTGGTATTTTTGTAGATTCAGCTAAATAAATGGGGATAAATTTTTTTATGAAAATCTGCTAGAAAATTATATTAAATAAATATTATATAAAGGTTCAAATAGGGCCTATAAAGGCATAACTGTGTATACTTTATAGTACAAAGCACTGCAGATCATTCAGTGCTGCAACACTACACCGCTCCTTTAATCAATGGAACTGGCTAAACAGGAATGAAAACATCCTACAGCCAAACGCTGAAGAATGCTCACTGATTTGTGTGTTAGCAAGGCTGAAGAGGGGGTGTCCATAATCACACTGAAGAATTAATGCAGCAGCACCCTCGCTCTTGTCGTTGGACTGTGTTGGCTTATGTCTAAATAGCCACAGATGGGAAAAAAAAAAAGATAATAAAAACTTTACACCAACAACTACTGACACCAGATAAATATGATTTTACTAAAGACATGTCGCTCTCAGCAAGAATGTCTTAGTCCACATATAATACCATTGACAGGGTAGGACTTTGGCATTAAAACAAGTGTGACAGTTCTGTGGGAATCAGAGCGCTTCTCAGAAAGCGGTCTAATTTATTCCCTTGATAGCGCTTGAACTCTTAATGACTCTTCCTCAGCTAGTTCACGGCCCTTTGCGGCTACACAAGCAGGTCTGTGGCTTTTTGTAGTCTAATAAAATCGTAAGTGAGCAAAAACGTCTTTCATAAAACGTGTCGGTTCAACAGCTTTATCATCCTAGCTGCAGGAAATGTCAAACAGGCGAACTGTGTTGGCACTCCATGAACGCATCCCATAAAATGGCCAATAAAACTTTACATGGTCCATGAAATTAGCTATTTGTTACAAATCTAATCAAATGTGTGTTGATTTTTTAAGTCCTTTCATTAGTTCCCCCACAACACACTTTCTAGAAAGTACTGAAGTCTCACCTCTCACCATATTTGGGTTTGTCTAAATTGAACAAAGACAAAAAATAAATAAATAAATGAATGAGAGGTAAAACTTGAGGGGGTAGGGACAAATAAGTAAATACTTCAGCCTACTCCTTTTCAAACAAATAATGGAATGATATTTTTTTAATGATTGTGAAGGCACATGTTTGAAATGTTTGAAATAAAAATGAACTGAACTGAACAAAACCTTTTCCAAAATATGGAAAATTCCCACTGAAGGGTTTTGCATGCGAGACTTGTTGGAACGCTTATTAAAGCATGCCTTCGCCATTTTTATTTCTTCTCCCTTCATCCTTTTTAAGACCACATTAATTGCATTAGTTAATACAGCTGTTAACCTGGGCAATCTCAGCAACCAGGCCTCATGACATGAAAAATAAAAACTTACATCACTGCAGCCGGGACAATAGATCAAAAGAGGCATCAATAAATAATTACATTTAAATGTCTCTTAATGAGTGGAGTTTGCTGACTTGGCCAGTGTTTATGACCTCTGATGAAACTGTACGCACAAGGCATCCATAATACAGAATGTCATTAAAGACTGGCCTGTTAATGGCTCTCAGTGCTCTGACTGCCATGATAACAGCATCCTCAATTACACACTGACGACATGCTAGACCTAGAAATGCAAACACACTGATAATTCCTCTGAAATGTTTTTTGGCCTCGGCACAGCAGCTTTGCATTTATTATTGTAATTACGCATTTTATGGTATGGGATTAGGGGAATCGTTTTATTAGGTGCTTTAACTAAAAAAAAGACAAAGGAAAAAAGAGGGTGGGTTTACCCAAAGCTAACACAAAATCATGAAAACTTTAGTACTAGCTTGTTTTCCAAGGAGTTTGACAGGAAGTGAAAACTGTTGACAGCAGCTAGATGTTTGGATTGCACAGACGCAAGAGGTGTTACTACTGAATTTTTTAGATATCTTCTTTTTATGCTGAGAATCCAAAAAAGTCTTATTGCCCTAGAATAGATTTGGGTGGGAGGGGTAAAACATCAAAGAGGCTGATTTCTCAAAACTTGGACAAATAAACCCAAACACTATATAACATGAGTGAACAGGCCCCTTAAATTCAACCTTTCGCAGTTACTCATGTCAAATTATGTGTGTGTGTGTGTGTGTGTGTGTGTGTGTGTGTGTGTGTGTGTGTGAACGTTGACAGAACTTGCAGACGAGAAGTCAAACACATGGCGGAGGAAACAAAAAGCGTTTAATCCGAGCGTGTTTGGCGCTCTGAGGTACACTGGCCTCTTATCTACATGGCACCTTCTTAATTATTCATCGAGGTGGGTGAGTGTGTGTTTATGTCTCACGTGCTAAGGCCTGTAAGGCTTTGTGAAATGATGAGCATGATAAGAAACATGAAACAGGTGCAGCAGTGGCACAGCACAGCATGTGGCCACACGCAGACACAATCAGACATGCACAAGGGTAAATACATGCACATGTCACTGATAGCCAGCTGTGTGCTATAAAGCACAAAGGAGTGTGTCAGTCTGATGGTGTCATGCAGGAAGCGGGTGCAGGGAGCTGAGAAGACAAAAGGGCGACTGCTGTTAGAGTGCTGCGGCTCATTTTTACACTTTCATTACGGCACGCACAAACACACGTGCACGAACACACAGACTCCTACAACCACTTGTAGAACAATGTGCTGTCTGCTCTTGTTGACAAGCCAAGAGCATTCTGTTACACACACACACACACACACACACACACACACACACACACACATTTCCTTCAATGTCATGGATATTTATCACTATAAATAATGAATGCGATGTTGTGGGACTGTGCGGTTACCAAAGCACTACAATACTACACATCAGAGGGAAGTGCAGAGCCATGTTTGGTGAAGGCTCACTGAAGCAAAAAAACAAAAATGTGAACAAATGGAAGGAAAAAGGAAGGTTCCTCGAATGGGCACTGAACCAGCTCATCAGTAAAAGTGGTCACCAACAGTAAATAAATAAATAATAAGGTTCAACCATGAAAAAACAACTGTTTGTCTTTGAGACTGACCTTGTGACTGCACAAATAGCTACAAATAGATAATAATGTTATGAGACATTATTATATTAATGAAAATAAGGATATAAATGAGAAATGTTAAAGCTACCTCATGCTGACAAGATACAGTGACAGACAGACAACAGACTTTATGTAGACCAGAGTTCTCCAAAAATATCTGGTTCTCACATTTACTTTATTCTTATATTTGCAAGAATTCGGCATCAATAAAAAAAAAAAAACAGCACCACAGTGATATGATAGGTGGCTCTTACCTGACCGAGCAAGTACATTATAGCCCATTAAGAAAGCAGAGCAGTGATTGAAAAGTGACTAATGGCAATCCTCTCATGTACTGACATATGATCTGCTTCCAAAGTGACCAGCTGCTGCTCTCACAGGTGCTCCTCGTAGACTGTGGAACCACCAAAGCTTAGAAAGCTGCACGGTGTGTAACCTGTGACAGCAGGATCATTGTGTTTTGTTTGGGGTTTTTTTTAAACTGGTAACTGGTACAGATTTCTATACTGTTGGGTTTTTCACAATAGGATGCAATTTTCTTTCTAACCTGCTCACACTGACAGTAAGGCCTGACAGTATAAACCTTGGTGTAAATAAGAAAAATCGCAACACTGTTCCTTCTCAAGGAGTATAACAAAAAGCAGAGATGCTGCAGAAATATATAGAGGGACAAATGTGTTTTCTCAACATTAAACCATTGAAGCCATAATTAAATTACATATCTAATTGCATAATATTATGTCTTCAAAAGCTGCATTTGATAGTCCTTCACTTTTCCTGCTGGTATGCTCTTATTGCTTGTTTACACTAAGTTCACATAAGTCAGCTCCTAGAGCATCCTCAGCAAAGCAACACTACACTGGGTATTTTGAATCACTATCTTCTGCATGCAGACTGAACTGGAATATTGCAAATCTATGAAAATACATTTTCAGATATGCAGACTGACAAAGCATTAGTTGTTCTACGACTAAAGCTTCAAGGCAGCATTTTGAACATTTTTTTTCTGAAATGATTTCCAAGTACTTCGACATGAGTAACACGTTAGTTAATAACATGCCACAAACCTGCCCCAACCACCATCATGACATTAGCTGCAAAGCAAATAAGTCATTCAGTGCATTCGCTCACACTGCAGATAATTCGATTTTAGTTGTTCCGTGTGACCAACGCTGAGCCCTCATTTTGGGCTCAAATGCTGCCACTGACAAGAGGTAAGATTAAAGGAAATGCAAGATAATGACTTGGCTCACTTTTGAGACTTAATGTGCGGGGGTCGTGGTGCGGTCTGCATTTGAGGATATCCTCTTATCACCTCATCATACTTTAACATCAAACAAGGAAGGCAAAAACAGGAGACAAAGATAATTCTGCCATGCCTCATTGGGCTGAGAGATGCATTGCAATTTTCTCCACACGAGGAGATTACGTTTAATGGTTTCTCATCTGTTGATGAGAACATCGTGCTTCCATGCACAGCAGGTCAGCCCCGAGTGTAAGAATTATTACAACACACCAGGAGATGTGAGGGTGCTTTGCTGTGGGTTGTAGGAGCCTTGCATTGTGACAGAAACGTACTGGGAGGATAAACTACAAGTTTGCCTGGTTAAAGACAACTAAAGAGGTTACTTACACTTCGCTCGCTGCTTTAATCCAATGAATTGAGCAAAAACCCTCCCCCAGCACTTATGTCTGGATGGAAATGTATGAGAATAGACCCAGATTGGCCCAGATCGCAGCCATCCATCAGCACAGTGACAGCAGCAGGTCTCCCTGCTCCCTGCTCCCTGACTCTAAGGATGTAAAGTAAGATGGTCAGAGTTGGGCTCAGATAACTCCAACCACCCTGGCCTCAGCCTTACATACATCAATCAGGAGACAATACAGTGTCTGACCATTAGACACCCTCACTGTACGTAGCAACAAATGGAAAGTACATCAACCAGCCAAACCCAGCGGGCCCTTAAGACAGCACTGCATCCCATAGTCATCCTCACAAAGTAAACATAGTCATAAAATCCCCATAGAAGAGCCAATTATGGCAGGAACCTGACATCTCCTTGTCGTAAAAGCTACAGGAGGCCGTAACTATCGGACAGAACGTAAAATATAGCCAGTTGTTATTGCCGCCCATTTGTGGCGATTAAAAGCTACCCTGGAGACCTGTGGTACCGGGTAAGGAGGGGATTCTGAATGCCTTGCCTCACCGTATGGCACAGCTCCGGGAGGCCTCTGAAGGGAGCTCCCTGTGCCAGGCAATCCTCTCTGTGAATGCCTGATTTATCACCAGCCGTCCACAGCTAATGTACCCGGCTCTGTGGCACTCATGGTTGGCCCACATTTGATAGAAGCCTGCTTTATTATTATCTGTATTGGCATCGAAGAGTGAGCAGCTTGTATTATTCATAAGATCACCCGCATTTCCTCATTGAAACATGAGATACATTATGCAGAGTGCAAATGCAGCTTTGATTTATGGCCTTTGGTTGTGTACAAACATACACATTGATAAGATGGAAAGACCTTTGAAATAATGTAGCTATGTAAAGCACACAAAAAAAAGAGGCTGAAAATGGAATAAAAATTCCAAGACCACAGTACCAAAATGATGAATCACACTGCCTGCGCCGCAGCAAAGAACAGCAAGTTGCCCGTCCAAAGGCAGCTGAGTCAAGACAAAGAGAATACCAAATTACACAATCGCTCAGTACGCTACTGGATGAGGATGAGAAACAAACGCTTAATAAATTCTCTTAAAATGAACAAAAACATTGTCTCACCATTCGTTGTCAGCATGTGGAACCCAGAGCCAATTAAACAGGCTTAAAAACAATAAGGACTAAAGCTGCTGTCTGCAACAGGGGGCCAACTATTCACTTTGATTAGCCACAGATTGCTAGCTGACATCGATTTTAGCCCTCCCTCTGTTGGGAAGAGGAAATTTCTGTCATTTGTATAGATGGAGATTTTGTCTACTTCCAAGGCATTATCTCAAAGGAAACAATCAGGCGTGTGAACAAAAATAGATACGATCAATATTTCTTGGTTTTCATCTTTTCTTTTGTTTCTTTTCTCTTCTCACACACGCACGCGCCTTCTTTGTCGTTCTGCATTTCCCTCCGTCTACACACATATGCAGCCAAAACACACTCACATTCACAGCTAAACACCTCAAATCACCCTCATCAGTAATCTGTGACTGTTCAGGGCTCTGATAGTCCAAGGCTATTGATTTTACAATGCAGCAGTATTCAACAGTCATTTGCAGTGATGAGGGAAGACAATCGTAGCCAAATCATCCCCGGCATTCATTAGGAGGCTAGTGGGAGGAAACTAACTAGTGAGACTCTATTGAAACTTAATCAACAACTGGTTCAAGCTAATGGGGAGAACAACAAGCGAGTCTGTCCTCGGGTCCCTCCGGCGTGTCACTGTAGGCAGTAAAAGTTGTTAAACAAGTCAAAATCTAAACCTCAAAAGTGTTTCGTTCAGCTGTCTATACCACATGTTTATGCAGAGATCCTATTCCACTTCTGTGTCTACACCCACCCTGTGAGATATGTAACACAAAAGGCAAGGTAGCGTGCAGTTACGTGAGGGGCCATATGATCCACTTGATACGAATGCACAGAAGAGAAGCAGAGTCCACAGCTTAGATGAGTCATACTGGGAGAAAGATTAGAATTGAGAGAGAGAGAGAAAGAGAGCACAGCAGCACCAAATCCTTTCAAGTACTGGAGAGATGGAGATCTTCTGCATAGCACGTATGCACAGACACAGTTCAAGATTAAAAACAGTACATTTTTTAAACATGTCTAAAGTGTATGCATAATTTAGAAGAATTTCAGAGTATTATTTATAATGACTTTTGACTGTTGCTGATGACAGCACTTGGCGAGGAAGAGCTGTGCGAATCAGACACACACAGCTGTCACATGTGCAGCCAAACATCAATCATTCACATGAAGCAATCTATCTTAATGAGATTAAAAACTGCAAATCGGGAGCACTACCAACATCTGTGCGGGTTTGCCAATAACCATGAGACACAGCGTACACGTGTGTGCTTCCTGCCATCTGCTGGTTAGATCATGCTGTTACGCTTCCTACACTGCATTCAGCTGTCGACTTGTCCAACACGGTGCATGCTTTTGCTTAATCTGCCAATCAAGGGCCCCTGATAATGAGAAACGCATGACGTACACAAACAATGTGTTCTCAATGCGGACAACCGGCGGCGAAGCCAACTCCAATCTGGAGCCCCGAGATACTATCAGATGTAGTGAGTGATAAGCGTGCCTCTTTGTTAGCACAACCAGATGGAGGTCTGGTACCAACACCAGTGCTGTGACCTCAACATGCTGACTCAGCACCACCAGTTTTGTACTGTGGTCGAATATATCTGGCTCACTATCGGCAGCAGTTACACAAACACACACGCACATGCAGATTGGTATCAGCCTCCTTCCCTACACGGTGGAGATCAATTAGCAGGAAATGAAGCAAAGAAACACTGACGTATGTGGGCTGCTCTGTGAGCACACCCTGCAAATTTTAAATCGTACACACATGTCAAACCCCCCACTCTCATTTGTTCTTACGTATAAACACTTGTGATATTTGTTGTAATATCCCTTTTGATATAAATGCTAACATTTTGCCAAACAATATAAATATGAACATAAGAAGTCATCTTATGGAATGCGGCCCCACTTGATCAACTGTACAAAAGTCTTAAATTAGGATCTAAAATGAAATCTTCCACAAGTGGAACTCAATGAGCCCACATGATGATCTATAATAACTATAACTGCACCGATGATGTGGTCATTGGCTATGAAATGACTACATAACGCTCATGATTTCAATTATCTTTTTGTGAAAAAAAGAACACTGAAAAAGATCTGCTTGAAAGAATCACTCTGCTTTCTAGATGGTGAAACTATCAGGATTAAAACTCCTGCTTTATCTGCGGGACAACAGCAATCATAATGAATATTTATAGTCAATTTCTCTCCAAGTCCATTTAGCTAATTAAAAACCTCCCTCTGTTTCAGCAGCAACATGAAGGCAATGATTGGAATAGAATTAGACTGCTCTATCTGGCTGCAAAAAGTAACACGCTAAGCCTGTCACTAACTAGTTCCTAAGAGGTCGCGCTACAGCGAGCAAACACCAATTTCTGGCTATTACTGAAAGAAGCTACTCACTCACTGTAATCAGAAAAGACTTTAGACTGGTGTTCTCTGCAAACCTTCTCTATTGTAACTGTTTAAAGTCTTATTTTCTGTAAAAATGTGATAAACCAAGTTCTTAAGCTGGAAAAGATCGAACAAATCCATCTTTTTACGGGGTAAGATTTCTGGAAGAGTAGCATTGGGTTTTTTGTGAGGTACACAATAATGAGCTGTGATTGTTATTTTGGCTGCTCAGAGGTCAAACAAAAGCTATTTAAGTAAAACGTCTTTATGATCTGTCTGTCTGTGCCCGTGTGTGTTAGTTTGTGTGTCATCTGCGTTGTTGAGCTTATGTGTATGTGTGTGCATATCTAAAAGAAAAAAAAATCTAATATGCTGATGTGTGTGCAGCTTTAAAACAAAACGTTTCACTGTTTTTGTATCCGACACAGGCGAGTGTTGGCCTTCAAAATGGAATGAAAGCCGGGACTCCAAAGGGTAGTTTTGTTTTGATCCCTCATCTTGGCAGGCGCACAGTGCCATGCCAGTGTTTGCTAATACCCCGAACGCACCTGGCATATTACACAAGCTTATATCCCATTCCTCAACACCTTCCTAATGTACCGCACTGGTCTTCCCTTGTACTGTTGGTTCTCTGACTATGAAGCCTCTGCCCAGATGTAATTAAGCCTTAATCCTCCTGCTGACAAAAGCAGAGGCAGTCTTAATTCAGTTTGCGCATCAATGTGCAGCACAAAGTCTGCAGGAGGCTTTGAGAATATGATGCATGTCCAGTGAAAGGCCAGAGGTGATGCTGTGATCTTGTCTTATAAAAGCCATAATGCACGGTCGAGGACAATCCACAGAGGCCTTTCAAACACTGGGTTCATCTGTAATGAATTCAGCAGTGGTAGGCTCCAATTTTGCCCCCAGGTATAACCACAACATTACCTCATTACACTCTCCTTACAACCTTTGCAGAGAACCATGATGCAAGAGTGACCACTGCAGCGAGTATGTGTATGTACACACACACAGCTGTTTGTGCACACAAAAGCACGATGCTGACTCAAAGCTTTCAGTGTAGTCTCCCTATAACAGCTGCAGTTACATGTGGTTAAGCCACATGTTTATCAAGTCTCCAGGAAATCAGTGGTTCTGTGTGAGTTCAAAAGGCATCAGGTAACTGACTAACCAAACCCCCCAGTGATGTTAAAGATGGGAACAGAGGGGGCGACCGAATTAGGATTTGACCACAGATGCTCAGTGGTTGAATCAGCTTCACGTCGAGCAATTTTCTCGACTGCTTGGTTGCACGAGAGCTGTTGTGTACAAAGGGTTTCGTGGCATCAATGGCAAGTGAAGTAGGAGGCACAGATATGTAGATCTGAGTGTGTCAAAACCAGGATGTGTATTTGTACTGCACGTGTTTGTTTGCACATGTAATGACTGTAAGTAAGCACTGGTGCATGAAAGTCATTTTTCAAACACCCCAGTGGGAAGCGACCTGGAAATTTCATCAGTTTCTTTTCAGCTTCCTAGTTTACAGTCTCTTTGACACAAGGCTCTTTTCCAGATGTTGGCTGCTGCATCCTGAACTTATACAGCCTACGGTTTACAGTCATTAAAGTGTGAGCAAAGCCAAGTGCTCTCCCTTCAGGATGAATGAAATGATCAATCACTCCAGTCACTGTGTGCTTCCTGTGGTACAGCTGAGAGCAAAGCTACAGTACAGGAAAGAGCTGCCATATGAAATCTGCACACCTGATAGGCAAAAACCTCAGTCCCTCAAAAAAAGTTTAAATAAAAAAAAACAACATGTTTTTCATTCCTGATTACTTTGGGGGCTTTAATTTATTCTTTTAATTTTCTAAACAGCCGCTAATATTTAAATATTTTACTAAAATAAATAGCCTTTCTCAGATATTTTACTAAGATGTTAAAAAGCATCCTTCTTCATCCTCACTGTTGTTTTGCTGATTTGCCTACCACAATCTGACAGCTGAGGTCAAGTATAAATAAAATGCCAACAGAAAACTGACCATCATAACTTTCATCAAGGCTTCATAATCAAAAAGGACATTAAGGTGTAAAAATAAAACAGCTGTACCCACAGACCAGGCTCTCCAACATCTCACCGACATTTAAAAAGGGCCCCTTTCAGCAGGTAGGCACAAGCTACCCATAGTGCCCCTTCTTAGCAGCGTGGTGGTCTTTAGCAGAAGGTTTTCTTTTTCACACCTCCTGCTTAAAACAACAGACCCAGACAGCTAAAATAAACTATGCACACAAGCACACACAAAATGTTTTACACTCACAGTTTTTGGTTGGGTCTACATACACACCCTTGGAATCTGGAATATTCTAATCTCAATATCTGCCTCACAGTTTTGGAAAAACATCTCAGTTGCCAAACCAACACCTAAGAAAACACAGCAAATTCCATCAATTAACAGAATTTCATATAAATATGCAGAGAAGTCAGACTACGACATTAAGCAAGAACTAAGCGCTTATCTATGTCAAATATCTACAAGCAGAAAATTTGAAATTAATCCAAAACAATATTTTGTTTAGCACAAAAGTTGGTGTGTGTCTGTCAAATTGGACAGGAAATAGGAAATGGTGAACAGGGCGGTCCCTCTTTCTCACAGCAGAAGAACAAACACTTTAAGTGGTATAAATTCTGGGTACATGGCATACCAAACAGAGCAGAACAGGTACGGGGAAAGAAAAAAAACTCAAGAGGGCTGAAGCATACAAAACATGGCGTCCTACATTTCCACTACTTCTATGCAGTACTTGAAAAGATTGATTGACTCAATATCTGTATCAGCCAAGCCCAAGTTTTCTAAATCTGCCACCTTTAAGTGAAGAAGTTATAAACCAATAAGTAAGCTATTTTCTCTGAATAAAGGCATTTTCCGCCAGTTTTTCCTGTTTGGGCAAAGTCTTTTGGGAATTGGAGCACAAGGAGATTATAAAACTGTCTAGACATGCAGTAAAAACATGGGTAAAACTGTTGGCCCAACCAATGTCACCATCAGACGTCTGCCATAGCGACATACAAAAATGTGTTTTTTCTATATTTCTCAGGTAGTTTTTCGTTCAACCCAGCCAGCAGTTTTACTTCCAAGGAAAAAAGGCATTCACTCATTTAGCACCTTATTTGGGAATGCAAAATAGACACAAAAAAATTAAAGTTAAACTGACATGAAAGTAGATTTTTCTCTTATTGTGAAGCAATCTTATCATCTTTTGTTATGCAAGCAAACAGACTGAACTGCTTTCGTCTCCCCGCTGTCACGCAAGACGGGATTTTGATGACACTGATACTCAAGTTGTGTACTCTCCATTCTTTTGCTCTTTTTGCCCTTTTCTCTTAGTATAAACAAAAAGGAGAATTAGCCGGATCTCTTGAGGCCACTGCACTCCCACTCTTAACCAGTTTAAAAGGACTTCAAGAAAAAGAAAAAAAGCCTTCCCTGAAATGTCACGGGCACAGTATTGGTCAAAAGTGTAGATCTGAGAGTCCTGGTTTGAGACAGGAGGAATGGTGGGACTGTTTTACTGTACCTCAGCTGTGGTTTCATTTGTATGTTTATCTGGCTTTACACAAGCATGGGGCAAATTTCATGGGGAAATGAATGTTGCTGTGTTTTTGTAATGCTGACTAATCCTGCTGCCGTTTCAGTGTCGTGCCTTACTTCCATTATCCCTTTTCAACATAGCAAAACTGTCAACCTGACTCAAAGTCACCGACTGGATTCAGTGTTAGGCCAGTGAGCACACAATCAGTTGGAATAGATCAGTTCATCTCAAGAGTTGCATGGAAAAATGCAACCGCCATCCAGTGCCACCTCACAAATGTTTTTTCTCTCCTCTTTCTTCCTTTGTTTCTTTCAAATACAATACTGAACAAATCGGCAAGCTCTTGTCTGCAGGAATGATCAGGATCACTGACCAAGAAAAACTGGCATCTGAGTATTTTACATTACAAAAGTCTCCCTCATTACTGAAAGATTATTTTCATAAAAGCTGCAATCTAGGCTTCGCTTTCCACATTATAATGAAGTGAAACCAGGATTTAATCTTGCATTAGTTATCACCAGTTACATTTACTTGAGGTTTAGATAAGAACAGAGAAAGTTTCCAATTACAACGCCATCTGAAAATCTGAATCAACTTACTACTCAAAATACTAACTTTTAATTTAAGTGAAACAATTGAGAAATAACAAACTTAACAAGAAAGTGACATGCCATCCTTATTCCATAGGGTTTAAAAAGATGTCACTGATGTTGGACAAGAAGGCCTGGCTCGCAGTCTTCGCTCTAATTCATCCCAAAGGTTTTTTTATCGTGTTGAGGTTAGGACTCTGTGCAGGCCTGTCAAGTTCTTCCACACCAATATTGCTCATCCATGTCTTTATGCACCTTTCTTTGAGCACTGGTGTGCAGTCATGTTGGAACAGGAAGGGGCCAACCCCAAACTGTCACCACAAAGTTGGGAGCATGAAATGTCCAAAAAATGTCTTGGTGCTAAAGCATTAAGAGTTCCTTTCACTAAATTGCAGAGCTCAACTCAACTCAAACTCCACACCATAATCCTCCCTCCACCAAACTTTACACTTAACCCAGTGCAGTCAGACGAGTAGCGTTACCCTGGCAACTACCAAACCAGACTTGGTCAGTTAGACAAGTGTGATTCGTCACTACAGAGAACATGTCTCGCTGCTATAGAGTCCAGTGGCGGCATGCTTTACACCACATCCAGCCCTTTGCATTGTACTCGGTGATGTAAGGCTGTGATGGAGCTGCTTGGCCAGAGAAACCCATTCCATGAAGCTCTCTATGCTCTCTTCTTGAGCTAATCTGAAGGCCACATGAAGTTCTGAGTTATGTACCAATTTAGTCTGCAGAAAGTTGGTGACCTCTGTGCAAGATGCACCTCAGCATCCACTATCACTTTATTCGTTCCACTTTGACATAATACAAATAAATATACTGTAATACCAGTAACAGTTGACTATGGAATACGTTATACACCTATGGCTATGGAAGTGATTGGACCATCTGGATTCAATGATTTAGACTGGTGAGCACTTTTGGCAATATTATACTATCGCCAAAATAAGAAAAGCATTCTTTATATCTCAATAAGCTTTTTGGAGCATTGTCAGACCATGCTTAGATAACATGGGTCATACAGACTTGTGCAGCCCATACCTGTTTATTTATCCTGTCAGTAAAGCAGTAAAATATTAAACAAAATGTAAGTTAGTGTTATAAATTTAAAAAAAAATGGAAAAAAGACGCATCTTGATTAGTCTTAGTTTTGCAGGCCACGCTATATGTACCCATCAAGGATAAAAGATGTATTTCAAACATATTTCTTTTACCCAGACTCATAATGAGAAGGGCTTTGTTTTACCTCCTTTGTCTGAAATGAGAGAACCACTGCTTCAGTAACTTGCAACACATTTTCCATTTTAGCACTACATGTGTGCAATTCTAGGATGGAAAACGTGACAGGCATAACTAAAGGGGCTCAATAAAGTGTCATTAGGCCTGCTTTCCAACCACACAAAGAGGTCTTTGACGAGCCATAACTTCTGCTGGGATGTTTACTAGTCGCCCAGCTGCATTGTCCACACAGACAGAAGACCCATCGCTTTTCCAGCAAAGTGGATTTCCTCTAAAATTGAAAACCATGTTTTATGAACAGCAACCCAGCACTCCAAAGTATTGGAAAATCCATTTGGAAAGAAAAAGAAGCAAACAACCTGTTAAAAAAAAAAAAAAAATTAAAAGACATATTAGAAAGGAGTATTTAAACAAAAACAAAAACGACAGAGCTTAAAATAGATGCTGTGTTGCTGCCAGGGGCTGGCAGAGGAGAGTTTTCCACATTAATCAAAAGTGAGTCTGTTGCACTCTGAGCATGCTGCAGGCAATTAGAGAGATACTTTACGTGACCATTACCACGATTAAACCCATCCACCTCCACCAGCAGCCCAAACACAACACAGTCCCTGGCCATAACACAAACTTTCAGGTTACCTTGTGAGCTTACCAAAAACAAGAGCTTAATGTTAGATTTGGAAGCAACGGGCTTAATAAACCTCTGTAGCAGCAAAGTCGCAGAAGCAGTTACAAAACGTGTCCACGCAGTTTAGCTCATCAATTATATACTGACACGGTTGTGAGCAATTACACAAAAACGACACCCAGGCTGGAGAAAACACATTACAAAAACAGGCATTTAACATTTAATCCAAACTGCTGACGACAGAAGTGAGAGTGGGCTTTTTAGTTTTTCTAAAAAGCCATCAGTCGTTCTTCCAGAAAATTAACCAAACCTCATTTTAAGGGAAATGTCAAAACATTGAAATTCCAGCCTTTCCAGTCTTTTCGCTGCAGACTGATCGACTTATTTGAGATCTGAAGAGATACTTGAAGATTGAACCTTGCGGCTTGGAAAATGGAAGTCCGTTTATTTAGGAGATAGACATTAATATATTAATGGCTTGTAAATGCATTAATAAGTGCACTTGCAACTCAATATAAATGTCATTCGGTGATTCTTTTGATAAGTTTCGACACTGGCCTACATTTGTTTTACTCTCTGTAGGTTAAAAGATACAGAGGATGCTATGATTGGCTGAAATGTGCATGAAAGTGATCAAGTCAATGCCTTTGTAAATAAACTTACACAAAATTAAAGTACACACTACACCACTACACAAACATGACAAATAAGCAGGAAGTGTGATGAGAGAATACCTGCTACTGTTTAAGCATTCTTCAGACAGACTGCTATCCCACAGTCAACATTTACTCACAGATTGAACTTGCTGTGGGGTTAAAGCTGAGCAGAAGCAGCAGGTGAAAGACAGCAGGAGGAAACACATCCTTTCTCAACAACACCAGAAGTGTCTTAGTGGATACTACCAGATATTTAACATTTAATAATTCAAAAAGCACGTGCACTGTTGCCTCTGGGCACGTTGGATAAGCACTATATGCTGTGAAGCTTTTTTTTTTTCCTTTTTTTTTAATGAATCAGCCACATTTACTGGCCATGTCAGCAAAAGGGCTTAAAGCCTGAATATGACATTGATTGAGAAGCTGTTATGGGCAGTGTGCTTCTCTTACCTGGTGTGCTTTGGTTTGACCCTGTGCCATTTCCTCATTATCTGATACCTTGCTCTCCATGTCAGCAGCTAGGCTGGAGTCACTCTGATTCAGTCAAATAAAACAACACAAACACACATTTAACAACAAAAAAAGTCCCACAGTGTTGTGTGTTTCTCAACTGATAAATGACATTTTTTACACAAAATAGCCTTAGAGAAATCACCTCTCACCTTGCAGTAACCAGCTAACTGTTCTGCAATACTGCGGATGTGCACCAAGTACTGGTTAAGCCTCCTTTGGTACTTGAGTGCGTCGAGTTGAGCCTGGTTCTGCAGAGTTGACACCTGGGCTAAAAGGCACTGCTCCCTCCTGTTCCACCTGAGCCTCGCTATCCGGGCTTCGTGTTCCAAAGTTACGCTTCTCTCCTCCAAAGCATCGGCGACAGTGCGGAGCGCCTCCACACAGCAGTGCTCCCCTTTACTTACGTCCAGACCGGACAGCAGGAGACCGCATCCTCTCTGACAAACACCTTCACCGCGATGTGGCTTTGTTTGCGACTCCATCCCGCCTGGGGTTAAAACTTGGCTCTCTCGGTCCTTCTCCACACCAGCACTCGGGCAATCAGCGCACATAGTTTGCCTGGGCAACTTTTGTACGCGGAACAACGAGCTCGGACGAAGTTATTTCAATTTACAAGTCTGGACACATGAAGGCGTGCGCACACTGAAAAGTTTGAGCGATCTGGGTTGCTCTCGCTGAGCTGATGGGCTGCGCCACTTTTTTCAGCACATGACAAATGTGAACAGCAAACTTCAACCTCCTGACTTCCTGCGGTTTCTGGACAGGGTCGATATCTCTGTAACTTTTTCTCTTCACAGTCGATATAATGAATTTAATACCAGTTATGTATGATGCGCAATAGTTATTTAATCTTATTTGATTTGTCAATTCGTTATCCTGTCATATATAAGTGAGCCTCATCATCATGTTGGTATTTTATTTTGCGTATTTTCTCTCAGTTTTGTGCAACTTCTCTTAATTGTAATGTGATTTCATGTGTTACTAACCTTTTCCAACAGAGGTCGCTCAATATCCCGCATAGTCTGAAACAATTAACTCTCCCTCCAGCTTTTCAATTAGGCAGTCCAAATGATGATTGCAGTTATCAGTTTGCTCCTCCTCCACTATTAATTTTCTTTGCTTATTAGTACACTACAATAGTGAAAATAGTCTCAGGGGTGCGATGCACTGGCAATGCAGTTTATAGACAACTACATTAGTCCATGCAGCATGGCATGCAGCAGCCATCTCACACAGCATCACATTTCAGATCTCCCTGCAATGCATTCTGTTTCTAGTCAGCTGTTGCACCGCTTTAAAGTGTGTTTTGTGTTTTCCGAGCTGTGAAAGAACTGCGTAGATTTACAAAGGCAAAAGTGCAATCTGTCCAGGGACTGCACACCTTTCTCCAGAAATGCACGTTTTATTTTTTTTCCCACCACCATTTCAGCAAATGAAATAGTAGCACTTTGTTGTGTAAATCTGTTTTAAAAAAGTGCTGCTACATTTAAATGATTCCTGCTGTGATCTAGAAGAGCAGTAGGACTCCTCTAGAGCACAGCACCAGACTTTAACAATTGCTGTATGTGTGTTTTGTGGAAAGTGTTACACGGCCACCTGTCACAGAGGCCATATGCTTGGACTGATAAGCCATTAAATCATGGCAGAAAAAAAGGTTATCTCTGTCTTTTGTTCTCTCTCTCTCTGATTTCACAGGGGTAAAAAACTGTTAAGAACCCTGGGTGAAACAGCAAGATGGCCAAAACCCCAAAAAGAATTCGACCTAATCCAAGAAAAGAAGTGATAACAATTTACTTTTCATCTGCTCAATACCTGATAGGACACACAACTCCAACAGCTGTTTCTCCTTGAAAAAGTGGAACAGGCCTTATCTGTAATGGAGGCCAGAATGAAACACTATCTCTGATATATTTGGTACCAGCTTTTGTAAAGAAAAGCTTTTTTTTTTCTCTAGATAAAAGGGGGACACACACAGAAACTGACAAGAACATGCCTATACATGACAGATGATGCTTTTGATTCTCTTACTTTATAGAGCATTTTAGAGCTGAAAGTCTGCTATCCTCCTTGTGAAATGCCTGTCCTATAAATAAAGAGTTTGTATTTATCCGTGGTACTTTTACTTGAAAAACGACACTTTTTTTGATGCCATGTTATGGACCTGTAATAGTAAATCATTTCAAATAATCAACTGAAAAGCAGTACAAGTCATTTTTGGGGCATGTTGATGAGCATTCACTGAGCAGCTGCTGCAAGAATGACAAAGAAAAGAGCAGAACAGTATATGAATGTATAGTTAACTACACTTTTATTGTTTCTTGTCCAGCCAATGAGAGGTTTCAGTTTCATCCCTCATATATGCCATTCATGTCCAACGAAGCACTGAATTCCAGGAGGCAGCCAAACATGCTGCCACAGCCACCAATGATACTATCAAATCGCAGCCATTGCATGTACCAGACTGCGGGACCACTTCTGAACTCAAATGAGTGAGATTCCTTTAGTCAGTTTAAGATTTTCTCTCTCGCTTAGCAGCTAACGAACATATTAGTCTAGGATCTACTCCTTCTCTGACGTAAAGGGATGCCACTCAGGTATGGAATGTGTTTCACATGAAGCCGAGAGGCCGAGAAGTCGCTATGATGTGGAAGTGTTGCAAAGTAATGTACCACTTGCTCTCCAATCTCATGCATGTTATAATTTTGAGCCGCTGCTTCTTCCAAAAATGTCAAAGTTCAAGGCATTCATGCATTTGGCAACTCTTTTTTTTATGTTTTGTGGCATGAAGAAAAGTCAGGAAAAAGCACTTTGTGGTGGACATTGATATCGTCACAATGTAAGAAGCATGACCAACGTCAGTCACACAAGAGAGAAATCAGAGGAACTCAAAATGTACCGTTTGCTCCTCCAGTTGAGAGAAATAAACTCTGAAACTGTCCAACCAGAGCTGGGCGGAGACATACAAATATAATATTAAAAAACAAAAAAAATGACAATGTTTATATATCTCTGATCATATGTTAATAAAAAGACAAAAATGTATTCAGAATAACATCGTGAGCTTTGGATGAGCTCTTACAGCTGACTCGGATGGCTTTGCTTACCTTCTGATTTTTAGAGAATGAAAACAGGTGCTAATGCAATGATCCTGTTAGAAAATATAAAGTAGCCACAGGTAATTCAGACATTGCACAATTATAGGAGGGCATGAGCGTCGCTACCATTCACTCTCACTGTTAATAGGGACTCACACTCAAAGCCATAAATGAGAGATATTAAATGAAACTGATCACATTAAATAAAATGCCAACATTCGTTTACAAAGCACCAGGTGGTACCACTGAGGTCCTAATGATACAGTCAAAACAAAGTAGATTTAGTTTAGATCACGGGCGATGTCTTTCAGTCTCGGTTGAACATCAATCTAAATGTTTCTGCAAAGCCTTCATCACAGTCACACACTGTTCGCCGCAGTTTTACATTTTAAACTTCCTTTAGACGTTGTTGGCACTTCCTGCTGCTGTGGGTTGGTTCCAATGGATTCTGTATTTGGATATAAATGTGCCAGAATCAGAACACTCTGAGCCATTTCAATCGTCTCTTCATCAACATGCGCACAGGTATTAGTAAAGCTTATGTTACGGTTTGGAGGTAAGCAGCAATTGCATGGTTAAACCAATCCACTTCTCTTTAAAAAACCTTGTTATACTAGACAGTAAAACAATATCAATTACTGATTACTTTTCAGCATGGCATCATCTGCTCATTTCTCTACCTGCGTCTGAAAGGATGCAGGCGGTTGAGATTTGATTTGACTGTATCTCGTTAACAGAGGGTGTGCTTAATTTAAGAAAAAAAAATCCACCGAACAGCAAGCCATGAAACACATGAAGATATTTTTTTATAAACTCATACACTTACCCTTCACAGTTACTTGTTTACCTTATATTATGGAATGCACTGTAGGAAGAATTTTCCAGAACGTCACAGACCAAACATACAGCATCTTTATAATAAGAAAGAACAGCGTTGTGATTTAAAATGACCAAACAGCCAGCCTATCAAAAGTGCAGCATTTGCACTTCCAGAACGTTTTAAAACAAGTTGCTGTGAAGGATAAGTGCAGTCATTTATATAAGGCATATTTTTAAAGTTGACAGAACTCCTTTGACTCTCCTCCAAAGAGGCCATTTTTGTGGATAAATAAGGAATGTCTTTGTCCTTTTTCCAATTTTTCCATTTCTGTGTCCGTTTCCACAAACGTATTCCAGAGGAAAGAGCCAGAACATGGCATCCCAGATTACAGGGCGGAACTGAAAGATTGTGGAAAGAGGCTTAAAGTCCTTGCAGGAGTCTCCTTCACAGGAAGTGAAGACAAAGATGGCGCTACATTCAGAGGTTCAGGCAGAGGAGAGCCACAAAGAGCAGGGAGAGTACGCTGAGAGACTGGGCGGCCGAGACACCCCCACCTGACAGAGAAGGAGAAATGTAGGTATACCTTCATCAATAGCTGGAACCTACAACAACAACAATGAGACTGCACATCACCCCTAACCGTGCCAAGACACTGAGTGTCACTGTTGTGTTTGCAAAATCAGTTTCAACCTGCTAGGTGATCAAACTGTTCATTGTCCATAAACTGTAAGTAATCTTAATGACACCTACCAGTATGCTTTTAATTATATTTTTATATATTTTGTCTTTGTCTTAGTATTTGCTTTCATAAGCCACTGCAACACTTTGGTAACTTGCAAACATAGAAGATGGAACAGGAACGTTATTATTATTGTTGTTATCAACATCTGGAAATACTGAAATACTGTACTCCCCACCAATCCTCAACCATCAAACTCAAGACCATGTTTGGAGTGTGAAGTGTGATATACCCCATCTGTGTGGATAATGCCTTAAATGCCCTTCTATTTGTCAGTGCCCTGCACTTAAAATCCCTCACGGCTGAAATTTCCCGGTCTGTGAAATCACGCTGTCAGGTGGGGTCTGGACTGAATGATAAGGGATAAGGAAAACCACAGGAGGGGTTTCCTCTTCTCATCAAGATCAATTACAGAAGCTTAAGCTCTTCTATGCAGTCGGCCTGCCCCGTCAGTCCATCAGCCAGAGAGAGGATCCAGTCAGCGGGCTATCAAGGCTTTAGTCACGGGCCATCTTAGCTTTCCAATCTAAAGTATATAACCAGAAGTGACAGCTCTGCTCTGGCCCATGGGAACCCTCTAGCTGTGACAAATGATAACCTACTGCATACTCTGAACCTGTAATCCCACCAGAAACTGGCAGGTCAGGAATGAAGTGTGTGTCTTTCCCCACAGGAATATGGATTTTAAATGTCATCAAATTACTTAAGTCTTATTTTTTTCCTGTGAGTGAAACTAAACCTGGGTGGTGATGGAATAGAATTTTCATGGGTGATTAGTTTCATGGAATAAGAGTAATTTAATCTTAAAAGATAAAAATTCAAAAGGAATTTGAAGGAATGTTTATCTCTTCTAAATTTGTTCTTTCAGGTATTTTAAGCCACATACGTTCTTCCATTTAAGCACAATCAGACACCATGTTGACAGAATTAAACACAAAAGCCAACTTAGGAAACTAGGGATCTTAAATCAACTCAAAATCACTTTATTACCTGTGATCTGGACTGTGGTCGTAGCCCCATCTCCTCCTTCTGTGTGTGCCCGGACCTCCACCACATAGTTCCCATTTGGAGGTAGGGGAAGATCAATGTTTCGCTTGTAGGTGTTGTACAGAGTGCCTGTGGTTTGGCCCTCTGGCCTGTATAGTACCTGCGTATGCACATATGTTTAATGCATATTAATAAATAACGAAAAGGGTCTCAGCAGCTATTTTTTTTATTTAAGAGATGAAACAAGAATGATGAAAAGATGAAACTCACTCGGTACCCTTCTATTGAGGACTCATTAGCCATCGGTTCCACTTGTTCCCAGGCAATATTTATTGACTGGCCCTTCACTTTTTTAGCTATTATTTTGGGGGCTCGGTCTGGTGCTGGTGAAGTTAAAACAAAGCAATCATGAATATGTTTATTTTTAAATGGCTCAAATCTTGTGTGCAGAATGCACTGTTCTTACAGACACAACACTGAACTGTTTTCCAAGCACTTCTCTGTTAGTTAATGATAAACTACTGTAAAGAGCAACATACGGGGTTTCTTGGTTAGGACCCGGAAGTGGTGGCTGGGTGGCCCATATCCTGCAGAGTTGTAGCCTCGAACCTCAATAATGTACTCTGTGTAAGGTCTCAGGTTTTCTAGTTTAGTGTGGTTCTCCCTGCTAGACACGGCAATCGTCTCGGCCTGCCCTTCACTTTGACCAGATTCCCAGTACTTCACCTGGGAAACAAAGACGCATGGGTGAGACTGCAAGGATACCATCTTGGTTTCAAAGCGCTCTGTACAAGTGAAAACCTTATTAAATGTAAGTATCAGTTTAACAGTTTTTGAGAAATGCTGGAGAAAAGCACGTCTTTATATTTAAAGCAATATGTTTGTATGGATGTTTGCTTTTATGGAGTTAAATTGATTGTGGTTTTCCTTAGAGGTGCTTAAAGTAAGTTTGCAGTCACAAATGGAGGTGTTTGAATCAGCTAAAGTGATGACTACTACTGTGATCAAGCCTCATAAACGTTTCTACTGACCTGGTATCCATCTAAATTATTATATGAGAGGGGCATCCAGGACACAGTGGCAGCTTTGGCAGAGAGAGCTCTGGCTTCAACAACTGCAGGAGCTTCAGATGGAGCTAAAAAGAAACCCAGAGAACAGATTTATATTCACTACAAGACCCATGTTTTAAGGATGTCAAAAAATTACATTCATTGTTTTCTTTTTTTAATCAAACACAAAGCAATCCAAAATTTTTAAATATTTAGTTTAACATACACAGACTTACTATACTAAACATTAGCTTATATTTCTTCATACGTATCTATTGGCTTCTTTTGCTTTTTGTTCTCTCAGTGGCATTTCTCTTAATCCGCCATCAGACACTATTCCACGACTTATGGAACATTTAAACCCTGTGTGTAGTCTTTTCTTGCCAGGAAACTGTCCTAAAATGCTAAACTGCCATGCTGTCGCCACGTTGTAAACAGAGGCAAACTCTGAGGAAGATGGTTTGTATGCATGCGCAACCAGCCTGCACGCAACTATGGTCACAGATTTGCCCGGCGACGGCTCACTTTGAAGGCGTAACCGTAAAAATCATACACCCCCACCAGGCAACCGTTTCCTGATTGTGTTACCATGGCAGCAGGAGCATCTCTGTCACCCATCATGCTTGAGTTTCTAGTGGTTATCTCAACTGCTTGTCAGTGGAAGCTAATAACTTGCTAAATGCTTTGCATCTTTGGGTGAGTTATCAGCTTTCTGGTTCATGCTACGTAGATCATAATAATCCCCCAACAAGGAACCCGAGAAGAGAAGGGGGGACGATGGGTTCACTTTCAAGGGGTATTAATATTTCTCATTATTATACATGAGAGCTAATATTAAAAGGATCCTACTTCACAGTGGCGCACTGACTAGCAGGACTGAGCAATCCCTCATTCTCTGACACTAATAAAACAGAACCAGGTTGATCTGCGATGCTGTTTTGAGATCACTTTAGCACATTTTTCCCTGTTACAGATGAGAGGGCTGAATCTCTTAACCGCTCACCGTCTTGTGCAGAATAGATGATGGCTGTTAGGCTGTAGGGTCCTTCTCCCTGGACGTTAAACGCTTTGACTTTGACTTGAAACTCTGTCAAAGGTGGGATGTCAGAGGCTTTGTGGATGTAACGCCTGGCCTGGGGATCGGCTACTGCCACCCGTTTCCACTCTTGCTCATCTTGGGGCTTGAAGGCCACAATGTAGCCAAAATTAGGCCCATAGTAGTACTCTGGCTTCACAGGCTGTTGACAAAATGAATAATAAATTGAGAAATGGCATTTGGCAAATGTTTTATTTAACACATGTCACTCTTGACCAGCTTTTATAGCAAAGTAAAAAATAGCCTAACTTAAAAAAAATCAAATTTCACAAATCAGTTGATATTTAAATAGAATTTAATACAGTGACTGCACTGTGTAAGGCACCTGTTTTATATACAGCAACGACACAATTGGCTCATCCTTCTCTATCATCACACCTCATTTCCTTTGTGGACACCGTGTCTTTGTCATCGCACATGCACTGCAAGATAAACATATCATCTCGTCCTCCAGCTGCTCTGGAATTGAACGGTCATGCTGCAGCCAAGAAAAATACAATTTAGCCATAGCTAATTTATCAACGGCTGCAGCAGAGAAGCAACACACCATGAATTAGTTCAGTCGCTGAGTTGTTTTTTTGTTCACGATAGCGATCGTTTTATCATTCCCGTCTTCTCTACTGCATGATCTGTGGTACGCTCGTTGTTCTGATTAACAAAGCAATTGAAAACCTATCATTGTGCTTTATTAATTACCAGTTTAAAAATTCTGCATTACTTATCTTAAGTGTAATTGGCCTTTTTTCGAATTTGCACTACTGTCCATGTACATCTCAGAAGTTGCTGTAGTTATATATTTATATCTATATTATATATCGCCGTACATCTCTGTTACTGTATTTGCACTACTGCCGCTTTTTATAGATGCCCTGGAGTGTCCTTTTATCTTTTCTCATTTCTTCTTTTATACTACAGTGAGAAAGAAACGATAAGCTCTCCTGTATGTGCTGCACATGTGGTGAATAATAAACAACACAATAAAATCTTTGGATCTTTTCTTGGGCTTAATTTGAAGAAGTGACACATCTTTAAGAGCCTAAAAAAGATTCAGCTGAAGCATTTAAGACTACGAGGACCTGAATAACTGAAATCCTGAGCAGACATCTGCATTATCTGGTCTTTCTGTGCCCTTTTTCAAACTCATTTTAATAATTTGTTGGATTTCTGAAACACTGACCACATGGTTTCCCACTCACTTTTAAATGTAAATCTAAATGTCAGTGTGACTATTACAAATTGAACTAAAAACGAAACATCTTTTAGCAAGTTTTCATATATAAACATGTAACCCATCTTCCCACTTTACCCAGTGGAAAGTCCCAACCTACCGTCCATGTGATGGTCAGTTCTCTGCTAGCCCCTCCACCCCCGCCAACATCTGAGGGCGCCACCACAGGAACTACAATGAGACGGCAACAGCAAAACTCTGAGCCCACATTGCTATGAATCCACGCAAACAAAGCCAAACCACACAGGCTGTAACCTAGCCCTGCCAATGTTGCTCTAACATCCTTCCTCTTCAAATGCGGTATCAGTGTCTTCTCCTGTGCCAAACGCAACACCTAAATGTCCACGTGGGAACGTTGCCATTCAGGGAGCCAGAGAGAGGGACAAGTTCTTCTGTTTGCCTTGAGTCTAGTAGCTCACTTTCAACTTGTGATTATTTTTTCAAGAGAGGTTACTGTAAGTCTGTGATTCCCATTTTATAATTGAATTTCAGTATACAGTTTCACCAAAGTGCTCATTTGTGGAGGTTTGTGTGGTGAGTTTTCTGCACTAGAAAGCGCGGCATGATGGGATTTATGCTGACTCATTTCTCCAGTGATACTTAACGTAAGTAAACAGTGCAATAATAGAATGATGATGAATAAATAACAGAACGGAAAGCTGGACTGTAGTACCACATCTCTTTTTTTCCCTTCCACTTCTTGACCTATTAAGTTGCTCCGATTCTTTATTCCTTCTTATATTTAGATGTCCAAAGTCAAAAAACAATCTTACCTGCTTCCAGCGTTTTAACAATAGGCGATGGGTTGCTTGGGTCTCCTGTTCCCAGAGTGTTAGTAGCAATGACCCTGAACTCATAGTCTGTCCAGGGAATCAAGTCCACCACTGTGGTCATCTCGGCGTTCCCCTCTACATTAACAGGAACTATAGAAAGACAAGTTCATTTTAGTGCTATTGCTCTCTACGGTTGAATATTATATGCCGGTTGTATCCTTAAAACAAACGTGCAGTTCTATTTTGGGAACCCATCCTATGTTTTAATTCACCGAAGCATAACTAAAGTATATTTAAGCCATCTGTAAGAGACATTAACCACCTTGTAGGCCTATAGTATCATTGTGTGGCATGACCACAAATATTACAACACCAGATCCAGCTCAGCATTACGGTAGCAGTGTTTATTTTACCAACAAGCACGCTCGAGCTCTTACATGTAGTGGCATTCTTCCAGACATCGTTTGAGAACTGGTCCTTGTACTGGATGATATATTTGGAGATCGGACTGTGGTTGTCTGCACCACGGCTCCACTGCATCGTTACACTTTTGTCTGTTTTTTCTATTATTCGCACCCCACCTGGAGCACCAGGAGGACCTGGGCAAAGAGAAGAATAACAAGAAGGCTTAAATTATTGTTAGAAGGGAGGCAAACATAAATGTGGCTGCAGGAATCCCTACAAATGCTCACTTTGACTTTTTCCTCAAGCGGTCAATAAGTCTCCTACATGCAAACTGGAAAGAAACTCAGTTTAGACCCTGAGCTGTTTAAAAACTTTACAAACTTTCAAGATGTCTAATGTTAGGTGCATATGAAATACTGCACATCAAAGCCGTTACATTTCCCTATTTTTAAGAGTTTTATTTAAAAGACATCAGCAAAGACTGATGGATTAAGGCATTAGAGCTTAGAAGCCCATTGACATACATGAACTAAAGCTTAAGCAAAAGCTCTACAATCCGGTGTTTCTCTTGGTCCTAATGCTCCTCTTGATTCTTCCTTTGGAACTTAAAAAAATGGCTTAATAGAAAACCCAGACTGTGTCAGGGTTAGACTCCCAACCCACAGCATCAGAAATCAGCCAGAATTTACTTTTTTCCAAATCATGAATGTGAGCCGAGAGAACTAAGGCGATTAGAGAGCCAAAAGCCGGACAGGCCTTAAGCTTACCCTCGCCTCCAAGAGTCAGGAGAGAAGGCTTAGTTGTTACAATCTAATGTAAGGAATAAAACACTGCACTTTAGCTTTTTACAGTTTGGAGCCCATATGGAGGAGTCCTTGAGTACAATCCAGAGTTTAACAAAGTCTGTAAATAGTTTTCCTCGTTCACAGCAACACTTCAACATTGCTCCAAGACTCCTAACATTACTCTGTTTACACGCACGCATACATTCACATGAAAACAGCTCCGCAGCCTATCTTTAATCCCTGCTAATAACAGGCTACAGGTGCAGAGCTGTGTTTTGAGCTTGGACACTCTCCTCAAGCAGATCTGCTTCCTCATCTGCCATGATAAATGGCTGTCTTTCATCTCTCCCTCGTTGCGCCCCAGGCTGCTGGCATTTGGCACTCCATTAGGAGCAGCCCCGGACCTGTGCTTTGGTTACACTCTGGGAAACGTCACAGTCAGCCGCTGTGCGTTCACCTGGCCATCTGTCAACACCTGCTCTGAAAGCA
This sequence comes from Mchenga conophoros, assembly GCF_057382185.1. Classification (NCBI taxonomy): domain Eukaryota; kingdom Metazoa; phylum Chordata; class Actinopteri; order Cichliformes; family Cichlidae; genus Mchenga; species Mchenga conophoros. Next base: position 17,750,461 of record NC_140532.1, on the reverse strand, counting down.
ACAGCAGCAGCAGCACACCCAAGACACACCAGGGATCACTGGCAAGCAATTCACTGCTAGAATTCCTATCTAAAAAGATCCTTTGTCCTCCAGCACTGGAGCCTGTTTCAAGCGCTGAGGAAAGCACTGCAAGACAAGTTCTCAGTCATCAAGAAGAAGAAGAAGGTGAAAACAAAGTGCGATGAATCATCCACAATCTGAAATACAGTAAAGAAGACACAGAGACCTCCGAAAAAGTGACAGTGTTTGCTTTGTGTATGTTTACATCTATATGAGGTTGGAAGAGCAAGTTTAGAAATCAGCAGCTGTCCTCATTGAAATACCGTGCTGAGAGATTGAAATCACTGATTCATTATATACTCATCCCGAGGCATTACGCTTGGAATATAAACAGGTCAGAGCTGGCACTGTACTAAAAACATTGCTTTTTAGGTCAAATTTTTACTTTGTCTGTGCAACCATAGCAACAAGCACAAACTTTCCTATAAAACAATTCATCTTACTTGGGACTGGGTGGACATAGCAATTTGTTTCGGATAAATATGACCAGCAGTGTGCCACCGTGCAGCCAAGCAATGCCATCTTGAGGCAAGCCACCAGCATTTATACTTGTCCCATAGCAGAAATGCTAATGCCACTTGGTATCTGACTAAGTTAGTCTGACCTTTTCAGGGTGGAACCAGTAGAAGCTTAAGTGTTCTGTCTTATGCTTGAGGACACAAGGCATTTCCTTCATCGGCTTTTTCAAACATTTTCTCCCTCACTTTTGTTAGCATGCAGTCTTGGGTTTGACAGATTATCTGGCAAAAAAAGTTCTACGGTCTGGTTGCTCGGGAGAGATTTACTTCTCTTTAAACATGCGCTGCACAAAATGCAGTACTTGTACTGTCTTTGAGCCTCGTTCTTTTAACGTATGTGCACTTTTTACCTGCATGTTAAAGGTCTAACAACAAGAGCCTGGGAACATTGAAATTTAGCAGAAGGAACCAGGGTTTTTTTCTACTTTTGTTTGAATTGTGTGGTTTTTTGTCATTTAAGCTTCTGCTTTATTTTGACAATGTCTGCATGATCAAGGCAGCAAAATATTTGGATGCTAATTTTTCCTGTAATATTAAACATACATAAATGAGCAACAACCATTAAACATAGGAGTTTAAGACTCAAAAACATGAGCTAATCTTTTTCGACAGGGCCCTGCAGGCTTATTTTGTCAGATGTGATTGACAGTGCGTAAAAATGCACCAGCTGCCATTTGACTTTAGGTAACATGTTGTAATGTAACTTAATCCTGATTAGTGCATGGGAGTATGTGACTATTTGCCAACGGAGGCCCACACACACTAAGACTGTGAGAATTGTGCAGAAAAATTACATAAATATCATGTGAAATAACAAAACAAATCTGTCTTTCATAGATACTATACATTATGTGTTTGTTTAGTTAGCTGAATGCTTTGAGACATTTTACATACATGACTCTTGACTCACCCCTGACAACCAGGTGGGCAGAAGCAGTGATATTGTCCACAGGGGTCTGTGCGGTGCAGGTGTACTGTCCCGCATGTTTCAGCTGAACATTCTTGATGAGCAGCTCGCCATTCGAGCTTCCATTCTGATCAAAACAACACAAGAGGCAATGCTTAAGTTTAGAAGAAGTATACACTATGCATCAGCCTGACAAACATCATAAAATATGGATAAATGGCACATTAGTATCAGTCTAGTAACTGAAGCAATCGAGGTGAATTGGGCAGGGAGTTAAACAAAGCCTCTTTTCGCATTCACAAATGTCGAGCTCAGCACACTGAACAGTCAACGTTCTGACTGAATATGAGATTCAACTTTAAAAATACATCAAACTAGCAGTCTTGCTAATGCCACACAAACAGTATCAAATGGAACTGAACCCTGTTTTTACGAGGGGAAAATCATCCCTGCATGCAAAAATCAGGATGTCATCAATCACAGTCATAATAGTGTTTGCCTAGCAGGCGGAGTGACAAATGAGAAAAGCTAACCACTAGCTTATGGTTAGTGCCTTTAAGAGGCAGAGAGAGAGAGCGGGTCATGTCAACAGTAACAGATGTTAGCAGAAATTGCCATTAAACGGATATACCGTGCGCTATTCCCGCCTAGGAAGGTATGTGAAATGAATTTTAGAGTCATGTTCATTTATATCCGACTGTACTTTTCCATACCAGGTATTCCACGTATTGCATCAACCTGACCTCAGATATGCTTAGGATGTGCGTGAACTCTAGGTCAAGGGGATTTTTTTCAGTTTTCAATTGTGGCCAAACCTGGGTTATTCAAAAACAATAAATGGAACAACATGATGTCTCACTGTGGTGCGTTCGTAATGTTGGCTGTCTATGTGCAGGTCAATGACTCGGCCATCTAGGGACCAGATGAAGGTGATATCTAGAGACTGATCGTGTGATGCTGCGCACTGCATCGAGGTATTCTCTCCCAGTTTAACGTCAGTATTAGATGGTGCCAAGGTGATCTTCGTAGAGTCTGTGGGGAAAAACAGGAAGATAAACAGGTCTCAGGGATTATAAAAAAGAGTCAGTTATTTAACTCGTGGGTAATTTGATTAAATGAAAATCAAAGAAAGAGCAGATTCCTTATATAAAAAAATAGACTTAAACAGTTCAAAGATGATCAACTGTAGAGTATTTGATTGGGGTGTAAAAAAAAAAAAGCGAGAACTCTGAAATATCAAAAATAGCCAGAAGAGGGCAGAAAAGAGCTGCACATCCATACCAACCGAGCTAAGTGTAAAAACACAGAATAAAAAGCTTGACAGCTCTGACTGCATATCTAAAGAAAACAAACAACAAGGAAAACAAAGCTCATATCAGTCTCTGGGGATTTTTTTTTCTTAATTCTATCAGACAATCCCAGTTTATTCTTCTTCTTTTTCACTGAAACGTGTGGGGGCTAAGCTGAATCTAAAGAAGCAACCTCGTGTCATTGCCCTTGGGTAACGACTGAATGTCCCACGAAAGCTTGCTATCAGCCTGCAAAGAGGGCCATAACTCAACGATAGCAGACATTTGGAGGTCGCTACTGCTTGGTGGGACTGAGAGTGGCAGGAATGATTGCCAGCTAAGGTTGACATCAGTCAAAGCAAGTCACAGCTGTCCTGGAAACATCAGGGATACAAAGAGAAGCATTAAACATTGTTCTTCAGCTGGAACTTGCCCATAACCAACAGGTCGCCGGTGCTATTGGCCTTGCCCCGGTCATTCTCTGCAAAGCAGGTGTATCTGCCTTCGTCTGCTCGTGTCACATTGAGGATCTCCAGGCTTCCATCCTCCCAGATGAACACCCTGTGGAGAAACCAGAAGTAATAGTTCACACACTCAGGAGAAAGCATTATGCAGTGTAAAATTATTAGCACAATATGAAGGTCAGTAGCCCAGTGTGTAGTCCAGGGATATGTGGACTATTAAAAAAATATGAAAGTACTCAGAATATGTGTCAGTTCCTTAATGGATATTGAGTTTGCCAAGGGAAAAAGAAAGGAGGAGAACTTTTGGAAGCTTGTACTAACAGCAAGGCAGCAGTGTTTGATTCATTTTTTTTTTCATATAAGTGCATGAGAGACAGCCTGCCAGCCTTGCCACTCTGCCCCCACCCAGAGTATTAGGATGCATATGTTCCACAATAACTTCCCTCCTGCTCCTCCTTCAAGTGAGTCCCACTCTGAAGTATTTAGGGTGGGAGAAAAGTTGTTGGGGGTCTCAGAGCTTACAGATTAGGCTTGTTTTGCCAGTGAGGAGCACAACACAGGGTTTTACACACCAGGCCGGCCACACTAATCTTGAGAATGAGCTTAATGTTAGCCACTGGTGATGGCAAAGCTGACAAACAACAAGACGAAAGAATTTTTCTGTGGACAGTATTTAGTCGGTTTAGAAGATCTAGAGATTATTTAGATCCCCAAAATCAAGCCAGTGTACATTTTTCACAACTAAGTCAGCACCAAATGACATTTTATTCCCAAATACTTCCCCATGGATAAATGTAACCCGGATGTGTCAGGCAGTCACTGAAAACAGTTTATGGTTGATGAATATTGGAATTAAAACAACAAAGGAACTCTCTGGTAAACCAGCCTTTGAGAATGAATACAAATGTATAAAATATTCACAGATTCGAGGCAAACAGAAAGAGACTGTTCACCTGGTAGAGTTGGAAAGCAGCTCAGTGTCTTTGCTCCAGGAGAAGGCGGGCTTTGGGGCCGCTCTGGGTCGACACTCAATCACCACCCGGCCATTTTTGGCTGCCAGCACTCTTTTCACTGGGTTGTGTTCAAATGTGGGAGCACAGTCTGAGGAGTGACAGTGTCGGTTATTCATCTCAAACATGGTAGAGCACAGATTAAACACAGGAACGCACGCATATATATATATATATATATATATATATATATATACATATATATACATATTCTGGCTAAGCACAGTCACCATGTCATAATAAGCATCTATTAGTTAGCGTGAAACGTGACACAGCCGTGGGTGTTGTGATAGTTGTTTGACTCACCAAAGACACGCAACTCTGCGCTGGCATAAATGACTCCGTGACGATTTTCTGCTATGCACTGGTACATCCCTGAATCATCAAATGTCAAGCTGCTGAATCTCATCTCTTTCCTGTCAACCTGTGGAGTGCAAAGTAAAACAAAATAAAGCATCTTTTCCCATAATGTTTGAGTTCTGTTACAAAGCAAATGGCCATAATTAAAGTGATGATGGCTGACATGATGGCTACTGCAGTTCAGCTGCCTGGCAGAGGATTTCATTAATGCATAATGATACATCCAGCAACCTCCCCCACGTTTCTGTCACTGGCTGCTCTCTAGAGCATTTTCGAGCCTGATGACAGTTGCTTCTATGGAGCATTACACAACACATGCTGGCACCTGCTCAAAAACAAAAGGTGCTTTTTATTGAACTCTCCTGACACCATGTCTACCCACAGTGCCAGCTTCCTGTCTCTGCTGTGCTCCTGTAACAACCCTTGGCTGCATACCGAACAGAGACGAGATCTAGACAGCCACCGAGAGGGCTCTGAGCATTTTAGAGTCATAGCTCATTTGCATTCACAGTTACAAGACAATAACAATCTATGAGTCTGAATAATACCGGTTCTCCATTTTTCAGCCAGCGGATGTGTGGATTAGGCTTGCCACTGGCTTTGCAGGACATGGTGTAGTCGCTCCTGAGGTCTTTTTCAGTGCTACGGATGTGCTCCACCCACTCTGGAAAAGCTGCAAGTGAGAACATTTAGATAAGGGGTTTGAGGAAAATCTTAAGATTTACCCTGTCTGGTGACAGTGCTAATAATAGCAGTGCTGACGAGTTTATCCCATAAAGCACACCTAGGAGAGATTTAATACAACTGATAAAGACTTTGGAAAACTACAGTATAAGTTAAGACAAGAAAATTTCAAATGACCTTCCACAGACACGCGAGCGGTGTGGTAGTCCTTTCCTTTCGAGTTTATCGCCTCACACTTATAGGTGCCACCGTCTTCAAATTGCACGTTGTACAGATGCAGTTGAGTCCCCGTCATATGCACCTCGTGGTTTGACGGCAGATGTCCGTCTATCTTCTTCCAGCGGATCTCAGGGACAGGACTGAAAAGGGCACACAGGGGAAAATAATGCACGAGCAGGCATAAGTTGTAACGCTTGTTGCATGCTCCACTATACTTATCATTCTGAAACATGGGTTGTAAATCATGTGACTTCATGAGCATTTGTCAGCAGCTGTAGAACTTTGAGAGCTCACAGAATGATATGTTTGGATCTGATTTCATTGTAAACGGAGCAGAACAGCCTCTGAAACTGAGTTCATATTCACTTAAACTTTCCTTTAAGAGTCGTTTTTATTGCGGATTACCTCTACATAGCTGGCTAGTGTGAAATTCTACAATCTAGCATTTTTTGTTTACCCATATTCTCTCTTACTTACTTCCCCAAAGCAAAGCACTCCAGGGTGACATTCTGCCCCACCAAAGCAGTGGTGTCAGGGAACTTGACTCTTAGGTCAGCCGGGTATTTCCTGATAGGACCTGAGTGGAAGAGCAACAAGTTATGATGTGTTCTGATTCTTAACCCAGTTTATAGATGCTAACAAAACAAATACTTTAAAATAATTTTGTGTTTGTTCTCAAGGTTTTCTTTGAAAATCTCACACCAGATTCACCATAATGCGTATATATGGAACTCTTATATCCCATACTGTGTGTGTGATTAGGTTATTTGTTTCTGTGAATGTAATTTTGTCATTTTTTTTAATCTTACAAAGAAGTATTAATCTGTTCCTACTCGGTATCCTTACTTGTAATTTGCAGTTTAAAAACTCGGGTCCAGGACTAGATCCAGGGCCCTGGATTTCTGAATGTCTCATCCACTCTGCTGTTTCTTTATCAACTGAGTTACTTTAAGTTTAACCACTGTTCTATAGCAATCAGTAATCAGGTGGTTAAAACACAAGATATAAGCAACAACAATGCCGTTGCTGACTGATGAACACACATGGGACACAGTGAAATCATATACTCAGAGCATTAAAGTGAAAGAAATGCCTATAGAATGTAATAAAAGCTTTATTTAGAGCCCTAAGCATGACTCATGTTTACATGCTTAAACACATTAACAGAATGTATAAAATTCTGTATACACATTCATAAAACCTGGACAAATACACACACACACACACACACACACACACACACACACACACACACACACACACACACACACACACACACACATAAAAATTAGATAGAGGTAAATAATGTAACATCATACCCAGAAGACACGGCATAATACATGTATGCCTGAGAGAGCCCAAACAACTGCTCAGCTCTGTCCCCGGCCCCCTTGATGGAACAAATCCTTCTAGCTTGTGTTCTACTATTCAACACATGCTTGCCACAAGTAAAACTAGCTCAGAGTTTGACAGCGATGAAAGTAAACGTCTAATGGATTCTTGGAAACCCCTTAAGGAAAAATGTTAACATTGCTTAGTTTGGTTTTTGAACCCATTACTTCAAGCTGTTCAGAAACATACGGCCTAAATAAATAAGAGCACATACATCTCTTTAGTTTCTGTCCTTCGTTTTGGCACAGTTTATGTTTCCTCTTGTCCTCTGTAGCCGGCTGGCTCTGTCTCAAAACAAGCATCATGTGTCAGTCTACTACTGAGTTCATTTAGTTCTGTAAATTTAATTTAAAAAGTCAATACCAGGGACATGACCTTAATGCATTTAGAGCAAGCAACGCTGTCATTAAACACAGTGCTACAGTAGGGACAGGAGGAAAGAATTGCAGCCGACGCAGCATTTTAGTCACTTCCTGTCTTCAAGCATCTCTTAACACTTGAGGTCCTGCCCTATAATCACACCTCACTGGCAAAATAATGTGAGAATTAATACAGGAAACCACATCTGAGGAAGTGTGGCATTTATAGTAGACACATATTTAATCCCTGTTGAATCCCTCCGTTTTACTGACATAATTGCTGTACATTGCAAGCATAAATTGGTATTAAACACAGTATTTTACGCATGAATTCTTGGAACCTTTTTTATAATTTTGTATTCCATTTTCTATTTGTGCTTTCTGTTAAGCTGCAGAACCCAAAAGTCTGTTACTACTACTTTAGCAACAATCAGAGTCAAAAGCAACAACAAATAGACAACAAGAAGTAGAAACCGGGGTACTAACGTTCAGTCTGAGGCTCGAGGGGGATGTAGTTGGAGAAGACACTCTTGGAAATAGACGGGCTTGAGGCGATGCAGGAGTAATTTCCTCTGTCCGAGGAGTCCACCTTAGAGATATAGAGGTTGCCTGTTATCTGGGAGACAAAACGTCGCTTGTCCGGTATGATGAAGGTCGGGAATTCATTGAGGATCCAGCGGAATGACAGCTCGGCTGAACAGAAAGAGGAACAGCAAAAGGCACCTGTCAGTCAAGAGTCTGGGCTTATCCACTGCTTTTGAAACAGTGAAGGAGGCTGGATGTGAAGCAAGGGCACTCTGAATGATCTGGTAAGCTTGTGAAGACAACAATCTCTTTATCTTAATAGCTAAGAAGCTAACCATGTCCTTAACAACGGTGTACAAAATATCTGATTAATTCATTTCAGTTCACCAAGTTCATGAAAACAGCAGTGAGGATATGTGCATGAATGGTCACAATTATTTAACATGACAGAGTCGCTGTGTCAAGGACCAGAGTAAAACTTAAAGCAATGCAAGCAAGTTTGTTCATTTTCCATACGACTTGTCTTGGTCCCAGAGTTTTGTGGGTTCAGATTTCTTTCGGGTTTTTGTGAAGGGATTATGTTCTAGTCTATATTGTTTACGGTCTTCTGTAATTAACTAGATGTTAATGCTGCAAAATATTAGGGCTCATTCTTTTTAGGAACATCCAGCAACAGCAGGCTAAGGCTTCACATGTTGTACCTGGATAATGCGGTGGGGGAGCGCAGAGCAACACGGCCCCCTGTCCCTCTTTGACATACACTGACGACCTCTCCTCCGATGAGAAAAGATCGAGATCTGAGAAGGGGAGAGAAAATAATTACATCCCGTCATCACATGTTTTAAAGATCTCTGCAAAACGACACTTACGGTGTAAGTTTTGTATAAAGATCAACGATTCTTTTGGAAATGAGTTGTGATCTCTGAGCGCATTAGCATTTCACAAATTATATTTGTCATACTGAATTTGATTTGTCCCAGTTGTCCTTGTCATTTCAGTTTGCATAATATGCATGAAAGTACAGCAAGGCAGCGCTGTTAAAAATAGGAGATGCTTTACACATCAGACTGTAAATGGAAAGCTTACATCCAAACTGGACAGAGGCCTCTCTGCTTACGACCGTGCCATACGTGTTGGTAGCCAAACAGGAGTATTGACCCACATGTTCAGTCTTATCAGGCTTGCTGATGACCAAGTTTCCTCCTACTAAACTGTAGTGACTACCCCCTGCATCCAAGTCAATTTCCATGCCGTCCAGCTTCCACCTGCAACACAAACGATCAGGGTTAGCACAGCCGCCCTGTTTGAAAGGAGTCAGAGTCGCGTTCTTTTTCTTGTTGTTTCTAGTTGATTTTACATCGAATAACACGAGCAGATAACTTATCTGAAGCACTGACATACATTACAAAGTCTGACAAGTGACTGCACTAAAGCTGATCTTTTACCGTAAGTTTACCAGATTTCATAAACTGAGGGCTTCTCTATTAAAAAATGACAAATTTTAATGCTTTGAAAGGCAGAAGAGAGTGCACTATAAATGAACCCTCTTAAACACTCAATGCCAGCTGCGGTCAAAGCTAATTCCTTCCCCTCTGACATCTAATTCTGGGCTCCTTGACAGTGAAACCGATTTAAGGGATGCAGAGCAATCTAATTTACATGTATTTGCGACTAAATTGAAACAGATGATCTAAAACACTTTAAATTTTGAGTCCAAAAAAATTAAATGAAAAAAAAAAGTTATTTTTGCTAAATCTGCTTCAGAATTTTATTTGTTCATCACCATTAAGGTAACATCTTTGTGAGCACGCAGTTTGACAGCAGGTCAGAAAACAGTCTGAGGGATTGTGAGAGGTGAGAGGCACATAACATGCACAGCATGTAGTGTATATGCGGAGCATATGTTACTTGTATGTGGCAGGTGGATTGGCTCTAGCCCGGCAGTTCATGGTAATTTTGGCCTCGGGTGACTCCTCAGGGTAGATGGTATCCACCGGCTGCTCCTCAAACACTGGTCCGTAACCTGTGACTTCATCTGCAGGCAACAAACAAACAAGACCAAGGGTTAATAACTAAGAGCAGTCTTACAGAGAAGTGAAATCAAGTTTCAAGAGCATCACATTTGTCTCCCATTTGTCAGCTGTGGGGCAGTTTAATCAAAAACAAGAGAACTGGGTTCAGAAATAACACAAGAAAAGATACAAATAAACAACAACAACTAAAACAACATGCTGACTAGATTGTGAGATTGCCTCTGTGAGGACCTGCCATTTAATATGTCAGCCTGATTTGCGTTTTTCACAGACATGCACACCTCTAGCTTAGACGCCGGGTTTAGATAAATCCCAGTTGTAGCTGTAACTAATCTAATTCTTGAGTCCGCACAAACTCTCTTTCAGGCATCGACACAGGGTAATAAGCCTCTGCTTTATTCCAAACCACAAACTCACACTAATTATGGCAGAGATGTGCTCAGTCAGGTGCCAAACCAGAGTGACGCATTTATCAGTTGCCAGTGGATATGTTATTGTTCCACACTAATACAAATCCTCCAAGTGGAAATGCCAACTTTACTTAGCATAATCCAAACCTGCTTCATACCGTATCTGTCATCCTCGGCGCTGCGGAGAAGCGCAGCACAGGAAATTTCAGATTCAGCGCTCTCCTCGATGAAAACGCGTTTCTTGGTTCAAGCTTCCTTTTAAAGCATCGTCAGGCACACGTAATTAGCCCCAATTACTCATTAAAACAGACAGACATCACGAGCAAAGGCATGAATAAGACATAAACACAATGCCAGGCTATGAATAAGCAATGAGGCGAAATGTTCCCAAATGCTGATTATTCTCTCAGATCAAGAGCGTGTGTAGGTGACTGCGGCAATACAAATGTGCGGGCGCGCACATGTGTGTTATTCCCTCGCGTCTCTGAGTTCTAAGAGAGCACAGCTGACACCTCAATGGGGAGAGGCCGGCTCTTTCAGACGGCGATATCCTGCGCCTCTTCGATCCAGGGCAGTACTTACAGATTCGCTCACTCTGAAAATGTCACATCGACAGACTCTGCGACCTTTAGAAACCCAAACAAAGGACCATTATATTTATAGGATCCTTCTATCCGTAATTTACATCACAAAAGCAGTCGGGTATATTTGTGTAGCGTGACAACAAAATAGAACGAGAGCTGTACACATTCCAGCAGTCAAATATGTGATTGCTGGCTATTTTCAAGGAATATCCAAAACGGATCATGCAGTTTAACCAGTAAATTAGATGCATATTCTTCTGCCTCGACTGTCACGAACAGAAAAAAGCAGGAAGGCAGAATTATAACCACATTTGCAAGTTAGCTATACCCTCCGCAGCCAACCAGAAGGCAACAATTAAGACATTAGGAGACAGGATCATCTCCCACTCACACTACAGCAGCCAACCATGTGCAAGTACTTGACATTGATGTAAATCCCAAGGACTCTGAATTACCACTGAGAGAGAAATTACAAATATAATAAATGGGCCATTGTGGGGCTGATGGAAGGCAAATTAAGTGAGGATCTATGTTCTGGGAACAAGAGAGGTGAAAAAAGAAATGAAAGAAACAGAAAACATGAAAGAAACATAAGATTCAGTAGAGTAAAGGGAATCTACTGACCCTTTTCTACTGCTAGGCTTAGGCTGTGCTGCGTCGGTGTCATGAAAAAATACTGCAAATGCGAGACTGTGGAGGTTGGAAGGGAGTCACTGAGGCTGCACTGCAGTGCTGAAATAGCAGCTGAAGTGTAACTCAGACATGAGCACTGGTGCCGTTCCTATGCTTTTCCTGTAATGGGGGACGTGGCAGATGGTGGAAGGGGGCTGTTAAACAGGCCGCACAAGACCCACAGCCTGGAGACACACACGGGCCTCTTACATTCTCCCTGCCTCGTTTCATTTTCTCTGTCTCAAGCTCTCCCTGGATTGCCTCTGTCCCTCCACCACCTTTCCAATCTAAATCCTGCTGTCACGGTTTGCTCCCCTTTTCTTTGATTTACTTCCACAACTACTTGGGTCTCTGAGCTTTCTGGTTGTTAAGGTTGCTTTATTCAGTACATGTTCTGTTTTGGTTTTTTTCTTAGTGACATGTCTTGACAGTTTTATATAACCCAAATATGCACCATTTGCACAAAATCTAAGGATTTCTAGAGGATGAAGCACACTGACACCATTATCACAGGTGGGATTTGTGGCTCTGAATCAAATACGGGATGTACTGCTATTAAAATGTGTCTTGCCAATTATAATGCATCATAATAACTTTAATAATCAATTCATTTTTCTAAAGTGCTGTATGTTCATCTTAATACTTTTGTGTTCACTGTTGTGCAAAAAAAAGGTCTTTTCTCAGCTCCCCACCTAAACTCTTTGCGCCCTCATTTCAAAGGAGTCTAATATGCGAAGTTCAAAACAAAACACAATACGATACTGTCGCTAGTCACTCCATTTCATTCTTCTCTTTCCTAATCTGTATCTCTCACAGGTTCTCTTCTTTCCCTGCATAAAACCCTTTCTGTTCTCGTTTTGGCACTACTTCGCCTTGGATGTACTGAGCCTTCCCGTTTAGCTGGCAAGTAATTATTTACCCAGTTGTCAACTGAGTGATCCCACCTCCTACTTACACACAAAAACACACAAAGAAAGAAAGAAACATGGACAATAAGTCTCAAGAAAAGGCCACATCTGTTCAAAAGGAGAAGAAGCACACACACAGTCAGGAACGCTCTGTCTCCTGAGCCTGCTGGAAGTGATCTTCCACTGGACCTGCTTCATTATCAGACACAGACAGTCTGATTCAGCCGAACAGCAGGTAAGCTTAGACTCTCATTTGAATTTGAAAAACCAAAGCTTGTTATTTCAGGAGGCTGTTATCTTTCATAGCAATGGTTTCTAATGAGACATCAATTATTCATTATGGTTTTAGGTATAATCTCAGTTGAATCACAATTACTTGCTGGCTAGAAGTATTATAAAACATATATTCAAAATCTGTTTGTTTTTTCACTTTTAAGTGCCTTTATTTTATTTGCAGCCATTTCTCACATTGCCATTCTGCAAAAAACAATGTTCTGAAGCAGTTTTCCTGTCGTATCCCAGTAATCACATAATTAGTCCAAATCCCAGAAGAAGGTAATTCTCTAATGAATTTAACTTTGATCACAACCGTGCTTTACAGCAACATCTGTAGTATGGCTTGTTTGCATGACCAAGTGAGTGTCCAAGTGGGACAGATAACATATTGTATCCTTCTGGCACTAAAAGCACAATGCAATAAAATAATTGCCCACAAACCCCCGAGCCACATCATGAGCGAGGGTGGTAAACCAAACTCTCCCTGGAGTGAAAAACCTACTTTTTAAAATCGTATGTTTTTAAAAAAAAAAACTTGCCTCACTGCAGGCCAAAGTACTCACAGAGGTATGGCCCAGGGTACGGCCAGGGTCAGTCATGCAGGGTATGTTTAATTTGTTACCAGCTGTGCTGTTACAACTGCACTCGAAAGAAAATATTGTTTGATAGAGCAGAACTATCGAAGATAATATACATCTTTGAACTTGAGTCCAAAGATTTTCACTTTTATACGCATTGATGTGTAATGCTCGATGACTGGAATCTCCGTATTAGTCTGCAGCTGTAAAAGTTTGCTCTGTATGTGTGTGTCCAGCTGAGAAGTGATTTAAAAAGGCAGCATTAAGATTTTAATACTTTTACAGCCATCGTTCAGCCCGACAATGGGTGAGCACTTGGTACTAAAGAGGCAGGCATTAGGTGAGCTCTACTTTAGCTTTAACAGCAGGATGATGGGGATAAACACTGCTACGAGCTGAATGATAAGCAGTTCAGTTATATGAAAAAAAACCTGCTTCTGCAGCGTGTCCCAGCTGGAAGGCTGTCTACACAATGTTCTGACCTTTAAGAAACTTGCTATCGACACCGATGACTACACCTTCATCCTTATCCAGGTTTGACAAAGAGTTCAAAATCACCAAGCCTAAGCAGCAGTTTCTCACATTTCTTTCAGTGCCGAGTGACCTTAAAAACAACTGATGTGGGCATCAAAAAACAGCCAGCAGAGCCCAAACTACATCATGTTCTGTTATTTCTGTAAACATGAAGAAATAATGTCAGCTTGTTCAGGAGGTGATACTCCACAAGGACACATAAGAAAAAAAAGGTCAATACTTCAAGAAAAGGTGAAAGACAATCAATGGCAAAGCATCAAGAACAAAAAGTGACCAACAGAAAAACAAGATGCTCACTGGAGCCATCAACAATTCAACCTGCGAACAGCATCACGTGTTTCTAAGCAACAAATCAGCAAGCCTTCCTTCTACCAATTAATCCCTTGCCGACAGCCTGCTTCACCTTTATTTTTCTCCTAGAGACAAGCACACTGGGCGAATAGTAAGTCAAAAAACAGAAATTACAGCCTCTCCTACCTTAGGACCAAATAATCAACTATCAGTAAGTATAAAGTATAATGGTTCGTAAACTAGCTATATAAATATGTAGGCTGTCTCAATCAATTATGTAAATGTAAATATGACTTTTTTTTTTTACATTTACAGTGTGTGTGTGTGTGTATGTGTGCGTCTACATATATGAAGACGAAATGCACATTATTTCCCTTCTTTGTCTCATCTATCACCCCCAAATAGCACCACGGTGAAGCCTGACAGCTCAAATACAGTCCCTAGCTCTAAATACCAGCCTAGGTTCATATGCATAACATCTTGGATCCAAACCATCTCTATTAGAATTAATGTACATCTGAAAGAAGAAGAAATGCAGAAATAGAAACAGTGGAAAAAACATTATGTCTGGGTTTTTTCATTAACCCTATCCCACTGTGGACGAGAAAGGGAGCCATCTGTCACTGCTTGAATGGGAATCCTGAAAGCGAAATTCTCTGGTAGTTTGACCACTTCAGTTGGCAGGGGTTGGACAAAAAACAGTGAAAGCCCATTTGTAGCACACTTACTTCCTCTCTTGGCTTTTAAGAGTATCTGCAATAATGAGTTGATCAACGTAACACAAAAGCTTGAGAACTGTTTACTGTAATTAAGGAGAACAATGAAAAGAAGTTGTATTTATATTATAAATAAAGCTATGCTTTATAATAGTTACACTGTATTGTTTTTATGCTGAACCCTTAAAGGCAGTTGTATTTTATGTGAAAAGTGTCTGCTCACCAGAAGACTTTTTAAAATAACGTGTCCTCGTGAACTATGTCAGCTGCATCTGCAGCTGTGTAAAATTTGGTGAAGCAGAGGTCAGCATCCTGACGTCTTGCAGGAATAAACACATTAAAGAACCAAAGTGTTTTTATTTCTGTAGGAAGGGACAGCAAATAGAAAACTTGGCAAATGCCAGTAAAGAGTTAGAGCTATTTTCTTTTAATGCAAAAAGAAATCAAAACCCTTCTCAAAAAGTCTAGTAACATAGCCTTGACTAAAAACAGAGGCTGTCAAGAAGGCCACAACTCCACTGACCTGCCAGAGCAGACAGTCTCTGGTTTAGAAAATATAAATCAGATGGAAACGAGCCTTTGAATTTTGGTACATTCCTGCTTTTGATAACCCGTCTCCATTTACTAGAATGCTCAAAAAGATTCAAAGGCACATTGGCAAAAGAAATATGTCTATGGCCAAGTGTCAAAAGATATTCAGAAAACATAACACATGACACATAAGCTTGTGGCCTTTTCTGTGACCTCAAAACTTGATCTCTGACATTTATGAATGTTTTTGTTAAAGGGAATCCCAGCACAATATACGCTGATAATTATATTTGACATATAATTACACTTACCTCCATAAAAGTCAGGTACCTCCCCAATGACAGACACACCTGGAACATTTAACAAAAGAATGTCAAGTCAACCAGCGTACAATCTCGGCTCTGTAAATATGAAATACAAAGTACAACCGAATGGAAGAAAGCAGTCCTACCAACCAGATACTAAAACATTTATCATAAGTGTTCAACACAGTTCTATATTTAGACTTCATTTATACTTTTTGTGTCAGTGTAAGTCTTATTATGGGCCAACTGAACCACAGAATCACAGACACGCACACACTCACTGCCTATACTTCTGCTGTAGGCTAGTGTGTACTTGACTTTTGCCCAACTGTCATGGCAGTAATGTCACATTAATCTTTGTTGGGGCTAAACTAAAATGTCAAGCCAATGTTCTCTACCCACAATAAAGACCAGAGACTGCTGTTTGGCTGTTGTCTGCTTAGATGAAGCAGCCATATACCTGGATTTGAACTTTAGTTAATCATGTACGATGCATGCAGCTGGTACAAAATACAGCTAATGGCGTCAAAACAAAAACCAAAAGACAAGATAATACCCCTGTTTTAGACTCTCATCACTGGCTTTATAAATGACTTCAAGATTTTACTGATCACACTGAAATGCTTCAGGGTTTACAGTAATTCTCTGCTACATTGCTGCTCTCCTGTGAGCCAGGGTATATGATGAATATAAAAATCCAAAGAATTTTAATGTATGTTATCTATATAGGGCTGTGCGATATGACCAAAATCTCATATCCCGATATAAGACATCTATCGTCCGATAACTATATAAATCACAAAACTTTAACATTTTCTGTAAATTCTGTGAATCTCGTGCAGCTCGACTTGCTCAACTTCGACTTGTTTCCAGCTGGGCGTCGTGTACCTGGAGTCGAGTGTTTTAACTGATGCATGAAACGATATATTTTTAGACATAAGTTGTAAAGGCCGCCGTTTTCTTTTGTGAGTATTTATTACACGACGTGCTGCGGGGAAAAGCCTGTTCTAACGTTTGAGTCTAAGGTTTATTTTTTTAGCACCTGATGGCTATTTTTTGCTTCTCATCCGTAGATACTCTGCATACTCTTTTTTAAGTGATTCAGTTTATTTTGAAAAATCTCAACAGGATCTTGCGCTTTATTGTGAAAGGTTTGTGGAAAATAAACAAGCAGACACGCAGTGGTTTTACCGTCTTTGTTGCTAACGACAACGCATAAAAACAGGCGCTTGTCCGTCCGTAGTGTGGTTATATTAAATATAAGAGAAAGAGAGAACTTTAGGAAATTAATATAGCCACTACAGTGACCATCAAAACAATGAAAAAAATATTGCCGTAAACGTTTATTTTGCGACACCTCGAAACAAACGATAGCGTAAAATTAAACGATAGACATTTTTATATCTTCATCCGATATATATCGTTATATCGAACAGCCCTATATCCATATGTGAAGTTGTTTTTTTTTTTTAAAGCAAATAGACGTCAATAATAGGGGTGCAACAATACTTGTGTCAATATTGAACCGTTCGATACACTGCTTTTGGTTCAGTACGCATATGTATCGAACAATACAAATTTTTTTATTTATTTTATCAACTTTTCTTCTGACGATTCTGTCTGTGTTAAGCGTTCAGTGGTTCTGCGTTTGACTACTCCGCCTAGGCTGCACTGTTGAGTGCAGATCCACTGAGCACAGCGCAAGCTAGCAAGACAGAAGCTAAGCTCGTTGCAACATGGCAACTGCCTCAACGCTACCCGAAATTGAACCTCCCCCACCCTCATTCAGATCTGGCGTTTGGAACTATCTTGGTTTTCAAGTGAAGCATGACCCTGAAGGTAAGCGCGTCATGGACAAAAGTAAAACAGTATGTCGGATGTGCCACGCAATGCTCAATTACATGGGTGGGAACTACTGCGTTAGCGCACTTAGCTTGTTAACGTGTTGATGCCGTCCAGCCCCAAGCGCGGGGGCTTGTTGTTGCAGCAACATTAAATTTAAAAACTGTACTTTTGAGTTAAAATATATATTTATAATTTTTTTTTTTGTGTATCGTTGCACCCCTAGTTAATAAGCGCTGCATGTGTGATAATGTTGGTGCAACATTCCATTCAGATTGACTCACATGTTAAGGAGGAGATAGGACACATGCACATACGCTACGATCATCATAGTAAAATGATTTTGAGAAAGATGTGTAGAGCCCAGAGAGTCACAGTCCACATGCTCTGATTTTTTAGCTCATGTGAAATCAAATTTCAAACAAGCGAGAACTGCCTGTGGTATAGGGACACAGAGACAAAGAGAAGGTTGTTTCCTTTTTAGACAGGTCATTTTCAGGCCTGCTGTTTTCTGTCTACTTTGCTTTCTTTCCAACACAGCAGATTGCACAGCCACATGCTGCCCTCAGAGGCACACGACTGCCAGCTTTGGCCTATCAGATATAGCCTACGTATCATTTTTTATCATCTTGTTGCCATCCTTTGAATTTATGCTACGCTGTAACTACTTAAACCTGTTAAGATTTCTCTGCTGCATTACAACAAAATCCATCTTAACTGGATTGATTAAAATTACATTTTTATAAAAAAAATTTCTTGAAGCACACATGACTGCCAGCATCGTTAGTTTTCATAATGTCCTTTGGAGCTGGCATTTAGCAGCTCGTTCACACTTTGTCATTCTTGCTCTTCATTCATGGACACACTGACAATCCAGTTTTGACAAGTGTGCTACTATGCGTGCTGCCAGCCACCTGTATGATTTTTATCCTTTACGCTTTGTAGCTGGAACCGCTTGTCAAAGTGTGCATGAGACACTATTTACTGACAAACTGCTACTGCCAAAAGAATCCCCGACAACCAGGTTTTTACGCAGCAGTACTCAAAATGCAAAGCTAAATGGCAAAGTCCTTTTGAATGTTGCATTACTGTTTGAAAAGAAACTTGTCAGGGAGCAACTGCTCAGCTAAATGCAGCATATCACCAGTGTCAAGTATGATTTCTGTCATTCAAATTAACCTCAGAGGTTGTTTGTCTAACTATTTTCTTTGAGTTTAATGTGCTTCATACCAGAACAGCTGCATGAAAGGACCAGGAGATGGAGCAGCAGGGTGAGGTGCAACATGATGTTGAATTGAGGACCACCTGGTGGGGTTAGAGCCAGAAGCTCAGTTGATGGAACATTAGCAGGACTGCTTGTTTTTCCTAAAAGAGATAAAGAAGAAAAGGAAAAAAAGCAGAAAATTTGACAGTTAGAAACATCAATTTTGTAGCCAGTACAAAGTTCACAGATAGATTATAAAAACAACCCCTGGCTTGATTACTATGGCAAAATAATGACTAACAAAACGTAATCTGCTAAAGACGGTCAAGATAATGAGACAGGAAACAAATATAACTAAGAACAAGGCCAAGAAGAGAGTCAGCTACCAAAGTAAATAAGGAACTAACTGAGAGGATGACAAATGAACACAGAAGTAACCATACAGTATAAAAAAATCAGTGGGAAAACTATCACAAATCACAGAGTATCTACAACTCAAACACAATAAGAGCTAAAAGGCTCAAAATGCAAGAGACAAAAGTTTAAAACCATAAATGAATAAACAAAAAGAAACTAAGAAAACAGATCCATATGAGAAAACACCTGAAGATCTGAATAAAAAACACTAAAACATGACATAGGAGGTGATAGGGGAGGATAAATGACACAGAACGAAAGGGGAAAAAGAATAACTAGGCACAAAAAATAAGAACATTTCTGTTTGGGCAATAATTTCTGTGTGATAACAAAGCTTCTTGGTAGAGCTGGGCGATAGAACGATAACGATATGTATCGCGATATAACTTTTACTCGATAGAGAAATTAAGCTATCGCGATAGACCTCGCCGCTCTTGTCCTCTTAAAAAAATAAAATAAAAAATAAAAAAAGGTCAGCCAATCTAAATTAAGTAGCGCAGAGCCGAACCAATCACAGCCGCAGCGTCATGTCGCGTGACTTGTTACTACAGCACAAGTGCCAAGCCGCACGTGTGTTTGTTTGGGAAGCAGCCAGCGGGTAATGGAGGAAATGAGTGTGCCGACTAGAAAAATCAACCGAGCGTGACCGAAGAGAAAACAGATGATGGTTCCAATGCCGGAGAGATTGTCGAACGGAAGAGCCATAGAAGTTCCGTAGTTGGAAGGTATTTCGGCTATTTCAAGTCTGACAAAAAACAGAGTAGCGTGCACTGTAAATTGTGCCGAAAGCAAGTCTGGAAATACAATAAACTGGTGCATGCGTCACACTGTGCGCCACGTTATTGTTTCGGTGAAATGAATTTCTACAATACTGTTACTGTTAATTCTACTCTCTGCAGTGTTTAAATGCTTACATATACACACAGTTACTGTCCCTCCACACATACGACTCGGTTCTGCTTCTATGCCCCAGCTTTGTTTACTTTTTCCCACCGAGGCTTCTAGACTTCTGATTGGCCAACATTTCTGCACGGTTAGGAATCTAGCGCCACCTGCTGCTTTGGCATGTTCATAGCAGCGTTTTCCTTCATTTCTGCCTTTATGTGTGGACGGGATTATTTTTTAAAACGAAAAAGGAAAATCTCCGTTTTCAAAAATACCCGTGTACGTGTGGACGTAGCCTCAGTCTCTGACTGGAAGCGCTAATTCGTCATTCGGCTTTTGTCAGACTAAAGTAACTGTTAAAACTGTTTGAAAAGCTAAGCTATACAACAAGGAGAGATTGAGAATTTCCTTTTAGTTCTCAGTTTATTTGATATTGACAAAAGTTAGTCAGTTTTGTCTGTTCTTCTGTAAAACAAACTAAGATTTATTTTTAGAATTAATATTTTGTTTCTAAGTGGAATTGACAATTTAGTCTGTTTCGTTTGTTCTGTTTTGAAACTTAAACGCTTTAGCGGCTGCCTTTTGTGTAGTTTGCAATATTTGCCTTTATTTATCTGAAAAAGTCTCATGTTCCTTAAGTACATCTACCCTGTTGAACTTATTATGGGAAATAAATATTTAAATAAAAACAAGCTGCTGATTATTTCACATTTTACTTGTGAGCAACAGCACATTTAAATCTTACAAATATAGTTATTTGGCTTATATCGTGATAGATATCGTTGTCGCCTGAAATGAAAAAAACATATCGTGATATGAAAAAATCTCATATCGCCCAGCTCTACTTCTTGGCAATCAATGTTGTACAGTTGGAAAGCCTTTTCATTTCAACAGGCACTGGAAAGAAATGTAAAAGTGTTTAAAGACAAGAAACAGGAGATTATTAAAAACAGACAACTCCACTACAAGCTCTACAACATTGAAGAAATGCACAAAGAGCTGCAGTTCAAGATTCAAGATACGGAGAAAATAATGAAAGCTTGCAAATAATACTTGACGAAGCACTGCACAGCGCACAGAAATGCAGAGCAAGCTCCAAGACGTGGATAAAAAGCATCAAGCGCTGCAAGTAATGTTTGATGACACGCTGGCAAGGAATCCCAAAATGCTTAAAGAGAAAGAGCAACAGGAAGAAATGCAGAGGGCGATCCAACTTATTCTCCAATACTTGGAGAACAAAAATACTTTTTTATAATGAAGTCAAGGAAAAAAACCATGGAGCCCAGGAAAATAAAAGGAAAGAAGAAAAGGAGGAACTGGGAAAATATGCAGAGATGCAGTGTAGGATCCAAGAAATTGTGGGGGGAAAAAAACAACAGCTCCAAGTACTCTAGCTTAAAGTACAGGAACGATTCAAGAAATGTAGAAGAGAAATCAGGAGTTACAACACAGCACAGTATAACAGAAGAAGACACACAAGCATGAGGCAAAGAAAATTCAGGAGGAGAAATACAAAGAACTGAAACAAAGCCAGATTTGAAGAACTGGACAAAAGGTTCAAGAAATTCAAGGAGCTGAACACAGAAACAATCGTTTAAGTAAAAAAAAAAAAAAAAAAAAAAAAAAAAGCAAAAAAAACCCCTGACAGCTCCAGGAACAGTTTCTGAAAAAGAAGAAAAAAGTGCTTCAGGTTTTTCCAGAAGAAGACCTCTGCTGCTTCATCACATAATCATGAACAAAAGCTGCCTTCTCTTCCTCCACCTTATTCCCCATCTCCTTTTTTCACCCCTCCTCTCTCCCTCCATTACCCTCTCTGCCTTTCTCACCTACCTCCACAACCCTCTCCCTCCCTTCTTCACCCTTTTCCCTCTCTCCCCCTCAACCCCCAACCGGTTGCGATAGATGGCCTGGTACTGATGGAGGTTTCTTTCCTCACCATTGCCCATCACCTAGTGCATGCTCATAACGGATTTCTGGGGTTTTCATTCCTCTGTCTCTTTCCTCCTTTCTATCCCTTTCTTTTTGCCTATTTTTCCCTTATACTTTTCCTTTACACCACACTTTTTTCCTCTCTTCTTTTCCACTATCACTCCCAACCTGTTTCTTCACTCCTGAGAACACAGGGTAAGGTAACAGGGGGATAATAAACACAATCAATCATAAAAACATCATACTCTAGAAGTATCTGTCATGGTTTCCTGATCCTCCTGGTTTGACTCATCCTTTTCTCTCTATCACTCTCTATGCTCTCTCTCTCCCTATCCTCTGAGTCTGTGTGTGTGTGAGTGTGTGTGTGTGTGTGTGTGCGTGTTTATTATTTTTCATTTTTATTATTCAAAGTGTAGTCTTCTTATCACAGCATTACAGTGTCTCTAACGTGGAAACAGAATCACGATCAACTTGTGTCACAGCACATAACAAGTTTAACTAGCCATTTGTCGCCACTACGTGGACCATGACAGTGAAAATTCATCTTCACCACGTCTCTGATTCCCGTCAGCCTCAAAGGCGTCGGATCCTTGAAAGGTTGACACCTGATGATTGGCATTTGGACAATTTCCTGAAGAAACCCTGAGCGCTGGTTAAGCTGAGCAGGCGTCTCGTCTCTTACTCACTACCCCTAAAATCTTAACGCCACGCCACCAGCTCTCAGCCTCATTCCCAGTAACACAATATGAAAAGCAACAGCTGTGTGTTTGTGTGTGTGTGAGGGAACACAAAGAGAGCTTTGACAGAGATAAGAAGCGGAGGAGAGATCACATAAAGGTGGAAAATATTTGGCGTGAAATTGTTAATTCAGTATCTTTATTTACTTAAGGGTGTAGAATCAGGTCACACTGGAAATGGTTCATGTGTTTAGAAGAAATTCAAATTGTACTGCCCACAAAACGAACCCACAGGGAAAGAAAAAAACATTTTTTACATCTTTTGACATTTTGAGAGCCGGCAGAGTAATAACACAGAGAAAATTCTCCAATTTACTCCACAGTTTTGTCTGTCAATCAACCCAAACCTGGAGGCCTCGTCTACACTCATATATTAATTTTCTGGTGTTACAGCACTGAGCATCAGCTCAATACCAGCAGACCTGTCTGAGGTCATTCTGGTTTGGTGAGTGTTGATTAGAGTATAATTGAACATGAGGCAGACACTATTGATTCTTTGTGAACAGCCTGAGGTGTCAGCTGGCAGAGACTCAGAGGTGTGACAGTAGGATTGAAATATCAGCACTCGCCAGACAAATGGAGTCTTATTACAGAAAAACGGATTATGACAGAAGAGAGTGCATGTAATATGGCAGCTTTGCATGACACAAACAAAGCTGGACTTACTGTATGACTAAACGTTTTAATACGCCGACGCATGGCGGGGACGCACACAAAAATGAGCCGCGCCATAAACAGGCAGACGCACTGTAAACCATACCATGTGCACGGTATGCTGGGACATGATGTCCGAGCTGCACAGCTCCTCGAAAGCCGCAGAGAAGGGATTTCATCTTTACGCTGGATTGTATCCTAGCAACACTTTTCAAAAGCACCAGTTTCTGTGCTGTGGGGGGTCTTTTGTGAACGGCAATCAAACAACGCAAACACTCATTTTAATCTAGAACAACACTGCTGTTGTGGAACGAAAACCTGGGGTGCTCTGCTCATCTATTGAAGACATTCATCTCTTAGTGTCAGGGAAAGGCCGAAAACCCGCCGTTTACTAGAACTCAACCTCTCCTCTCTCCACTTTGCAGCTATACTGCTACTGTA
The DNA here is from genome assembly GCF_057382185.1 of Mchenga conophoros. NCBI lineage: Eukaryota > Metazoa > Chordata > Actinopteri > Cichliformes > Cichlidae > Mchenga > Mchenga conophoros. The sequence goes on along the minus strand of NC_140532.1, from coordinate 17,726,727 downwards.
GATAGCTGTAACTCATTAATCATAAATGTTCCTAATAGATGCACTTAAGAGATTAGGGGATACCACGAAAAGCCTTCTTATAGCATTCAAGTACAAAGTGAAAGAAGAAGAAGAATCTCATCTACCTCATTAAGAAATGTTACTTGAGTAAAAAACTGTAAAAACACATAAGACTGGTTCAACATGGCAAAACAGCAGACTCTGAAAAACAATATTCGGGCCTCCTTCTCTTTTATCTTATTTCAGCAGCCTGAATGCACTTGATGAGCGCTCCAATCATCACTGTAAATCACAGGACCCCGGACGTCTTCCCCATAAATCATACTTTGGACGTGGCCAGAGCTGCTAACTGTTACTGCTGCAACCAGTGTTGCTTTGCTTTATGAATTTCAAGCACATTCTCTCTCCTTGCTCCTCTTAGGATTCCCAACCTCATTCCACCAAAATCAAATTTTGTCAAGTTACAGTCTTCTTAAGGGCAGATTCTGGGATTTTTTGCTCCAGTCCAATGGCCAATACTGTCTTTTGCTCTTTTTATCACAACCCCACAATTCCCTAAGGGTGCTACTGAAATGGAAGTCAGTGAAACCCCTCCTTTTCTGTGTTTAGCCTGATGTGAGTTGCATAATTGAGTAACTTTTTTTCTCCTTTTTTTAATACTCAGGCAGCCACAGTGAAGTAGGGAGGAGAAATGGACATGGTTACTTTGTGCTCTACAAAGTAACCATTTGGTAGACTTCAAAAACAAGCTCAAATACCATCCACCACCACCCACTCCAGAATACCGCCTCAACCCCCCACCACTCCTTACACATACAATCATAATCACCACCACAATCAGTCATTAACATCAGATTTGCAGTAATCCTACAAGAGGAAGCTAAGACGAGGTTAACTCTGGATTGGTCTTAATCAGTTTGAGAGGGGAAAATGAGCACTGCTTAGACACAGCATCATCTCCTGCAGCATCCCAGTCATGCCTTATTTCACAAGAAAAAAAAACATGTCCTAAATCTAGTAAAGACGAACAGACAAATAAGTGATTGATTGAGGATATAATTAAAAAAAAACAGCTAAATAGAAGATAATTAAATTTATTAGTGCATGTCCTTCAATGTGAGACACTGCTGCTTGTCTGTTCAGTTTTTGGTCGTCCGTGTGCACCCAGAAAGCAGGTTTGTAGTAGGAGGTATGTAGGAGTCCATGCCCTGAACTTCCAAATATATTCTGTGGTTTTGGGCGCCAAGACACCAGCAGAAGTTTTTTAATCATCTGTCTTTAGGGGTGTTTCTTATAGAATTAGGACAACTATAGTTTTATTTCACTACCTAATGATCGTGATGTGCTGTAAATCAGTGTAAGAAATTTAAAACATGATTAGTTGCTTCATTGCCAAACGTAAGATGACAATATTTACGTAACTCTCTTCAGCTGCCACACAAAATGAAAATTCACGCAGACAGCTTGGAGAACCTGCAAACTCCAGCCAGAAAAGGCCAAATGGTGGATTTAAACCCAGGGCCTTCTTGCTGTGAGGGTAATAAAATTTCCTGTCAGTCAGCTTTTTATTTATTCAAAATAAGATAAAAAAAGAGAGAGAGTTAAGTCAGTTTTCCTTTTAGTTATTTCCTTTTAATTGCTTGGGAACTGCATTTGAACTGTGTGTGCCAGTGTTGGTGCAAATGGCAATGTCAGGCAATAATGTACCTTGATGCCAAGCACAAACGTTGAATGTTTAGTATTTAAGAACAACAAAATTTCAACAACTTTTGTTTTTAATCATGTCATGTAATCTCAGACAGAATGCTCATAACTGTTTTCCCCACATCTGCTTTATATTAGGGGTTTAAAAATATCAGATAGATAGATAGATAGATAGATAGATAGATAGATAGATAAAAATGTCATCACAGAATAAAGTCATTAAAGGAGAGGAATTATGATGACATAGTGTGACATTGGGTCTGACATCATCTCTGAGAGGCAGCTGTGTCTTTGTCTGCTTTAAGGGGCACTGCTATTTAGTCTCTTTAGCTCAATTTATCCAGAGCCCATGGAGATGTGTGTTTTTCTATTTTAGTTTAATGAAGTCATGGGGTTAGGATTAGAGGTTTTATACATAAACATACAAAATTACATTTACTTTTACTGGTGGCCCACTTAAATAAATGAATAAATGTTTTCCCATCAAAATTCAGACAAGAAAGAGAAAGCAAGAAAGACAAGAACATCATTTAATCTTTTCATCCCTGGTAAGATCATAAAATCTTGAGCAAAATCACACACCAGCTGTAGTCCATTTGTTTGTTATGCTGAATCGGTACAATTTCACCACAGACCAGCGATGATGCATTAGTCTAGCCAATGAATTATTTATGACGAAATCATTGATTTAGATTTCAACTAAGCCATAGACAGCCCATTTGTCTCGTCAACCCCGACACAGAAAGACGCACTTCATATATTGTATCTGTGTGGAAAATAGGACCTTGGCTACAGGTAAAGATGTTCCTGTCTCTGAGGTGCCTAACAGAATGATTCAGTTAAGTACAGCACACAGACAAGGGCTATCCAAGCCTATTATACAGCAGATAAAACAGTAAGCCCCAAGGCGCACACACAACTACACCTGCAGAAGAAGAAAAAAAAAGCTGCTATCTCTGTGTTTTGTGAAGCATGGACCCCCTGTTGTTAAGCAGGAAATGGTTCGGCACTTGATGGAAAAAATAACTTTATTTTTCAGATTGTAACAGCTTGATTTCTCCCACAGCCAGAATAGAGACTCCTTCCTTTCAGCAGTGTAGGAGTGTAAAGAGCAAGGACGTCTAAAAGCTTCTTTTCAGCAGCTGACACCATGTTTATCTTGTTCCTGCGTTTTAGCAATTAAGCTAACAATGTGCGTTAACTGTTTGTCTGATTATTCACTGATAAAGAAAATGATGCATTCAGATTCAACATCATCTAATTATGAACAACAGTACAGCCCGCAGGGGTGTTCTTTTTGCAAGTTTGAAATCATGTTTCCATTCAATTTAGTGTATGTGTGAGAGACAGACAGACAGAGAGAGAGCACTCTGAATAATGTTATTTTAGCCTCAGAATAATGTAATCCAGCTTCAGATGATATGGTTATGACTGGCTCTCTTGTCTGTCCTCTCGCTTCCGCGCTCTCTCGCCCAACAGAATCTGTCATGCTAATGTAAACTATTTATCTTAACCCCTGCAGTCAACACAATGTCCCCCAACACCACTACCTCCTCCAACCCCCCTTTGGCCACACAGGCTCAGCAACCTCAGCTGACCTGAATATCAATGACTACAGTCTTGAACCCACGAACACTGGAGCTGGCCCGCTGTATGAACTGCATTAACCTCAAATTAAGGAGCGTCTGTAAATTCATGCAAATGGAAGGGAAAAGTGACTCGAGTCATTAGAACAATAACAACTTTTATTTTTGATGAAGCAGCTGTCACTGACAGACCACTCGTACTTAGCAGCCAGCATCTAATGCTGCTCCTGAACGGTGGAACCATGAACCCACAACCTCACAGTGACCTGATTTTTCTGACCTTCTTCTATTTTTGAAAGGGGGAAAGAAGACACAGTGAAAACTATTACAAAAAAAGTATGGTGTCGTATTTGTTAGTCGCCTTCATATAACATAACAGAATATGAATGAATGAATAAGATTGACATCTCCTGCCTGGCACTTAGACGTCACCATTACCCAAAAAAACTTTGGAGATTATTTTTATGTTAATGTAATTAACTGTGATCCAGAAGAGCAATGACCTTTCAATGCAACAGCCACGGCAGAGTGTGATTTGTCCCTCGGTACAGTAGGGTAATGCACGGGGTGAAAGCTTTCAGATGTGTCTTTCCAAGTATGGAAAGTGTGCCACATCATGTATGATAAATTATGTCAAGAAAGGCAAAAGGTCAGAGGAGACGTGCTTTCCATCAAGAAAAGAGTGCTCCACTTAATTACTTCATGCCACATCTGTCCAATAAAGATGTTGGCTAAGCTGTTTCTATGGGAGAGCGCTGACATTCTTTACAAGCTACATGTCTCGGTCCCCATTTACTAATGGAAATATACTGTAGTAAATAACTGTAATTACCTGGCCACAGAGTGTTACTTACACTTGATAAGGAAGCGGTATCCTAAAGTATATGAAGAAAAACAATCAATGCCTTCAAATTGCACAAAGAGAAGTCTCAGAGGATTTTTCTTTTCTTCATTGGCTATAGACAATAAATGGTTATAGAACAATAAGAAGATTAATTTAAGTTCTCATTCATCCTCTTATTAGAATGTGTGGGTCTAACATTAGACCAGAGATTAACCAGACAAAGGGAATGTTTAAATATAATCATTAAATAAGCCACAAATACCCCGTTTAATTGCATTATAGTGAAGACAAGCAGGGGGTTACCTATTAGTGGAAACCCATCAGCACTCTGTAAGAGTTGTAAAAGACACACAGAAAAACAATTAGGGCATAGTGTGTGTGTGTGTGTGTGTGTGTGTGTGTGTGTGTGTGTGTGTGTGTGTGTGTGTGTGTGACTTTGCTCAGTGCTTACCTTGCTGCCGAGTGCTATCATGCCAGTGGCTATGTGACGAGATGAGCTACTTAGCGGCCCATGTCCCCATCCCCTCCAACATGCCTGCCAAGTGTCCTAAATACTTTGCTCTATTGTCTGCCTCAGAAACAAGCAATCCTGCTGGATGGAAGCACTCTCTCTCCAAGGTGCAAAGGAGGAGGGAGGGACGATAAGAAAAGAAAAGGCCAATTCCCCGAGCAGGACAGGGAGCCATGCAAATGGGACGCCAATGAGAAGAAGCCTCCCTGCAGTGAGAACGCTTCACAGAGGGGTCTTCTCTTCTCACTGTGGCCTGGCTGTGGTTTAATCTCTTAAGCCCTCTGGTCCCACTCACAGATACGTGTTGAAACACCCACACACAGACACAGAGAAATACAAATTGATACAACATTCACTCGTCGACTTTGCTCCATCATTAGCCTGGCAGGAAGCCACACATATCATCAGCGCTGTCATAATCACCCCCTCTTTACTGTCAGAGAGAAAGTAAAGGTAGAAAAGAAATCAATAAAACACAGGCTTCACTCAGAGACGCAGGACCAGCACAGTGGAGATAAGACATGAAGGTGTGTTGTTGCATGTTTGCTGTAAACTTGATGTAATTCTCCCAATCCAAAGCAGATTTCTAATATATATATTTATATATGTAGCAGAATGGCAACAACAATTTGGCTATTCTTTGAATTCTTTGAACTAATCTCCACACGTTAAAAAGAAAACACAAGAAAGCAATCACTTGGGAAAGGATTAAGTGTTCTTAGCTTTCTTTTACCTACACTAGCCACAAGATTCATTCTTACTTATAATTCCTCCAGTTGGTAAAGTTATTAAGCATCGCACAAATGTAAACTGGGAGTCATCTGACCTCCAAAATGTAAAACTACGAATAAATGATTGAACCTGTCACTGTGCTTTATCTTTCAAACTGATCTTTACAAACCAGATGCAATATAAGTAAAATAATTATCTGATGTTATCTGATGTGTGTTTACTTTGGAAACAGATATAAAAAGGACATCGTGATTATACACTAGGAATGTGGAACGTGTGTATCATTTTAAATCGTCTTATATTTGTGAAAAATAACTGCAATGGAGAAGTAAAGCTGGATGTATAACTGCTGGATAAACAGAACATATCTATATCTATCTATACATTTCTCTTACTGTAAATACTAACCGCTTTATTATGTCCTTAGTACATAAAAATGTCAGCACTTTTCTCCTGTAACTAAAATAATAACTTTAAAAGTTTAGGGACCACTTTACCGCGTCCTGGAGGGGAAAGAAAGAAAAGCTAAAATAAGTAATGTGCCTTTTGCAAACCTCTTCAGTGGAGCTACTCATGAGCAAACTGCAAAAGGATGATATATTATTCAGCTCTTCCCGGCTGTGAGTTTTTCACTCAGCCTGTGGGGGGTATAAGGTTTTTAAGTGCAATCTATTCTATTTAGGGGACAGGAGGCAGCAGTGTTATACAAACGCTCACACACTGCCTTTGGGTTGCAGTAACCAGGAAGATGCTGAGCAAGTGTTACAGAGCAGGGATTTGGTCGAGGGGATACCAGAAGGTTTAAGAAAGGTTTAGCCTCGTGAGGCTCACATAATAAATTCATCTGAGGAAGCTTTCAGTCTGTATCACCACAGCAACTAGATGCATTGTATGAAAATGCTAAAAGGAAAAAAATAAAGCTTTGCAGTGGGACAACAAAACTCTGAGTAATGGACTGATTAACCTTATTGAATTTCATTAAAATCACACAGAGGCCTCGAATCTTTCAATAAGTCACCTTAAATATGGGGTTCATTAAACTTTCATAGGTTATTATGGAAAATAAGAGAGCAAGCAACAGGAGAAATGTATTTTAGTGTTGGAAATGCACTTACAGTAGAATGTACCCAATGAAATCAGGTATCGATGGTACAAATGTCTGCACTAATCCTTCAAATCATCATAGCAAATGGAGCAGTTCAAGAGAGCTCCAGATGATGCTTGAGACCAAACCCAGTCTAATGACATCCATTAAGATGAAGCAGACGGTCCCTGAAAAAGTCAGGAGAATTGTGCAAAGAGGTGTAAAGTACACCTTCTTACTTTTAGCAAGCACTTTACATCTGGTCTTAAATCATGAGCTCCCTGACTAATCAAAACCAATGCAAATCTCTCAGAAGGAGAGCATGTGGAGCAGAGCACAGAATGCAGTGGCAAAGCATAAGCCTTGTGTCTGGCTGGATTCTGCTTTTTCTTTCAGCACGATTTACCCAAGACTTCTGACTCAGCAGAACCCCGCCGGTGACGGGAATAAAAGAGGATCATTCCCCACCTTCTGTACATGCTATTAGAGATGCAGTATATTCAGTTTATGCCATTTAACAACACTACTCTGACCAGAATGGACAAATTTGCGCATTTACAGGTATTTGTGTCTACATTTGTTTAGGTAGATATATTTCTCAGATATCGGATGGTTTGCTGTGCATTATTTTCAGAAAACCTGGCAGCTAATTGGACAACTAATAGTGCAATGTTACTCCCTCCTGAATAGATTAGGGAGGGGGTAATGTTGCATTGCTCATATCATCTTCCTTTTTGTGACCTATTATTTGTTTTTCACTATTGCAGAACATACTGTTGAGTGATTGCTGTGGCAGTTTAAAACACAAAGAGCCACACCCACAATTTACACACAATGACTGAAGCCTGAAAAAACAAATAACAGATTTTCTTGTGTACGGAAAGCTTAAACAGTAAAATCCAATATCACACTTCATGCACATGAAGGTGGATTTCTTTTGAATAAATCAAACTGATTCTAATGTGTGATCATCAGCAGTGAAATTAAAAATCATCTGCCGCAATTAGTAGTTATCTGCACTTTATGGTCGCAGATCATGCACACTGGATATTTGTGCAAATCAATAAATCACTCAACTCTACTATCTTAAAATAATATGTTGATAACATCCACTAGATTAAAGTATTTTGCACTGGAGGACGACATCCAGCTGTCATAAAAGTCACTGCCCTGATTTATCCATCTCTATGAACATGTTTGATGGTTTGATGTGGTGATGCATGCCAGCAACACAATGAGCAGAATGGACGCATGGAAGAGAGAAAAAAGAAAGACACAGGTGACACTGTTCATTTGTCTTGTGAACAGTGTCATTTTTGTACTACTGCAGAAACCTCATACAGAGAAGTAGGGCTCAATGAACATTTTTTTATTGGGTTTATCCATGTGATTCCCACTTTGAGCTGCAAGCAATGTTTAACTGATTTTATTCCCACAAACATCCTTTCGTCCTTCTTTGGCTTTGATATTTGTGCATGTGCGTGCTGATGAACGGGCTTCGAAATAAGGCACAATATGTGTTTAATCAACACTGTATTATTCAGTAAGAAGTGAAGTATTCGTTTGTGTACTACTTGTCAAGAACAGGTCTGTGAAACTGAGTTTATTGGCCTAATACGTACATAAATAAACCTATAATAGTCCAATAGTCCATGCTACAGTATTGTTTGATCTGAGCTCGTTTGACAGATTGCGTGCAGATATACAGCAAAAATGTAATGTGAACATCAAACATCTACTCTCTGAAAGATAAGTGTACGATTACACTCATCAGCCAGACACTGTCCACCCTAGTTAAGTATACAGTTAAAAGGTGATATGCAAACTTTTGTTCTGTTGAATATGCACCCATATAGTAAAGGAGGATTGCGTAACTTTTCTCTTAACATGACTGTCACTTACCCGTGCATGCACCTTGCACAAATGCATAAATCAGGTTTGGAAATTGCTCAGGTCCTGCTGTCCTATATAAATGTCCTTTTAGTCAGTTGTTAGCTGGTTGCCTGGCAATGTGATGGCATCATAAAAAGCATTTAAGTAAAGGCATATTCAAGTCTTGCACATTAATATATATCAAAACTGAACTGGAAAAATAGAATTGAACTAAACTGTGATGAATTGATAAACTGAACTGAATTACACTGATACAGTGTTTTTATAAGGTTTTATGGGAGCATAAATGCTAAAATAAAAACTGGTCATTTTAGCCCTCTGGGAGACGGTTGCTAGGCAACATGTTGATGTCATAATATCAGATACTGAAAAGACCCTCGATGAGACTAAGATGTAACAGTTTGCCAAGTCTGGTTGCTCAACTCCTGACTGTGTAGGAGGAGTTCATGGGAGAGACAGACTGAGATTTGGTGTATTAAACTAAGATAATGGTAACAGAGTTCCACTGCTGCTGTTCGTGCTTTATGGATATAAGAACCGGCAACAATACAGTCTCTCAAATGCTTAAACTGAAGCCAACGTAAATTACTCCTGATTACTCAGATATGGTTCCTCCTTAAAAACCTTTTAGTACTTTTGCTTCTGTTCTCTTTGAGTCATTCAAAGAGAACAGAAGCACAATGAACTGCCCAGGTTTTGACTTAGGAGAAGGGACTACTTGGGCCCACTCTGCCCGAAAGAGCTTTTGTGTGCATGTTAATGTGAGTAGTGTCGAGAGTTTAGATAAGTAAGGTTCCTTGGAAAAGATGTTCAGCTCTTGTTGCGTTTGTTTGTCAGGCAAAGAGTTGGATTACTCCGATTGCTGGATAGAAAATGAAATTATTATTATTATTATTATTATTATTATTATTGTTATTAGTAGTAGTAGTAGTAGTAGTAGTAGTAGTAGTAGTAGTAGTATATATATATATTTTAAAATCTGGATCTGTGTGAGACAGACACTATCTATCTATCTACATATACATTATCATAGATATATACCTTTTTTTTTTCCTGTAGACTGTGACTTTATGAGCTGAGTTATGGCATCTCAGAACTAGTTTTGAAGTCTGTCTGGAAATGAAAGGTGTCTTTCTAAACAGCCACGATGAACGAGTAGTTTGAAGTACGGCGCCCTGATGCATTTTCACCTCTGCACAGCTGACGAAATGTTACAGCAAACGGTTGACACACTCAAGGTGTGTGGCGAGGGGGTTCCTAACACTAAAGGTTAACATATCTAACAGAACTATAATCCTACACCCAAAAATACTACAAATTTGCTTCATCAGGATTATGTATTTATGTAGTTTAAATCATTTTCAGCAGCAGCCTGATAACCAATCAGGAAGCAACCTCAGAAGTCAGATTTTGACAGAAATATTGTTAAATCCAGACCAGTGAATGAAATCATGTTATTCCTGCCCTCATTTAACTACAGCATAGCAAAAAACAACAGAAAAACAGAAATGGGTTTCTTATGTTTTTAATGATTGGATGAATGTTGAATGTTTGGCTGCTTGAAAAGATTTCTACTGTAGTACCTTAACCCACTGATTAGAAAACCATATGCACATGCAGGTGTGCCACACAAAGATGCAGAAATTGAGCTAGATGGTGGACTCTTACCACGGGACCATGCAAGCTATGAAGCAGTTAGAACTTTGTTTAAATACAATAATGTGTTTAGAACAATGCATATCAAGGGCAAAATACATATACAATACATATTTTGAGGTGGCTGTTGATTTAATAGGCATACCAAGACCCAGCATATCAAAGATATAGCCTTAATATGAATATATCAAGCACGTTTCATATAATGCAATATGATGTAACAGTCATACACACACAGTAAAAAAGAAATAAAGCAATGAATATTTATTGTAATATTAGCCCAAAGATGCATAAGAAAAGTAATGCCTTAAGTAAGAAATGTAAATAAGACAAGCCCCAGAAAATCATCTGTGCTGAACTAACAAATATAAATATACAAAAGAAGGAGACAGTGTGCAGAAAAGGACACAGACACTGTGGGTGCTGGATACACAACCACTTTCCTTATACCAACTTACAAACTCCTGTACAGTCCCACACATACACATGCACACACACACATACAACGCTTCAATAGGTTTATCCTTTCAGTGTGCAGCACTGCAGTGTTAGGTAGGATGCTTCATTCTGAGAGGCAGATAATGAGCTATTCCCTCTGCAGAGGACAGAATCCCAGAGCCAGCAGAGCTCAGCAGTGCTACATGCTCCCTCTCTCACACACACACACAAACATAAGTTGCAATAAGCAAAAAAAAAAAAAAAAAAAGCCAGCAAAACTTCCTAACTCTAAGCACTCCTCTGGCTCCACCACACAGTATACACACAAACCAAACACTGAGCCTACTCTGCCACCCACCTCTGTTCTAGAGCGCACAGCTCTGAGGCACACAGAGACCCCAACACGCTTGCAGGTACAGTCCCGTTAGCTTGAGTTGGCAGCAGTGAAGCCGGCTGTATATATTCCTGCCTGAGGATAAACTGCTAGTGCTGGCTAGCAACCGCTGTCATGGCATCCTGGACCCCTTCTATCACAGGCACTCAGCAGCGCAGAAGCCCCCTCCATCGCATACACAAATGTACACTGAGCTTTCAAATCAAAGGGCTCCCCAGCTGTGACCTCACATCACAGTGGAAAAGGAGGAGGATGCGGGAGAGGAGGGGCTGTTTGTGGAGTGTTTTTGCAGTGATATTTCGGGCTGATATTGGTGTGTGTGGCCAGAAGGTACGGCAGCCACAGCAAGAAGGACAAAATTACCACAACAAGGAAGAAAGAGGAGGAAGACTAGAGCATGTACCACGGGGGAGGATGCAGCTGTGAGGGGGGAAGAAAGAACAGTTGTTACAAACAAAATGTTTGCTGCAAAGGTGGTGGCATGCTGTGGGAGGGAGGGAAGAAGACAATTTAATTTTGATACCTGTGAGGGCTGCGTCCATTCCCACAGCTGGACATAAACTTTACAGTCACACTGGAAGAACAGCATGAACCAGCCTCACAGAGGGAGCAAGTGCAGCAAAGAAATAAAAAAATAAACAGAAGCCATGGCACATTCAGTGGCTCCACCTTATGCCTCATCCACTCACCCACTCTGAATGAGCTCTTCCTCATGTTGTTTACTTTCTCTTTTTCCCGCTTCCTCATCCTGTTTTCCATATTCTTCTCCCTCTCCTTTAGCCCAATCCACATCTATCATCTCCTGTTTTCTCCATCCCTTCACTTCTTCTCTCATCCATAATGGATGGTTTGAAGATATCCTCTTCCTGTAGTGGACCCTGGTCCCTGGTGCCAGTCAGCCTGTATTGATTATTGCACCAGAGGAGTCATCAAGGCATAGATAATAGGACTTAGAGTTGCACTAAATCTTCTGCATCGTTCCCCTTCCCCCTTCGAGGAGCTGGTCCATGTTTTTCTGTCTTCTACTGTCAAAATGTACATGAATCTAATTAGTAAGTGCGTTCACTGGCTTTGAATGAAGCCAGAGAACGCACAGTGCATTGGTCTGGATTATACAATCAGAAACAATGCAAGACACACAACTGTTTATGCTCAGTTTTCACCAAAGTAGCGCACAAATTGTGTCTTCCTCTTGGTTATATTTGTGTGCCACAGTCTGACGCATGCCACATTAAGGTTCATTAAACAGGATATCTCCTCTGTGCTCTGGCCAGCCTGTCTCTCCTTTGACCCAGGCCTTCATATATAGGTCAACAGTGGCATTCAAGTGACTGATGTATGTCACAAACACAATACTGCTCTTTTTAGGACTGGACATGCAGTCAGTCACGCCCTGCAGCATTATAATGTAACAATACGTAGGGCAAATCAGAAATCTAAAGGGATATCTGTCGTTCTCTTCCTGCACCACCTCCTTACAGGAAGGCTTGGCGAGTTGTTCTTGGTACTCCAAGAAGTGTTGAATCTTGAGTAAACATAGTAGGGCTTCATTAAATGGAGCAATTTTCATGCTCACTGAGCAAAATGCATACAATGCAACGTGTGTGGCTAAATGCAAGAAGACAGAAAGAAATATGCCTGGAAAATAACTTTTCGAGCACACGTGATAAACTTTGGGTGTCATGTGAAGGAAAAGTTAGACGGACATAAATGAAAAGAAATGACATGGTAGCTTATTTTCATACAGCATCTTTGTAATAGAGTGAGTGTCGTTTATTTGTATAACAGCAGCAATAACATCAGCAGTACACTGTGTATATTTGGAATTCATAAGAGAAGCCCTTTTAAGATAAAGTAGTCATATAGGATTACGTTTTATTATACATAAATACAGTTGTATAACAAGGCCAGAAACTTGGTTTGAACTATAATGTGAAGAGGTGATCAAGTGATACGATTTGATAACTTTTTAAATTAACCTTAGATAAATACATACCTATAACACTTCTTATTCAAATTCCAATTCTTTCTTCATTATATATATTCCAAATAACAAAAATCTGGGACACAATAAATGGAGAAAATGGGCTAAAATGTGATTTTTAACCAGCTGACGTTGTGGTTAAGTGGCCAGTTGGCTACACATTTGGTTCAAGTCAGCCGTGAGGTTACTGTACCTGCTGTTTCTTCATACAATAACTCCAAAATGCTACAAAAATGAGTCATTTATTTAATTGAAATTAATATGATACAGGACTTAGCAATATAACATCTGAAACCAGTAATGTTGACATTCGATAACTTTTTACCATATTAGCTGTTTATTATTTACCACTTAACTGAATATTCAATTTAGCTGCAATGTGAAAACAACATGCACATTCACTCCAGTGTAATTAGCTTTTTAGTGTGACACAAATTACTTCATGTATCAGGATTCAAACTGAGCCAAAATGAGCCTTTATAAAACAAAACATTGAATGCAATACTTTCAATTTCAATTATTAATATTAATATAGCACAAAATCACAACAACAGTTGCCTCAACTTACTTTATATTATAAGAGGAAACATATGCATTAGAAAGAAAAACCTCAACAATCAGATGACCCTCTAAAGCAAGCATGTGGTGACACAGTGGAAAGGAAAAACTTTCTTTTAACAGGAAGAAACCTTTTTGTGATTGTAACAGTGCGATTTTGCTGTTATTGTTATGTAAATCTATATTTGGACCAGCAGTGTTCATGAGAGTGGGGGAGCCCATTTAGTAGCGTCTCTAATAACAATCCTGGCTTTTACTCTCATGCACAAACATCCTTACAACAACACAGAGACCCAGAGGAGCAAAGCGATTAGCAGCAAAACGAGTACTCCCATTGCCTTGTGGCAATCGAGCATTTTTTCTGGAGTGGAAAAATAGGTCTGACACGTCAGCAAACAAGGTCATAGCGCAGAACACAGGTCCCATGTTTATGCTGCCAAGTGTTCTGTCAGCTTGAAACTCCTTCTCTATCTTTCTCTCCCCGCCTCCCTCAGTGCAGAAACGGTCAAAGAGAAACAACTCTAATCTCTGCCACAACAGCAGAATAGGCAAGTGGACAGCCTCTAACGAGAATAATAACTGTACACCAAAGCATTAACCCGACTCACAGAAAACAGCATCACCAGATCACTCCTCCTTTTTCTATTCACAACCAGCCTCTCGATGTTAGGCTTTTCTGTGTTCATTATTCTCGTCTTCTGAGAAGACTGTGTGAATAAGCTGCAGGTGAGATCTGAGCAGAGGAGTTTTGAAGTGGGGCTATTAGCAGAGACTTTTCTAATGTGTGCGCGATGGCTGTTATCTTCAACTTGGGTTGCAGAAGTTTGATAGAGTCAGACCAAAGAGTCCTCTTCTCTATACACCGCTTAATTTCTGTATTTTTCTTCAGCTTTAAAGGAGAACCTCAGACAATCAAAACTGAGCGATTGAGTGCGTGGGTGGACGTGTGTGAATGTGTAGTATGCTTAAGTTCAAGTTTGCTGAAGACTCCAATGATCCCTCACCTCAATACTTAAGTGGACCTTTTCACAACTGGCAAAAGTTATTATGAAATGTCAGACAAAAATATACCTGTCAAGCACACAAGGCCAAAATGACTATTGAGACTCAATGCGAATCAGTGAATGCTGCAAGTAAGGCAGGTACTTCTTACTGTAAAAGATAAAGCGATGCCTTTGCGGACAGGTTTGTGAGACACCAGCCAATCACTGGCATTTATAAATCAATTCACACTCATTATAATACTCGGAGTAATCCCTGGGAAACAGAAACCAACAGGAGCTCAATCGATGTTTGTCAGAATAGCTCTGATGAATCAAAGACAGTGGATCAGCCACCCAGTATTGATTCGCTACCCATACATTAGCATCACTCCTAAAACCCATTGACACCAGAATTAGCATGATTAGAACAATTTATTTCTTCCTGTGCTTCTATTAGTATTTCTGGTTTTACAGTTTCTCACTGAGATCTAAAGCTTATCCCCGTGAGTTGTAACAATTGTCTTATTCTGCATTTCTACAGTCAGTAAAGCTGGTGGGGGGGGGGGGGGTTTAGAGTCTCAATACTTTTGGACAAAAATGACTTTTTTCAAGCTCATTCCTGCGTGTTCAAGACAAGCAAATTAAAAATTATTATTTGTGCCCAGGAATTAGCCACAGTGAATTCATGTCCCTTAGCAACACAGTGAAATGATTTAGCAGGCAGTGGAGTGAAGCACTTATTGTTGTGTCAGTTCTCACAGCATGCTGATTGATCTAAACCCACCAGCCTGACAAGATGGATTATTGGATGATCGTGATCAAACAAGTCTTGCCAGAATCTAGATGCCTCATATAGCAGGGACTTACTGACAACGGGAAAGTCATAGTCATCGTCTTTATCTAAAATCAGAGTGGGTCTTGCTAGTTCTCTCAAAAAGACTATGTGAAATGGTCCCCCTCTTCAGTTTACTGAACAGCAGTGCACAGTTTACTGTGCATTAGCGTAATGTACAGTTTGTCTCTTACTCACTGACCAATTACGAGAAGCCCTCTGTCTGCATTATACCCCATGCGCCATTAAGAAAAATTCCCTTGTGGGTTTATATTGGTTTTATTATTACAATATTACAGTGTAGTAATATTGTGATAATAACATACAAGCTATATTTAATGTACTACTACAATTGTGTTTTCAATACATCAAGACCCATGTATTTTGGATAGCAATCAGTTAATACAAATCCCACATATATACTCAAGTCCTTCCCAATCAGTGGTGGGTTGTTGAAGAATTCAGGATGAGCACATTTACACTTTTTAAATATTTTTTATAATCTCTGCAGAATATATCCCTGTAGGGGAACCTATAGCCACAGCTTCACCCATATTCTTATGCCAAACCCCACAGCCACATAAAGACTGCAGAAGAATAAATGAAAACAGGAAAGGCAGACAGGGGCAACAAATTCATGCCGAGTGTGGACGTGCTCAAGCGTTGGGAATGATAATTTAATTTGTTGAACCCATTGTGGCTCCCACTGCTACTGTAGCTTTGATGCAAAAGGAGCCCATTTGCCAAGGGCAGCGCAGAGCAATTTGCAGCTTTAAGTCACCAGGACCTGCAGAGATTTGTTTACTTCTAATATTGCCTATTTCCATATTTCTCTCCAAGGCGGATGTGGATGGATGACAGATTATTCCAGAAATTGAAAAAGTAAGAAACAAATCCCTTGGCACTCTCTTTCTGAGCAGCACTGGTGCCTGTTTGTCTGGACCACAGTAAGAGGTTGGGGAGAGCACACGCTCAGGCCTAACAAGATCTCTGGTATAAAAGACACATGCTGAGTTGTTTACTTTGGTGACTTACCGCTTAACGATTCATTAAACCAACTCAGACTCAATGAATCCCAAATGAAACATCATAATGCCAAGTTGGGTAGAAATGTAAACACCCTGCAATCTTGCTGATAAATAAGTCATTAAAAAGTGAATGAGGACATGAGATACCCATAAAATATGCTTCCTTGTACGACACTGCATTTATATGATGAAAGGATTTTCTTAAGATTAGAGATTTCCCTTTCTGAAATTTTTCCAAAAGCATTTCAGCTCAAACAAGAGGCCCAGACACCTCCTCCAGAGTTCAAAGTAGACAAGACAAAGCTGGCTTTATTATTCCCTTGACTTCCATTTACTGTATTGGCCTGTGCCGATGCTTTTAAGCAGCGGCATGGATATTCATGCCTACTCATCAGGAAGTCTTCCCTCACGACTTGTGCCACTGCAGGCTCTATGGTCTCTCTCAATGGGTGCATTTGTGTGTGCAATAATACACCCCTGTGACTTGGCACTCGAGCACCCTGTTGCAAAAAACAGTCAGCATGAACCCTCATTCAGATTGCTAGAAATCTGAATTTGACAACTAAGACATGCAATGCTTGCAGACCATCCGCCATCATACAGCCCACATGTTCACGTCCGGAACTGTAAGCATACCCGTTCACTTGTGTTTACTGTTGAGCACATGGCCACAGTCAGATGGCCTGTTGGAAAGCAACGTGTGTGCCGACTGACAATGAGAACAGTCTGGGCAAAGACCTGAGTCATTTGGTGCCTCTTTGGCCAAGTAACACCATGTGATCATGGCTCACAACACAGAACAGGTGCCCACTTACAAAAAAACCCTCAAAGAGACGGTGAAAGAGAGAGAGGGATGCAGCAAAAAGAATAAGCGCTTAGATCAATGTCAGACCACAAAAGGTATATTTCTGCAGCGTGGACTAAAATCCTCAAACCCAAAATTGGTACACCATGACACTAGTTGGCTATGTCAGCACGAGTAGGTGCAGATGTGTGGGAGCTCTCTGGCGTTCAGATCACCAGATTATCACTTTACATAAGGAAATCATCTCTTCCCAAGTACAAAGCTGTTTGTGCACAGTCCAACTGCTATTAAAGATAAGGCTCAGACAACCCACGCAGCTACAGATACAGCATTTCCAATCAAGCTGGCTTTCCCTCAAGTAGCAGCAAAAAACCCCTCTAAACTAGGTTATATGACGCTTCAAACAAATGCTTTGTTTGACTCCCTTGCATTTCTGCACACCTACATCTTGCTGGGCTTTATCCATTCCTGTGTGGCAGCATATTTCTTAAGACTCACGTGGACTAACTTAGCATTTATTCAGCTTTTTTTAAACTACTGATATTTATATAATGCATAATTACTCATAACAGTTTACTGTTTACTAGCCATATTTCAAGAAATTCACATGAAATGACAAAAAAAAGAGTACTGATCATATTAGTTTGACATGTAAACAATATTGATTGTTCACTTCAACACTAACCCCACCCCCCACCCCCGCCTCAGTCATATAGGACACCAGTGTTTTAGCTTGTCTTCTTATCCTCTATTGCAAGGGAGTTAAACAGAAGTCCAACTCCTCATCTTTCTATCCTTTGTGGACACAGTGGGGTTTTTTTGTGGCTGTGTGTACAGGATTGTGTGCTTTCTTACTGTGACACTGCACCCTTCACTCTGTCTGTCCTCCACACACTGTGGCCCTGTATGTGCAGCATGAGTGGAGCTGTGTGTTGTAGATAAGAGTCAGAGTATGGCAACTGTGGTGTGGGGCACATGTGAAAAGACCACCAAAAAAAAAAAAAAAAACAGGGGGGGATTTAGCTGTCTTTCTCCCAGTCAGATTCACCTCTGGGTGCCCTTTCCTCCACACACTGCCATTACATCGTCCTCATGAATAATCCAGCCTGTGACACTATTCTGTGCTATTCTACTGACACATTTCACCATGAGGCTCAACACATGCAGTATGGAAGCTGTCCACTGCAGTGCCCTAGTGAACTACGACTTCCACGCTGTGTATGATGTACAACTTATTTTCGCTCATGATGTGAGAAATATTTTGCCGGAACCTTCCTCTGTCTAGACAGACGATAATCAGCTGTATCTTCACCCGTTTATTGTTCATTTGAATTCCATTACAGCAAGGCTGAAATGAGCAAAAGTAGAATAACATATCTTTAATTAAAAGCTGACTGCCCCTTCTCTGTCTCTCTTTTTTTCCTTTTCTCTCTCAACCACTCTCACTTGGATGTCTTAGCGAGCACTAGTCTGACTCATGACAATTAAAAGAGAGGCCGAGAACACCGAGAAGGCATGTGTTATTCTTCACGGGGCAATATTGGCCACTTATTCTTGGGGGCAATTTGTTGTTGCTAAGGAAAATGTGAGAATAGTGTCAGCAGCATGAATTAGCAGATTGCAACAGAAGCTCCTCCAGCTACAAACTCAGCCAAGGAAAAGGATGTGGAGGATAATTAGTGCACAAGTTGCACGCATAAGTCAGACACATTTCCCAGAACGCTGGTTTTCAGATCTGAATAATGATATGCCAACTTAAAAGAACAACTTTTGTTTAGGGACATTTTAGAGTAATTCGTCGGAAGCTATTAGTGCTGCTGTATTCTACCGTTAGTGCTATGAGAAAACATGACGCAGGTTGTTACATCACCTTGTGAGTTTGTGAGCCAAATGTGACAATGTCGAGCCAGTGAAATAGTGCGGCCCTGATGTGTCAGCTGGCACGGCAAGGACTTATACAAAGAGTACACTCCTTGGGCTAGGAAAGACTATATAAGCATTCTTTGACTGCTTTTATTCACACTCATTAGCTATGCAGCAAGGGGGCTGATTTGAGACCCTTTGAGAGGATCCAGAGAAACCAGGTCTGTTAGTGTGAAATGGAAAACCGACCTGTTTGTCAGTCTCACCTACACCGAATGCTAATGCTGCTCTCATCAATGGGCTCTTCAGCCGAGGACATAGGAACTAGCACCAGTAAAATACAACCACAGGGCAGCACAGCAAAGGAGCCAGAAGAGGACAGTGGCGTGCCACAGCCCGCAACAGCTACAGCTTTTATCTGCGGTTACACTGATCTGAGGAATGAAGGTAGAGATCCAACTGTTTTGTTCTGTTTCTCATAATGCCTTCAGCAGCCCTTCACTCACTGCCTCTTTCTCCTTCTGCCATTTACATTGCTTGAGAGAAGGAGTGAATAACAACAGGCTTTCAAAACAATTCTAAAGTGTTAAATCAATACAGACAAGCTCCGGTAAAAATAAGTAACAGTAATATACAGCCAGAAGGCCTGAAAGGGAACACAACACTGCATTATAACTTTTAACCGATCCTCTTAGTGAAGAGCTCTCTGTGAGAGGCAATTACGGCATCCAGTGAGTGATTTTAAACATATGTAGCATGGTGCATAATTTAAAAAATATAATCTAATGGACATACAACTCGAGTCAGAGGTTTACATACACTCATCATGGGCATGATTATTATGGCAGTTTGTGGGCCTTCTGGATTCTTCTGGATTTATTTGACTTGTTTGGCTTGACATATTGCACCACTAATATTGGGTTGAATGTCCATTAGCAACTTGCGCCTCGACCAGATGCTTTTGGTATCCATCAACAACCTTTTAGCATAATTCTGGTTGCATATTTGAAAACTCTTCTTGGCAGAATTGGTAGAATTCAATTAAATTAGTTGGTTTTTTTGGAGATCAACTCTACTTTTAAGTCCACAAATTTCCATTAGGGCAAAGGTCAGTTGAGGCTTTGAGACGTCCATTCCAGAAGCTCAGTTGGGCATTTATAAGCAACTGCAATTTGCCATTATCTGACTCAGACTTTGGCATTATGTAGAAGTCGAATGACCTCCCAAATCGACTTCACCTCAAATTAACAGCTAAAACAACAGCTATAATTGAAACTTACGCACAACTGGGTGTTCCAACAGGACAATGAACCCAAACGCATATCAGAATTGGTTTTGGAATGGGCAAAGCAGGCTAACATTAAGCTGCTGAAATGGCCTTCCCAAAATCCCAAAAAATATTCAGCAATAATTATATGAGAAACTTGTTGGTGGCTATCAAAAAGATCTGGAGCAAGTATGTGCAACTTGCAAAGGTACATTTAACCTAATATTTAGGGCCGAGGTTCACTTTTAGCTCTGTAATTATACTTTTAATCCTATGTGGATTAGAGAAAGTGCAAAAATAATTTTCAAACTTGTTCAAAGTCTTATCTTTTTTAAAGCCATTAAGGATGTCTCCTGTACAATCATTTGAAATCAACTTGAAACAAAACACTAAAAAAACCCAGAACTACCATGACATTGATGTCCATGATTGCATGTATAATTTGACCAAAACTTACAAATTAAATTTAATAGCAGTGAAGATGGAAATAGAAAGCCACAATTCATATGTGTAACATTAGTATGAGTAGTCTAAGCAATAAAAAGAGCAGGTAAGCAAACAGAACAGATTGAATAATGGACAATGCAGTAGCACTTGCTGAGGCTTCTAGTGCTATACTTCCCATCTCTGTCAAGGGTAATGGGATTTCTTAGGTTTAAATGCACTTCACTCACTCTGTGTAGCCAATAGGAAGCTAAACTATTGATCCACAAACAATTTAGCTGTCCAGCTGTCCAGAAAGGGGAAAAACAGGGTGCCCCTAAACGTATAATTAGGCTTCCTGAGAGATCAACTTCTTCAGTATTCGAGCCACGTACCAGGAAGCCTTTCCCTTGGGGCTCTTTCTGCTATTAGCCTTCTATTACTTACAGTTCTACAATCCCTCACCCCGAAGTTTAGGGCCTTAATAAGCTAAAGAACTAAGATACATCTTACCAAGGACACTTTGGGTTAATGCAAAAATCTTCACTGACCCTCTCATTCTGTCATCTCCAACAGGCCACTGTTTTTCCATAGCTTTCATAGCTCCGGTTTAGTATGCTGTCAAGGCAACAGTGCATGCATCATCACCTTGAGGCAGCTTTTAGTCAGCTAGCATGAAAAACAGCATATAGTATACATGAAAGGCAGTGCTATATGGAGAAGAGTGTAGTCATGCTTGGAAGCCTTGCAGGCTGAACTAGCATGCAGATGAATTTGAGTTCTTGTCCTCCACACATGCTCACAGCACCATAGCAACAGGCCTTGCTCAAAGGCCCCAAGAGCAGCAAGGCCCCACCGAAAAAGACACTTTCATACTTAATAGGGGGCGTTCAGTCCACCAACTTCTTTCTCCTCAGCGCTATAACATAACAATGCAAGCAATTAAAGTTTAACTTTCACACGCTCATAATGAACACTGATTAAATAGCTTCAGTGTTTTCCAAGAACCATTCCTCCTGCTCCACCAAGCAGCTAAAAAAATTCAATGTTTCAATTATTTACTTAATCTATGTGCGCTCATTTTATTTCAGCTCAGTCTGGGAGTACTCCAGGCATTTACATTTGTGCTAGTTTCTCTCCTGTGATCTGCTGTTCCCCCGAGTGTGTTTGAGTCTAGTTCACCTTGTTTGTGAGTGAGAGAGTTGGAGTGAAGCACGGAGCGTGAAAGAGCAGAGACGGGGTGAAGCTAGGGTTATACTTTTTGCATCGGTGAGTACCCGAGGATCCACTTTGGCCAGAGTGGTAAAAATATCTTCATCGAAGAGTACACGTGAGGCACTGAACTTTCACCCCCAAAACCTCCACTTTGTTGTGATCACACTGATTTGTTCATCCCACTACCTCACAAGGGCACCAGCTCTGCATGCATCCAAGTGGACTTCAAGCGTACTCGAAAGATGCAGCAATCTGTGCGCACACAGGGGTATAAAGCTCCCCTTTTTCAAGTTGATAAAAACTTGTTAGCAAACTGTAAGTATAACAGCCCAAAGCAGTCAACCTGTGGAAAACCATAAGGGTTAAATTCAGTTCCTCAAAAAATAATGCTAAATGCTAGATTTTATGTGCAGATTATAGAGGAAATGTAACCTAGTTATATGTAGTGTACACATGCTGGCAAAAAAAGATGCTTTTTTTCAAGTTTTTAAACATGCAAAACATCTCTGCTCTGTGCCAAAAGTCATTCATTTTCTTCTTCACAAAATGCTTCTGATTCCTTACGATTTGCAATTTATTAACATGCTTTGTAACACAGTGACATAAATTAAAATCTCAACAGATTGGGAATTTCCTTGTAAACAAGATTTTCATTGTAACCCTCTGGTTAGAAATCCCAGTGAATACATCAGACACGCTCTGCTGATTTTCAAATTGCAATCGAAAGTCATCTCGTACAGGACCGAAATAGAGCACCGAGTTGTTTGGCTGCACAGCTTCTCAGCATCCCTGTAAACAAAGTATCTGACTACACCTACAAAGGTGCAAAAACAGATGGCTCTAGGCTCCCACGTGGGAAGTGAGTCCACTGCGTGTAACATAATATTTCTGCTTAGCTAAATAGAAAAGGGGGCAATCTGAGACTTTAAAAAGTGGTATAATTAAGACCCAGTCACAAAGAGAGGTCTGAAATTGACTACTCCATTAGAGAAAACTGTCCTCTGAATTTGGTAACCTTGCAAAGTGATAGCTTAAACTCTTTATCATTATTAAATACTAAACACTTAAATACAAGCTGAAAAGAACTGAGCTGTAATGAACTATTTAATGAACTCTTCATATTACTGCATAAATGAAATATCATCAAGATAGATGAGGGTTGCTCTGCTAATGAGGAAACAAACAATGTTTAGGGCTGGCACCATAATGAAGGAAGACAAATATTATCAGAAATAACCTAAAAGAAAATTCCTGTTCACAGGAGCACACATTTGTAATCTTGCTCTAATTGACTGGATAAATCCCATAAGATTTACTTTGATTATAAAGCCTAAAAATATCTCAGAGAAAACCAAGTGAAACATCAGAGAAAAGAAATGAAATCTTGTCAGATTTAACCTAATTACAGATTTAAACTCCTCTTAAATGTCACCAAGATCATCGACTTGCTGAAAAATATATATTTTATGAGGTACAGATGTTCTAGAACTAAATGTTCTAAATTTTATAAATGTTTTTTCATCTTTATTTTTTTTATTTTATCTAAATTACTCTCTTAACTTACCCCAAAAAGCTAAAGATGGCTCTTCTTCTTCTACTCATCCTGTATGCGTGCGATAACACTTTGATAACACTGATCGATATCCACCCTTTTTAAGTGGAAGGGGGAGATAACTGATGCTACCTGCTTGTCTGGTCTGCATTATCTTAATGAAAATTAAGATAATGTTTATCTGTCCACCAGTGACACGTCACTTTGGGCAGACAGATAAACAGGAAGAACCATGCATTACTAAAGAAGCTTGCCACTTTATGCAGACTCACACAGATTAGAAGAAGATAACAAATTTTATATCTCTTTTTCTATATATACATATCTTGAGGGTAGCTTATTTTTCTGTCTTTAGAACTAAACCACTCCAGTCTGCATTTGCAAAACAAACCAGAAGAACCACATGAGCCAACTCAGCACTTAGCAGAGTCACATAGATTACACGAAGAAGAACAGCTATACAAAGGGTAAAAAAATAAATAAACTAAGTCATTTCTTTTTTGTTTTCCTATCTTTGTCCTTCACCGGGATCTTCAACGCTATAAATAGACATGTCATTTAGCAGGTGATATCAAAAAAATCTATTTTTATCTTTAGTATTGTTCCGCGTTTGTGTAAACTAACAGAAGGCTGTTCATGCAGGTTGTAGCCTCTTTTTTTAAATCATGAAGTAGACATGCCAGATGCAAATCATATCTTTCTAGAGCAGGGGTGGGCAATCTCAGTCCACGAGGGCTGGTGTCCCTGCAGGTTTTAGATCTCACCTTGGGTCAACACACCTGAATCACATGATTAGTTCGTTACCAGGCCTCTGGAGAACTTCAGGACATGTTGAGGAGCTAATTTAGCCATTTAAATCAGCTGTGTTGGTTCGAGGACACATCTAAAACCTGCAGGGACACCGGCCCTCGTGGACTGAGATTGCCCACCCCTGTTCTAGAGAGTCAGTCACATTTTAAAAATCATACAAGCTAAATCCAGTGTAGATGATTAATTGTTCATAGGCAGCATTGGCTTGGAATTAGAAATAAGTAGCCTCCTGGAGCATTATTATCATCAGATTCACAGGAGTAACAGTAGTGCTGTAAGTGAATGAGCTGTAAATGAGTGCTGTAAGACTAAACACACCAATGAAAGAAAAGGCCTAAACTCTGGACTCCTACAGCAAGGGGTTTCTGTGGCTCTGTATTTCTCTGTGGGGTCTTTTGCTAGCATGGATTGGGTTCGCTTGTCACCATAGAGAAAAGGGTTACAGCAAATCTCACAAGCTGACCTGATCAATGACATATCTGTCTTGGAGGGAATCGGCTTTTGGACAATGAGAATGCCTCCACCAAAAGGGCATGATGTACACTATATATGAAAATAATGCATGTGAATCATGTTGTATTAAATAAGGCTTTTAACTAGTGAGTTAAACCATAAATTCATTTATTTATTTTACTGAGGTCAAAATGAATCTATTCTTTTTCTGAGACTTTTACGCTCTGATTTCTGCTACCAGGGGATTCGCCACCTGTTGGACATTAAAAAGAATGCAGATTTGCCTTTGAGAGCCCTGTATCCATATTTATATACAGTCTATAATGATATGCTTTGGCCTTCTCAGTAAACAGGACCCAACTGAAGATTTTAGACTAAGGTGTTAGACACCACACACTGGCATTCAATTTGATATCACATCTGACAAAAGAAACACTAACTTCTTACATTTGAGAAGACAAAACCAGCAAAACCAAAGTGATTTGTGATTTGGCTTCAGTTATAACCTGCACGGCTCTTATATCTCCCTAATGGCTCTGCAAAATAAATAAGTATCATCCCATTACAACACTGTAAGTGCAGCTGAATACAATTACACGTGCATTAGCTTTATAGAATTGCACAAATTAGATGGGTTAGCAACACGTGGTGTGCAAATATCCACTATGCTTATGAGTTCTTGGTAGTGCTGTCTTTCTATATAGGATCTATATGATAAAAAGCATGCAGAGAGCAGGGTGCAGCATACACTGGCAGAATCATGCCTAGTGAAAACTGTATTCAGATAGCCAAGGATGGCAGATGGATACTGAAGCCCATTCTAGTTCTAAACTATGAACAGAGAGGTCTGTCTCCAGGCAAGCACAGAAGACGTCATGTCTCTCTGCCTCACCACCGTACCATTAGTGAAGCTCGCTATTGATTGATGGTGTGTAAATTGCTGAGCAATCTATGGAAAGCATCAAGACGACAGCATTTCACGTTTTGTCAGCAGGACACAGAGAAGCACTCTTACAGCAAAGACAGCAAGAAAGAGCGGCGTTTGTGCGCGTGTTCCTCGCACAGTGTTCAACGTCATGGGCTGTCTCGTCCCGCTGCATCCTCTCGTAGCACATTCACCCTTACAATGAGGCAAGTCTACAAGATGTATTCCCTTCAGCGTATCTGACACAGCACTCAATGTGAGAGAACAAACAGCATCTAACAAACTTGTCCTACTGCTGCCAAATGCTATTGTTGCCAATCAGTTTAGCGTGTTTTTGTGAAAATCAAAGGTCAAATCTATCTTCTTCAGTTAGGCTAATGCTCCGGTCCAGGAATTTGTAGTGCAAGGCTTGGAAGGACATCTGGAAACAATCTAATCTCCTAAAGGGACTCTCAAATCTTAGATTGAAAACATCCAAGGTTCTTTTTGATGCTCATATCAAGCGAGTAGTGTTTTAAGGACAAGGGGAATGAACCAAAAATCTCTTTGTGCCTTATTTTCATATAAAAGTCTCATAATATGTCTGCAGTAAAAAAAAAAAAAAAGGCTAAATCCCAGATAAGAAAAGACCATTTCTCTCCCTCATTCTCATATTCACAAGTTAGATGTTGAGTGAAGCAAAGTCTCGATGGGAAAGTTCACATTCAGGCCAGCTCTATCTTCTGCCTCAGGTGAGGTTCACCTGTCTACATCAATACATTGCAGATACATGTGACTGATGCTTCAAACCAAAGAAGAAATACTGTAAGTGCATGTTTATGTTGAGTTATTTGACTGTGACACTAATGGAGGCTGAGCCTGTCCTGTGACGCCGACACGCATCAAAAACCAGGGACATCTTACAGGATACTGTGGTATGCCGGGCCAGTGTGCTGGCAGAGAACAGCTTATTTCAAAATTCAGAACAGAGACATTTTGCTGTGGAGCCAGGGGATAAAACGCAAGATGCTACTTTGCACACACAAGGATAGCCTACTTCTGTGAAGAGTAAATTCATTCACTTGGAGGAGAGTGTCTGTCCTCGGGGTGTCCACGGGGTAGCACAGGATGCATTAACAGCAGCAAGCTTACAAGATTCATAAAGCTCGCCACCTGACAGGCGCCAATGGAATCCCTGTGACATTTTGTGCCACATTAGAGCTCTGATTCAGCCAGGACACACACAGTGAACAATCCTTCACTTGCAATGAGTGGTGTAAACAAAGTCAGAATGAAAATGTAGGCC
Organism: Mchenga conophoros; assembly: GCF_057382185.1. NCBI lineage: Eukaryota > Metazoa > Chordata > Actinopteri > Cichliformes > Cichlidae > Mchenga > Mchenga conophoros. Next base: position 17,699,902 of record NC_140532.1, on the reverse strand, counting down.
AGAAATATCTAGCCTATTCACAGAGGATTTTCAAACCTCAGCAAATAACCTGAAAATACTTCGAGTAATTACACTGTGAACCACATAATGCAAAGTTGTGGCTGCTTAAAATATCTTTTGCCCTGACCGCCAATCAAAGCAGTTCATTGGGGCCACTCTTTAGCATCGTAATGAATACTATAGCAGTGTAAAAGCCAAGACATTAAGTTATTCAGTAGTCATGGAGACATAGATCAGGCAGTCTTAACGATGTCAGTTATTTTTTGCCAGACTTGAGCCACTGCTGCTATTAATGAGCTCATAGGTTACAATATTCTCCAATCCGTGGTGAGCCCCATACATATGCAGAATACCAATGTATGTCATGAATCATCATATCTGGGATTTTTTTATATACATAATTGGACTGTGTCCCCAATGAGTGCAATTTTATACACATTTTATGTATTTTTTTTATTATTAATATTCAGGCTACATGTTGGAAGTCTCTTTATAAATGTCCCAAAAGCCCCTGTTGATTCTCTAAGCCTGAGTTTACCAACATAACATGAGCAGTTCCTCTTCACTAAAACCTAGTCTGGTGAGTCAGGACGCGCCCATGACTCCGTCTCCAGCACCTGACAGAAAGACCCTGCAATGGGCCATTACGAAGCGTTACGGCTCAGTCTGCTGGTAAAGATGACATACAGCCATTAGTCTCAATCAATCGTGGTGCTGAAACCGGGAAGTGGGTTATACTCCCACCCCAGATCAAAGTGTTTACGGATGCCTCTTCATAATTTCTTGGCTGCGAGGGAGCCAGTAGTTTGAATCATCATCGGTATGTGCAGCGCTACCAGGATATGGCCTCTGGCGTGTTTTCATTTATCTTGACTTATACGTTCGGACTTATTACTTCAAAACAGATGCGCAAAAAAGGGGAAAACACATCACGAACCCACCATCGAGTGTGTTTTGGGAGGTCAGGATGTACAGATGCTAAAAAAGCAGCATCCCCGCCACGCACGCCGCGATCATATTGATCACGTTATCTGTCTGGATCTACATGCAAAAAAATCATAAATTCTTTTTGGGTTTTTTGTCTTTTTCGCGTCCAAATCGTTACATATTTCTGCATTGCGGGCGGCTGAATGAGCTCAATCTCATCCGCGCATCCCACTTGCCCGTTGTAAACAACGCTGATTTCCCAGCTGTCAAAAAAAAAGCTGCACCCGGCTTCTTCTGAAATAATGTCAAAAAATCAGTTCTCACGCTGTCTGCTCAGCGCTCTCCTCGTCCTTACCTTGCGTAGCGGGCAACTGCGTCCGTCCGTCCGTCCGTTGTGTCCTTCAGGATGCTCACACCTGCTCAGCACCGCATCGCCGGGCGCTCAAGATCAGGGAAAGAAACTGACGGAGCCGCGGTCCTGTCCCCGTGGACTGAAAGAAGGGTTATGGCGGCTGACTTAGGGGGGCGCTAGACCTGCTCGTTCCACATGACCACAGTGGACCCCGCAGTGAAGCCCAGACCACTTTCAGATCAGAGCAGCCCATGAAGTTTTTCTTTAGTTATTATTTAACATAAAATGATAAAGGGGCTGTATTAAAATAATTTATTCTGTCGCCTACTGGGAAGTTTTAGATCTCTTCTTGATTTAAATGAGGGAGAACATGATTTATATATCTTCTTGAGATATGTTTTCCCCTTTTGCCCTTTAAAAAAAAAGTAAATGAAATGATACATATTAAAACTCAGCAGCACATTCTGACATCCAGCAGACATAAGCAAATGAAGCCCATTTGAAGTAATTTTTGACTGCTAAGCGTTTGCCTCAGTTCAATACTCACTATCTTTTAACTCTGATTTTCTCTCCTTGGAGTCTGTCCCAGATATTAATGCATGTACATGCACAGATCAGTTTGTTTTTAACTAATAAACGGGATGAATAATGAATTTGGTTGCTCCGAAAATGTAGTGTTCTTGAATAACCTACACATTTTAAACATCTGTGGGTATTAAGTACAGTTCCCTACAGCTCATTACTGGTGGCAAAGACAGAAAAAACTATAGTTCCTGTTGCTAGATTTGGTTAACCTCCATCCCTCTACCATCTCTCACGTGATGCCAACATTAACCTTCAGTGGTCTCATCCCTAACTGGACCAGTCTCATACATCTGAGTCCCATCAGTTAACACTTGCTCTCTGATATCTTTTGTTCTGCTTTTGCTGCACAGAGGATTTGTCGAATACTTTGAGACCAGTTTTAATGAATGAGAATCAAATTTGTCTGCCTCCAAGAAATAAATAACAAAACACGGACGTATAAATAAATATCTCAGCCCTTCATCGGTCATCAGTTCTGCTTTACCGACTGAAATGTATGCACACAGAAAACTTTTTTAAGACAAAATGGTTCCTATGGAATAGTGTTTATTTTACAATGCATATGTGCACTTGGAAGCTGATTTTTAATGTGCTTGTTGGATGATTTGTGCTGTGCCACAAACTAAAAATTCCATCCGCTGTTTTGGGCTTGCAGCTAAACTCTCAGACAAAAAATCGTAAATCTTGGATGGATAAATTGATCTGCGTGTCTGCACACTGCTGAGAAACGAGTGTGACGGCAGTCTGCATATTAACTGTCAGCTTGTTGTTCATCGTGCCGATATCAAAAGGGCACCTCTACTAATTACAACGCCTTGCCCATGTGTCAGTCTAAACATGAAACCATCTCAATCCCCTGGGATTAGATCTAAATCTTGGATGTAAACACCAAACGCCAAGTAATAATCTGCGGTGGCAGAAGCCTATAAATAATGCAGGAATCCTTGAGAAAGAGCAGGGCAGAATTAATTGAAGGACTTAGCCTCTCTGGCTAAGATATCAAAGAAGTTTTTTTTATGCCTTCTTCTTTTTTTAGTGTGATCAGAAACGGACTTTACATTGAGGGTATGGCCCTCAATGTAAAAGGCAGATCAAGCTGAGTGTAGCAGCTTTGTTCCCCAGAGATATAGTTATTATTCAGACTTTTAATCAAGAAGCGATTGTTTCCTCTCAGATGGCAACTCAGTGGATATATCATTAAAATCATGACACTCCATAGAAAATCACCAAGCCGAAGGGACTTGGTAAGACTGAAGAAATTTATGGCAGCCAAATACAGTAGTGTAGTGCATGGCCCAAAAGGATATTATTCTGCATTAGGGTTATCCAAGCTCTAGTTGTCTTCAACCCAAAGACAAGCACTGTTGTTCCTCTTACAACATGGCAGTGCAAATAGAGACAGATCCTGCTGGTGAATTAGAATGTTACAAGGTCGGTATCTGGGGTGGATAAGAGGAACGGCAAACACCCTGCTGTCTGGAAAGAATGGGTGGCTGACATCTATCTGCCTGGCAAAGGGGGAGGAGGAAAGAGGGACACGAAGAAGCATGGGAGGAGGGGGGGGTAAATGTAATTTAGCCTCCGTGATCTCCACAGGGGCCCGTGCAAAGGTAACCCCCACCCATCAACCCAAATACACATGGGATATAGTCGGGGGTGCACAGGGAATAAGAATCAGGGTGTGGAAAGGTTATTATCCTGGTGTAATCTTGATAATAAAAAAAAATGGGGGATGGGTTTTTAGAGATAGTTAATACCAGATCAATAGAACAAAACACTCATTTTTGTTCAGTAAAAACTCCCACCACATGAGCTCATTCCCCCCACCTAAAGGAAAACAGTTATTTGGATACACTCATATTCATCCGAGAAGAGATGATTTCACTCCTACTGCTGTGGTTTTCAATTTCAGGTTAAACAAATCTACCAGTCAGGCTAAAAATACTTAGTCTTGACAGATGTGTGTGTGTGTGTGTGTGTCTGCGTAATGCGCATGTGTGTATGTGACTATGTGTTGGCTAACCATTTGTCAGCCATATGGAAATGTCACAGAATAATCATAAACAATTATCCACCCCAGCTCTCAAAGCTTCAGAATAGGGCAAATTTACATAAAGAGACACAAAGGCTCTGTCACTTACATACAAAAGAACAGACCCCCTGAAGCTTAGCACACACTTAAAATGTATCAGAAACTAAATGTTGATGCTTTTCTAACACCCTCGTTTCATATCCTTGATTCTTCATAACTTACATGGATGCTTAAAGACTCTTAGCATCTGGTATGCAAATGGGCTGCTTTAAAGCTGGTTGCAGGTTGTTTGAAAACAGAGGATCACAAGAAGGCTGTGTAATGATATTTTTTCCCTATTGGAAGTAGACATAAACCAGCTGTAGATCAATTTAAACCAGGCTTTCTACTCAGTGATAAATCAAAGTCCTGGACACAGACAGATCTGGGAACGGTTAATGGATGCTATGGCAGACGTACAGCCAACACAGGATGAATCCACTGAAGACTGAATGATGAATGGGAAAATGGAGGAGGGGGGTGACTTTGAAGCAGCGGGAAGGGAGGCTGGTGAGATGGTTGGTGGAGACCAGGAGGGTAATGGGGCAGCTGCTTGTTTGATGGTAATGATTGCCAATCAACAGACAAATAATGTGATTCTGCTGCCATGGAATAAGCCTCTTACAGGAAGTCCAGCTATTCGAGGACTAGGGATGTTAACAGAAGGACTAACAACTTCATAGGCTTTCAGCTAAAATGTAGAGTGATTGTGCGGATTGTAATTTGACTACACTATTCGGTAAGGGGATATACATATGTGGCATTTTCTCTTTTTACAGCATCATTAAAATAGTTTTGTTGACAGTTTGCATCATGCAGACTGTGCATTTGCCAGTAAGCTTTTAAAAGCCTGTTGCTTACTCCAGCCATCGGTGTAATTGCCTCACGTCACTAGATGGCAGTAAAGTCAAGAGGTAAAATCTGTCAAATGGAAACAAATTGACAGACAAGTCCTGTGGCTGAAGGTCATAAGGTCATTGAGATCACCACTGCTGCTCGGAGAATGCTGTTTATTTTAAATAATATAGCCTTTGTTCCAGTTGCAATTCACAACAGTTCATTTTTTTTTCATATTCTCCCCGTGACCAGGTCTCATTTTGGACCCCCCCCAAGTATTTTCAAGACACTAGATAGCAAGCTTCCCTGCTTCTTGACACCACTGCTGTGTGATAAAGCACCAGATGGTGGGTTGCTATCTCAATATTTCTTGATAGTGCCCATGATGGAAGTGGCCACGAGTAAGCTGTGTTGCAAAAGACCCTATAGAGGCTTCCCCAAGGAGTTTCAGGAAGGTGAAGATATCCATATTAGTCTGTTTCTCAGCTTTTGCTCAATGTACATTCATTGATGCAGTTTAGATCATTTGGCTAATTTCACGGTCCAATATCCAAGAGCCCATTTGAAGATTTAAGATTTAAGTCAATACAGCAACACAGCACAGAGCAGTTATCTAAACTCTGCATCCTCACTGTGGATGATGGATACAGCGGCTCCTTTTGAAAAATAAGTGCTTGACTCCGAATTATAACTCACAAACGCACATCTTAAAGCAGAGAATTCATAAGTTGAAGAGGAAATTACGTCTCATTAATATTGATCTATTTTTCAAAATTAAGCAAGCTTACTATTCATCTCTGAATGAAGAAAATAAGAACAACCCCAGCTTACTTCTTTTCACTGTAGCCAGGCTGACAAGAGTCAGAGCTCCACTGACTCTTCCATTAGTCCATTAACCTTAACTAGTAACAACTTAATGAATTTCTTCACAAATAAAATTTTAACCATCAGAGTATAGAAACAGCTTTAGTTAAGAGTTGTGCCTCATCACATGAAGGTGTGGGTCATCATCAGCAGAGGTTTTGAGTGAAACCATTGTGAGACCTTCCCTCAACCTATTGTGTGAGATGTGACGTTAAGGCGCCTGGGAAGGGATCTCAAAACTGCACTGTAGGTGGCAGACAGTTGGTGTCGTGAGCCATCTCCTGTGTTCACGGATAGTCGTTCACAGTGGACATAGATGACTTCTTCCCCTCCTCTTTCAAACCATCGGTCTTCTCTGTCTGAAACGTGAACATTGGCGACCTCGAAAGAGTGACCTTTATCCTTTAGATGCAGATGTACAGCTGAGTCTTGTCCTGTCGAGGTGATTCTTCTATGTACCATGCATTTATGCAGTGGCTGTTTGGTTTCTCCAGGGTAGAGGTCTAAGCATTCGTCGCTGCAGTGCACACCATATACCATGTTGTTTACATTGTGGTTGGGAGTTTTGTCTTTGGGATGAACAAGTTTTTATCTGATTGTGTGGATGGGTCTGAAGTGCACTTGGATGTCATGCTTGTAGATGCCACGCTTATGAGCCATGCTTTAGTGCTAAATTTATACTCTTCTTATGGACACTGACCGTGGACTTATTTCTGTGCTTGTACTCCAGCTGCAATATTCGATACTATCGACTATAATATTCTATTACAGAGCAGTTGTTTGAATCACATTTACCTAATAGACTACAATTTGTTCATGTAAATGGGTAGACTTCTTTACACAATAATATTAATAAGTTCCTTAGTAATATTAATGTTTAGTTCTCTAGCTTCCCTTTGGCAGTATCATGAGAAGCCATATCATAAATTTTCATTGCTATGCAGATGACCCAACTTTTTCAAACCATGAAGCCAGATGAGACACATCAGTTAGCTAAACTGCAGGAATGTCTTAAAGACATAAAGACCTTGTTAACCTCCAATTCCTGCTTCTAAAAATGAAAAAAGTTATTGACAATTAATGGCATTACTTGCCCTCAAACAACACTTCGAGGAATTTTGAACTCTGTTCTGGTCATTGACTTCTCTTCATTGGTTCCCTGTTAAATCCAGAAAGAAATTTTAAATCCTTCATTGAATCCTGTTTCTGGGAGAGGTTTTTTCCTGATAAAAATGACTTTTTCTTTCCCACTGTTGCCAAGTACTTGCTCATATAGGCTTGTCTGTTTGTAGGGTTTCTACCTTATAATATAATGCACCTTGGGATGACTGGTGTTATTTAGTGGTATATAAATAAAATCGAATCTATCATGTTAACAACTGTATTTTATTAACTACGATCCAGTAGCTACTTATTGTCTATTAACTAGCACTTATTAAAATTATCTCAATACAAACTTGACCTTTTTACATATCTGAGTTTTTAGAAGCCTCACCAAAGTGATTTTGATAGCCAAACTGAAAATGGTACACGGTTTTTATTATGTGGTATTGTTATGAGCTGAATCAGAAATCAGAAATTATGCAGCAATTAAGACTCAAGACAGTGTTTGTTATGGAGTACTGAATTTAAATGCATTCACAGCATGACAAGGCAATGACATTTTAAGCCTGAAAACAGATAGTTATTTATTCATTCATTATTTCCTGCAGCTTGAGTTCCATACTTTCACTAAAAGGAAAAAAAATATTACATAGCGATAAAGAAAGAGTCTGTTAGTACAAATCTGTTTCTTAAATACAAAAAAAACCATTTGCAATACTGTCAGAAAAGAGCATAATTTTAGAAGTATATTGAGACTTAGCAGAACCAGTACAAATCAGAATAGTATAATTTTGTGCATCATGATATCGACATTGTAAAACAGCAGGATTATATAACTTGGCATTCAAATCAGAAAGCAATAAGAATCTGACTGTATATGCAATTTTCTGTCCAGTTAGTTACAGTACAATGTACACTGTGCACAGCAAGTAGAAATGAATATGTTTATATATATATATATATATATATATATATATATATATACACATACATATATATGTATATATATATGTTCTCTACAAGTTGTCTATATTTATAATATTCCTACCAACAAGTTAAGCCATATCGTGCATGATATCGTCGCTTAGACTGCTGTAAAAGCTGCTTGTTCCTGTACAATCAATTAAGATATTTACAATTTCAACAAATATTCTACATGTCTTTAAAAAAATAAAACTTGATGCAAGTTAAGAAAAACTAAATCTTGATCCCATCCAAAGGCCCTCAAGAGCAGTTAGTAAATGCGAACAACTTTTGCTTAATAGGAGTTGAATTAATGTGCTGTGTCCACAACCACACACAAACACAAATATCCATACACTGCAGAAATACCATTAGGTATTGCAGGCATTTATACATCAGTGGTGGTTCTTACAATGTTTTCATTTGATCCAGTGCAGTGTTTTACTTTTCAAAGAAATCAAAGCCAGTCCTGTGTCTTAAAAAAAAAAAAGCCAAGCACATATTAATTATTCGTCCATCCACAGGGTGCTCTTCTCATGCTTATCTTATCCATCCTTGGATGTGACTTCTGCATTTCTCCCATTGTCTCTGTTCCAGACACTGAAGGCCAGAAAGAGACTTTGCAAGTGAATCAATGCTTTAAAGAAAAGGCACTACCTGCTGAAGGAGCACTTGCAGGGACTGAAGCAAGCTATCACACCATCAGCTATTCCCTACTGGCCTTCAGATCAAGCACAATAAGAGGAGGTCACATGCAGGGCAAAGGTCATGAGGTCATGTGACATGCCATGCAGCACTTTAGCCTCCTTCTTCATCGTCGCAGTGTGACAGCGACTACAGATGAGGACGTATCAGTGCAACACTCTGAATTATAACATGTGCACTGCTCTCAAATTCCACTGTGCAGAATGTTCACTTCATTAAATATAACTTTACATATGCGCTGTACAACATCTTCCTTTTAAACGCACCATGGGAACTGCCTTAATGTAATAGATTACATAGCATTTTTCTGGTACAAGTTTCTGGGTTGGAAAAAAATATACATGGAGTAGTAGAAATTTACTGTAGACAATGCCCCCTATTTGAATAGATAATATGACAACCATCAACACAAACAAATATAGTTCAGACAATAACTGCATAGTCCATATCAGATTTCTGGTAAAAATGCAATAGTTGTTAATATTAAAGTGTTGATTAATATATGGATTTATGGAACTGTCATGAACTGTTAAAGTTATGGCTGAGCTGGTTACTTCCTAAATGTCGCTCAGGGTATAATTAGCTAAGGTTTTCCAAGCTTCTCCATAAGACGTCCGTGTGAAAACATAAATGTCTTTAATGAGTTTTACGTTTCATTTATGGAGCTGGGTATACATGTTTGATCATAAAGCCATGCAGTGTTGGGACAGCCCTGTAAGAGTGATGTAGGGATTGAGGGGGCTTGAGTAGTCAGTGCATCACCCCGCACCGTTCTGTTAAGACCGACTGGCTACACAAAAGAGTTCAAGGAGTTCATGGCTTTTATAGGGGATGGGGCCTCCGAGCTCTCATGGCCCTCAGCAGTGTCCCTACTGGCACTCTTTCCACTATACTGCCCGATAAAGGAGCCATCCTCGTTGAACTGTCCGTCTCCTCCTTCACCGTAGTCAACTAAACTGTCGTCACTGTCGTCTCTCTTAACTGTCCCATTAGATGGCGAGCGGCTCCCTTTTAAAGGTTTATGGTCCTCATTGTCACTGAAGGAGAAAATAACATGCAGGCATTACAGGTGAGATGATGTGACAGATGCAATAAGGAGAATAGTGATCACTTTTTTTTTTTAGATGGAGCATAGAAGAGCCAATTGTTGCTTTTACCACAACCTACCCCTTAAGTTCGGTAGATAATGGCAAAGTTGTTATATGAATATTAATATGCAGCAATGAATATAAAATACATTTCAATGCACATTCGGGTTGCTCCATGTCTAAAAAATGTTAGCCATGAATGATTAGCTGGTTTCCATCAGGCAACGGGGGAATAAAGCTCAAGCAATCATACCCTTTTCAAATTCCCCCTGAAACCAAATATGAAGTGGTAAATGTGCTGTTTGACAAAAGCATTTTTCTCCCAAGGCAGAGACTGTGATGAAAAACAGAAAATCCAATGAAATGACGTGAATAAAGGAAAGTTTAAGCCAAGTATCCCTGCCCCCAAAGCAAGCACGACGATAAATCACAAGTTGGCAAAAATGCATGGAAAGTCCGCAAAGAAAGTTTTCTTTGGGTATCAGATAGTTGAGAACATTGCATATACACGACTTGAACACCAATGAGATCGCAAAGCTTTCACAATGCTGAGATGCTCCAAAATGGAAAGACAATAAATGGTATGCAAAAGCATTTAGGGGACATGACGGGAATAGAATAGCCACAGATTGCTGACGGCTTATTTTTTGAAGCACTGCACATAATGAAGGCTTTGTGACAAAATATTATACACGATGACAGCTGTGAAAGATAGCAAGCATTTTTCTCCGCAGTGACTTCATTACCCACCGACCCTTTACACATGCTACATTTACAAAACCCTTCACCGCCGCCAATCCCCATCATTGCCCTTACCTTTCCTGAGACCTACACCCCTGCGTTAGGATGACGACGTCACTCTGAGATCAAACACATTCCTACATTTTACATTTCTGTAAGTCTGGCACTTTAACAGGCAAATGTGCTTTGTACAAGTACAGATTGATCTAAAAATACAGTATACTCTCCAGCAGTCAAACAAGAACAGCTCAGTTGACTTAAGTAATGCCTTTATTGACATACTGTAAGGTTCCAGCTGAGTGTAATGAAACAGCATGGATATAAAGAATACTCTCACAAAGGCACTATAATATTTATACACTTTGCCTTGTGATTTGTCTATTGTGTTTTTACAGCCGATATCCATTGGAGAGATTATCTCGTGGTGTAAATACTACAGACTGGTGGTATTCTAGATTTAAAAATATATCAACACTTTTCTGTGTAACATATTTATTTGTGCCAAACACTTCCAGTGCTGTCTAAAAACCAATAACAACTCATTCGTGAGCCACATTGTTACAATGGGCAAAAAGCTCCTTAATTATGATGAACATGAACTCTGTTATTAAGCTGATTCCCACATATTCTATCCTGATTCGGTGCAGACTTACAAGCACAACAAACTGGCTATTGAAAATAGGCACCCCAAAAAATACACTGTCTTTGAGATACTATTCCTTGTAAACTACAGTAGCCAGCTATTTTAAGAAGCTCTTTAAAGTTAAAGTAACCTGTTTTTAGAAATTTAAGTCTTCACTGGAAATGTAAGAGTTGCAATGGAGAGCTATAGATAAGCGGGAGGATTGGGCAGTAGTGCGAAACAGACGACTATTCTGTTGATCTTTTCCCAGAAAAATAAAATCTAGAATAACACCAATCATAAATGATTTCTACTAAAGAATGGCTATTGGCCTGTTGTAAATAGCATTAACCAGCTCTGTCCTCTCAGTGTTGATTGCTTCCCTCAAGCGTGCTGACAATTTCATAACATACCCATATGCATCTATATACTGTATATCTATATCTATCTATCTCTCTATATATAAACAATACTTCCATTCAACACATTATTGCCTACAGCAAAATTTCATACATAATATCAAATCTTAAAACCATGCATATCACATTTTTATATATAATTAATGATATGTATTTATCGCACATCTTCTGTCTCACATAAAATCCATAGAACAGATTCATGTATACATAATACAAAAAGGAATATAAAATATAAAAGCAAGACCATCTTAGAAATTCACTTATAAAAAAAAAAAGAATATTCAAAAATGCTAGTTTTACAGAAGTAAAGTGCTTCATTGTTCTGTATTCTGCATGTGATTGAAGAAGCAGCCTAGAAAAAGGATGCTGACAAGCATAGCTGGATAACTGAAGTAACAGTTAACAGGACTGACCATTTCAGAGATTTTCAATCCTATCAGGGTCATGTACTGTAAGTAGCAATACACTAGGCAAAGTGTTAATACTAATATATACATATACATATATATATCTATACATATATATATATATATATATATATATATATATATATATATATATATATACATATATATATATATATATATATATATATATATATATATATATATATATATATATATATATATATATATATATACTATACATACAATGTATATGATTAGCTTATTAGTTGAAAAGCTTGGGGTCAGTTAGGGATGTGTTGCAAATGAAAGTAGCTTATACTGTTTATTCCTGACAGTCTTATTTGTAATGTTAAAACACCCTAAACCACGAATCCCCTGAACCTGAAGAATCCTGCACACATATCAAGCACACATAAAGTCCAACACAAACAGCATCCAGGGTGTCCCAGAATCCAGAAACAAAATCTTGTACTTCACGGTGGTAGAAGATCAGACTGGGTTACTTCCTCTTGTTGTTTTGATTTTAGTTAATGGTGATTCTGGTTGATTTTTTTTATTAGTTTTAAGGGTTGAGAAGTAGGAGGGCGAGCAGAGCTCCAGCACAGAGTGTAGATTTAGGAAAGAAAGTGGGAACACGGGGCAAGTGGTTGATGGGTACAATCTGCTCTGGGGACTCCAAAGGCTGGGGCACTTTCTCTCACCTGTATTCCACAAAAGTACAGTCGTCATCTTTCATGGGCTGGAACTCAGGGTCTGTGTGGGCATCCTCCTTCTCTTTGACTGGTGAGATACAGGAAGCGATTTAGTCAAACTGGCTTTTAAAGAATTGTGAGAAACAACATGTTTCTTAAGCGATATGACGAAGACAGTCGTTCAACATCACCCATGAAATTCAAAAACCGTACCCGAACTTAAATTTGGCCGACCTCAACTTCGAGCTCAGTCTTTGTGTACCTGTAGACTGTTTCTCCCTGTCCAGATGCTTTTTTTTTGTTTCTTTACTGGAAAGTCTGTTCTGACCAACACATTTTAATTTAAAATTTTGAGGGAGTTGACTGAATTGATTGTTGAATTGATATGGACAAAAGAGCTTGCTTGCATGCGCCACAGTTCACATCTGAATGTTCTCTGAGATGTTACACAAGAAATATGTGTTGACAGTCTGACTTGGGAGTGAATTGATGCCTAAACTACTCCACCCATCTGACCCCTATATAAGAGCCAAATAAAAATGACAGGCATGCTCCTGGTTGCGCTCCTAATCTGATGCCCTACCTTTGGGCTGTGGACACTGTGCAGTCTTTCACGCAGAAACCCCAGTGCAGTCCCTGCTCTTAACAAGAGAGCAACATCACTGTGACATAGAAATTCATGTTTTCAGTCCAAGTTTGTGGTTATGTGCAAATGGTCAGAACAGGACTTCTGCATCTAAAACACCAGGAACACTAGGAGAGGTGAATTGAAGGGGAAATGGGCCAAATAGAAATAAGGTATGGTTTTCACTCTTTATAGTTGGACTCACAAAACCTGACTGTAATTTATGGGTTCATTAAAACTGATTAATGTGTGAATCTGACAACAGTGAATAAACCCTGTCAATACAAAAAACCTATTCTCCATTAATGTGAGATGTATACTTCTTTAATGAATGGTTTGATCCAAACTATGTAGGAGTTTGTAACTGTGCATTTTAAAAAGTTCTGCTCTAATAAAGTTGTTATTATAGAAACAACTGTCTTTTTTTGTGGTGATTGTGCCATTACTCACCAGGGTACTTCCCTCCTTTATTTCTCTGGATGAAGCAGATAATGAGAAGGATCAGGATGAGCAGAGCAATTGCACACATGAGGCCAATGAACCATCCCTGAGTGGCGATGTCCACCTGTCTGCTTGCCACAGCTGTCCAGAGAAGGGGAGAAAGACTTAACATTTACACTTGCACTATTTTAACATCTCATCCCCAGTAGCGAGGGAAAACAGCAAAAATTATCCACAATATGTGCTAAAACAAACATGGAAGATCAAGTCAGCGTTTGAGCAGATATCCCATCTGATATGATGAATTTTCAGGTGACGAGTGAATCAAGATTGCATATTATTATTGACAAAGACTTTAACGTTAGATGAGCTAGACAGTTCCTAACATTATCCTATCCGTGACTTGAGCCCGAATTAGTAGTAGTACACAATCAAAGAAGTAACATGTACACACAATTACAGACACACACGCAAACACGGACAGTGACATACAACGTACGTTAGCACGGGTGATATTAAGTCAAATAAAATACTAAAAACAGACTGAAATTCTATATTAGAATATCCACTTCTAAAATCCCCAACAGTGCGACACTGACATTCATTATGCATTAACCAGAAAATCATGCTGTATGTTCTGTCCACATCACTACAGTACATGTCTGGCATATAGAACAACCACATCACATCTGTTAAATCCATGCTCGATTCTGTATAAATATACAAAAGCACAAACTACTCCATACGCGACACACGACAAAGTGTAAGGCCAGGCTCAGCCACACCGAGGTGGAGGCGAACATCCAGGAAGTGCCTCACCTGGGAGAGTAACCAAGAGCTCCTTGGAGTGGTGGAATTCTTGGTCGTGGTGACCCAAAGCCACCAAACGGACCCTATAGCAAAGGCCCCCCTTTAAGCCTTTCAGCGTTATGTTCTGAGAGCCATTCACAAACTCTGTATTCCAGTCCTCTTCACTTTCACCTGCAGGAGTTATGTTCATCAAGAGAAGTATGTTTGAAGGAGCGAACACAACTTCAAAAAGGCCATGGAGATCATGACATTATGGGAACTAATTGTCTGAAAAGAGCATCTACTGGTATGGCATTATGCTGCAGGCAAATGTTAATATTCATGGAGTTCTAAAAAATCCATTAAGTCTATGAATGAATTATTATTGTGTCCCCGAAAGCTCAATGCACTGCAACTTCAGAAAAGCTGCAAAGTGAGAAAAATCATTTCACCATTTTGATAATATGTGTGCTGTTTAGAAAATACTGAATTCAAAAAAATAACTAAGCTGTAATGGGCTTTCTCATTTTTAAAACTTGCTACTTTTGGATTAGGTTGATATAAAAGTATATTTTCTGTTCTTGTTCCATTGCCATGAAAGGTGGTACATAGCGATAAATGTAACTGAAATACATAAAAAAGTGCTTTTCTAGCTTTACAATAAAAGTCATATTCTCCCATTAAAAAAGTGATTTTACTGATAAATACGACACTTTCACAAAAGGTTAAAACCAGAACAGTTGCCTCAGGCATTTTATATTGTAAGGTAAAGACCATACAATAATAGAGCGAATCCCATCAATCAGATGACTCTATGAGCACTTGGCGACAGTGGGAAGGAAAAAAGCCCTTTTAAAAGGAAAAGCCCTCTGATACAAAGAGCAGTAGAGAGACTTTTCATCTACTTTCAGCTTTACATCAAAACTTTCAAATGTTCACAAATTGTTTTTGACTACCTTGAATTTAGTTAAAAATCATGTAGTAGCCTAAGTAAGTAAAAGTACATTCTCACAGAATTGGCGGCATAGTTGCAGACAAAAATGCCGTATACGTTATCAAACTGGTGGTGATCCTCTTTTGCGCTGAGCTTTTAGGGCCACTGCACGTACACAAATGGTAATGAGCTGAATGTGAGATGTGTTGTGACTGATGACCACAATAATTAGGCTTTTGATAGCAAAATTTTGCAAGATTATGATCTATTATTGTGATCTTCCCTAAGTGAATCTATTAAAATGGTAGGTGTGAGAGAGCCATGCTGTTCATCCTCACTGCAGGTGGATAAAAACAATGGAGAGCACTTCAGTCAAATTCAGCTAGCATAATAGGAAATGTTTGTGCTGCCTTTTATGACGTTTGTCTACATACGTTCCAGCCAGATTGCCAAGGGAACTGCACGCATTTACAGCACTGGGTAATTAGCAATCCAATCACAGAAAGCGTTGTTTATCACATCCGGGTCTGCACTGGCCAGAGCCAGCATCAGCATGACTGCCAATATTTCTATTCACCTGCATAAGCCAATAATGAAGTAGGAGTCTCTTGCCACCTGTGAATGGAATTGAGAAAAATGTTGCCGTTTCTTTGCTTACTGTCATTTAGTCTGTATTGTGCACTAAAGTTTTTCTCCGGGCCCCAGTACTCCCAACTGATCAGGGCCCAGTCTTCCCCGATCATGGAGCTAATGTTTCCGAAAGGACTTGCTGAGCACACAAGAGAAAACACAACCATCAACATGAGTCTGTTGGTCAAAGGACAATCCAATAACTGTCAATCAAATATTTTGCTTTTGCTACAGTTAACATTAAGTGCACCAAGCTTCACCAAATCTAGTTTCTCACTGCTTTAACTATGCCAACAAAAACAGAGGACAAACATAACTAATCATCACTAATCAACAGACACTGAGGTTACTAATATCACAGCAGAATCTGTACCCTTGTGGGGTGGACCATGTGGAGGTGACCGTGCAATAGGATGAAGGGATTGGGTGCTTCCTGTAAACAATATGAAGAGGGGTAGAGATGGAGCCACACACACGTGAGACACACACAGAGACACACACAGAGACACCACAGATGCTAAAGTCATTATACAGAGAACACAAAGTTCATTGGCATGCCATGCGAAGCCCCTGGCATGCAGCAGGAAAGCATCACCAGCGGCCACTGAGGAAGAAGTAAGAAGGGGGTCAAAATCACCAAAGGCACAGCGAAAAAAAAAGAAGAGAAAAAAAAGATGAAGAGCAGCTGAGCACTTTGAAAAGACTCATCTAGTTTTATCACATGGCATTAAAAAAGCACATGTCACAGAGCATCTTTATCTGTGCAGCTTTGAACTTTTCCCTGCTTTGAACTCCTCGGTCAAGCATTCTGGTTGGCCACAGAATTGGACAGAGGCGAAGGGAAACTGCTCAGAGGTGAGGAGCGCATGCTTATGGTGGGTTTTGCAGCTTTAGCTGTATGTGTAAAACAATCATTTGTCTAGAAACACCACATTTCTGTCAACCTGTGATATCAGAGCCTGCAGAGAGAAACAGGACAAAGAGAAACAACCGGACAGGGATCATTATGAGAAGACAACCACCCACATCCCCAAACTGTCTTTTTTTTTAGACATTTATGTGGTTGTGCTGTGTAACTTGAAAGTGTCATTTATATATATATATATAGTGAAAAGGTATTTGCATATTTGTTACACTGAAATGTTTTATGTCAAACAAATTTTAGTATTAGACAAATATAACCTGAGTAAATACAAAATGCAGTTTTAAAATGATTTCATTTATTAAGGGGAAAAAGCTATCAAAACCTAACTTCCCTCAGTGAAAAAGCAATTACCGTTCTCTTGTTAAGTCATGAATGAACTGTGATTAACCACAAAATCAAGCTGAGCCACACCCAGTACTGATTACTGCCAGACCTGTTGAATCAAGAAATCATTTAAATGGAACCTGTGTGACACAGTGAAGTAGGCTTAAAGAACTCAAAAAGCAACACATCATGCCATGATCTAAAGAAACAGCTGTGGAAAACAGTTGTCAAACAAAGTCACTGACATCCATCAGTCTGGTCTGGTAAGGGTTGCAAAGACATTTCTAAGGCTTTGAGAATGAACCACAAATGGAGAGAATCTGGAACACTGGTGAACCTTTCCTGGAGTGCCCGGCCTATCAAAATTACTCCAGTGCATCGATGACTCATCCAGGTAAATGGTAAATGGACTGATCCTTATATAGTGCTTTTCTACTCTCCCGGAGCCCTCAAAGCACTTTATACAGCATGCCACATTCACCTATTCACACAAGCACTTCCTTATATGCTTTTAAGTGCTTACTAACTAACAATCACACTCATTCGTACTCCAATGGATGCATCGGAGAGCAACTTGGGGTCAGTATCTTGCCCAAGGATACTTGGCATGCAGAATGGGAGAGCCAGGGATTGAACCACTAACGTTCCGATCAGTAGATGACCTGCTCTTCCTCCCGAGCTACAGTCACCACAAAAGGTTTGCATCCCATTAAATCTGGTGTAAAACTAACTTTCATAAAAAGAACATCATGGCAACACTCAAACATGGTGATGGCAGTGTGATGGTTTAAGGCTACTTTGCTGCATCAGGACCTGGACGACTTGCCGTAATTGATGGAATCATAAATTCTGCTCTCTACCAGAAAATCCTGAAAGAGGATTTCCAGCCATCAGCTCATGCCCTGAAGCTCAAGCATGCTTGGGTTATGCAGCAGGACAATGATCAGAAACAACCTCTGAATGGCTAAAAAAAACACCTCAACCAAGGTTTTAGAAAGGCCTAGTCAAAGTTCGGAGGCTTTGGCCTGACCTTAAATAGGCTGATCACACTCAAAACCTTCTAGTGTGGATGAATTAAAACAATTCTTCAAGAAGAGTGGGCCAAAACATCCACACAATGTTGTGAAAGACTGTTGTCATTTATCACAAACGCTTGATTGCAGTTTTTGCTGCTAAAGATGGCACAGCCAGTTATCAGGTCTACAGGGAGTGCAGAATTATTAGGCAAATGAGTATTTTGTCCACATCATCCTCTTCATGCATGTTGTCTTACTCCAAGCTGTATAGGCTCGAAAGCCTACTACCAATTAAGCATATTAGGTGATGTGCATCTCTGTAATGAGAAGGGGTGTGGTCTAATGACATCAACACCCTATATCAGGTGTGCATAATTATTAGGCAACGTCCTTTCCTTTGGCAAAATGGGTCAAAAGAAGGACTTGACGGGCTCAGAAAAGTCAAAAATAGTGAGATATCTTGCAGAGGGATGCAGCAGTCACAAAATTGCAAAGCTTCTGAAGCGTGATCATCGAACAATCAAGCGTTTCATTCAAAATAGTCAACAGGGTCGCAAGAAGCGTGTGGAAAAACCAAGGCGCAAAATAACTGCCCATGAACTGAGAAAAGTCAAGCGTGCAGCTGCCAAGATGCCACTTGCCACCAGTTTGGCCATATTTCAGAGCTGCAACATCACTGGAGTGCCCAAAAGCACAAGGTGTGCAATACACTCAGAGACATGGCCAAGGTAAGAAGGGCTGAAAGACGACCACCACTGAACAAGACACACAAACTGAAACGTCAAGACTGGGCCAAGAAATATCTCAAGACTGATTTTTCTAAGGTTTTATGGACTGATGAAATGAGAGTGAGTCTTGATGGGCCAGATGGATGGGCCCGTGGCTGGATTGGTAAAGGGCAGAGAGCTCCAGTCCGACTCAGACGCCAGCAAGGTGGAGGTGGAGTACTGGTTTGGGCTGGTATCATCAAAGATGAGCTTGTGGGGCCTTTTCGGGTTGAGGATGGAGTCAAGCTCAACTCCCAGTCCTACTGCCAGTTCCTGGAAGACACCTTCTTCAAGCAGTGGTACAGGAAGAAGTCTGCATCCTTCAAGAAAAACATGATTTTCATGCAGGACAATGCTCCATCACACACATCCAAGTACTCCACAGCGTGGCTGGCAAGAAAGGGTATAAAAGAAGAAAAACTAATGACATGGCCACCTTGTTCACCTGATCTGAACCCCATTGAGAACCTGTGGTCCATCATCAAATGTGAGATTTACAAGGAGGGAAAACAGTACACCTCTCTGAACAGTGTCTGGGAGGCTGTGGTTGCTGCTGCACGCAATGTTGATGGTGAACAGATCAAAACACTGACAGAATCCATGGATGGCAGGCTTTTGAGTGTCCTTGCAAAGAAAGGTGGCTATATTGGTCGCTGATTTGTTTTTGTTTTGTTTTTGAATGTCAGAAATGTATATTTGTGAATGTGGAGATGTTATATTGGTTTCACTGGTAAAAATAAATAATTGAAATGGGTATATATTTGTTTTTTGTTAAGTTGCCTAATAATTATGCACAGTAATAGTCACCTGCACACACAGATATCCCCCTAAAATAGCTAAAACTAAAAACAAACTAAAAACTACTTCCAAAAACATTCAGCTTTGATATTAATGAGATTTTTGGGTTCATTGAGAACATGGTTGTTGTTCAATAATAAAATTATTCCTCAAAAATACAACTTGCCTAATAATTCTGCACTCCATGTAGGAGGCAATAACTTTTTCACACATGGGTAGATGGGTCTGGATAACAAGAAACAACTTTTTTCTAAATTGTTGTTGTCAGCTGATTTTCTGACAGCTAATCCATAAAGTCTGCAGTAACTGAATGATGAGCAGCTTCAAACTACACAACAGAATTAGAGGAATGTTTGACACCAAACAATTCAAACTGGCAAAGCATACACAGCAAAGCAGTGCAAGCTTCACACAAGCTAAATGTGTTGCACAGTTCTGCTGCAGCACACCAGGACTCAGGTTTGCTTATCCACTTCACCAGAGAGGTCTCTGAGGCTGTGTTTTGGGAGGGGCTTTCCTTAGATCGCCAAAATGATTAGAAATTTTAAAAAGACTAGGGGCAATTTAAGCAAATATTCACCAGACATTTACCGAATTTTCAAAGCAAGATAAACAAACAAATCTGGTAAATAACACGTACTAGAAAATGTTCTGATGGACAATAATACAAACCAAGCACATGCTCTGTAAATTATTTACACGCTTTCATGCTCTTACCTCAACAAATACAGAACAGAACATATATATTAATCTAATATTTATCCACATCTCCAGTGGGAGAAACATGAAATCTAGTTAGTTTTTTTCTCATATTTTTCTTGTATTTGATGACTTACCTTCCTCCCTGATGATGACAGCTTCCTGAGAAATGGCTGCACCTGCTCCAGCGCCTGTTTTCGCATTCAAATAAAACTTGTAGCGTATGCTGTACTTGAGGTTGGGCAAAGTGACAGAGGTCTCATTGGCAGCCAAGGCCAGCTCCTCCACTGGGCCCAGTTCATTGGAGTTATTTACTACAGGGGTGAGGGATGGGCGAGAAGAATAATGGGGTGGGGGTGGAAGTTGGGAAGCAGTGGGGTAAGTTGAATAGAGAGTTGGGTAGGAGGTGTAGATGGAGTGTCAGTGATGAAAAAGGTGGAAATGGAAGTATTTGGGGTGTAGGATTCAGAAATAGAAGGCAGGAATGACCAAAGTTGATTTGTTATTTGTGTTTTTTTTAATTTAGGCAAAAACAAAAATGCTCTTAGGCTACTCTAAGTATTGATTATCATTTCTGTCTTATGATCTCAACAGAATGACAGCACAAGACATGAAAAAGACTGACATACAAATCTACAAACTACATGAAGAAGATGACACTCACTAGGTAAAGATGCAAAAATCTTACGAAAAAAGCCTCACCTGGCTGATATTTGAGGGTATACCCGGTAATGTGCCCATTATGGTCATGAGGAGGACTCCATTCAAGGGTTAGAGAGTCCAGGTTCGAGTTAGTGACTATCAGCGAAGTAGGAGACCCCGGCACTGCAAAAAGACATATATAATGAAACCTTGCACAAGTTAATTAAAGAGCAGCTAAAGATAGGATGTTTTAAATAAATAGCTGAAGAGACGGTGTGTGTGTGTGTGTGTGTGTGTGTGTGTGTGTGTGTGTATGTGTGTGTGTGTGAGAGGCGCGGTTCATTGAGGATTTCTGGGTTTTACTTTATGCAGAATGCCCAGTGTTAATACTCAAAGTCTGCCTCCAGTCATTGTGGCTTGCTTATTTATATTTCATTCTGATATTTGACCTTCAGTGTGCAATAAAGCTTGTGCAGCACTTAAAGCGAAAAATTTCTCTTACTTACAAAAATTGCTTTGTGTCATTACAATTAGACTGGATGTGATTAATAGGCGACTGGGAAATTTAAAGCCTCTAGTGCAAAAAAAACTGAGCAACTGCTTGTATATTCACAGATTAAAATAAACAAAAACCTTTCAAACTCAGACCGAAGAGAATCATTCATAACTGAATAACTTAAATAGCCAGACTTCTGATTGTATGATTTAGAGCAGCGGTCCCCAACCCCCGGGCCTCGGACCGGTACCGGTCCGTGAGTCGTTTGGTACCGGGCCGCGAGAGTTGAGGCTCAGGTGTGAAATGTATAGTTTTCAGGGTTTTTATCGGTCTTTTCACGTGTGTTATGAATAAATTTTCTTTTTTTTGGTACCGGTACTAGTTTTATTTTGTTGTATTTATCCGCGACACCTTAAAGGCCGGTCCATGAAAAATATTGTTGGGCATAAACCGGTCCGTGGCGCAAAAAAGGTTGGGGACCGCTGATTAAGAGCATAGATCAGTTACAGGTGGAAAGTCATCATTTTCTATTTGCTAACCAGTTATGTGACACTGTTTTACATAGGCTGTCATTCAAGTGGAGCTAATTTGCTACCTGTTCCTGTTCCAGTTATGATAATGAAGACTGAAACTATACTCTGGGTCATTTTTAACAAAGTCTACTCTCATATGAAAGAAAAAAAAAAGACACACACAGACACAAAGGGTGTCCCTTCCGATCTCTTACCTCCCTCGGGTGTCTTAAACTGCTGGGTTACACTCCGGGGGCCCTCTCCTTTTCCATTATAGACCCTTACATTGAACAAGTACAGACTGAAGGGGTGGAGGCCAGGCAGCATGCCCTGGGTATGATTCCCACTAAATACAAGAATGTCCTGCTCCATGTGATCAGGATTGTGCTTGTAGTGGTGTTTTCTCCAGTAAGACACCTGAAAGCATGTAGATTTAAATGACGTATATAGTACAACTGGTGGAAATGGTGCACATGTTACATCGTCGGCGGTTCTTATACGGTACCTTATATCCTTTGATATTTCCGCGTATTAAATGAGCGGGCACGGGATCCCAGAACACCTCTACCAGGGTGCTGTTTCGCACCACAGCGTGCACATTTTCTGGAGCTGCTACGGGCACTGTATCGTAGATGGGCAACACAGCATTACAACAGCAAAATACAGAAAAAAGGAACATACTGAGAATATGTTATAGGTTACACACACCAGCTGCATCACCCGCAGGCTCTTGAGCATAATCTTTTTTTTAAAAATAGACAGTCTTACTCACAGTCCTCTCCTGAGTAGCCGTGGGCAATAGCAGGGTCAGGTCCAGCTCCGTGGTCGTTTACAGCCCGAACCTTAATCTCATATGGAACAAACGTGGGCGTTCCAGACACAACAAACTTGGAATTGTTAGACACGGTCACTGTATTCCATTCGCTTTCTACCTTCTTCTGCCTCCACATCACTCTGTAGTGAAGCCCGGGACCATTAGACTGGAGGTTTGTCAGTGGCTGCAGAGGAGAAAGCTGTAATGTAACTTATTCTCCATTGGAAAGCTTCTGTAGACAACATGTAACAGTATAGGAAGCTGAAAATATAGTTTTGCTGAATGACAATAAAGTGAAAAAACCCCATAAAGAAAGCTCATAAGACCACACAATTACAAAGTCAAGCTCTGCAGTATGAGAAGACTTTAATAAATGCGTGAGGATTAAAAGGATCAGCCTTATGCTGCTTATTACCTTCCAGGAGATTACAAGATTGTTATGTTCAGTTCCAAATCCCTGCACACCTGTTGGGTTTTCATCTGGAGCTGAAAAATATATCATTAAGGACACAATTAACACTTATTGGATGGAAAATCTTTCTTAGATAGTACTTATAATCTGGTCTGATTTACTTTTACAGACTTTAGTGTATGTATGCATACTGAATCTTATGGTACTTCATTGTCTTTACTTTGATACACAACAGCTTTGATATGGCATCTGTTAGCCTAATGCATTATTTAATGCATTAGGCTAAGAAATGGATATATGGAGAATTACTTTATACAGGAAACTGCACCAAGAAGAGCAGAAATCACACAGTCAGTCAGCTGATTCTGTACCTGCAGGTTCTGTCTTGTACATCCTGGAGGGGCGGCTGGGATTACTGAAGCCCACCGCGTTGAGAGCCAGAACTCTAAAGGTGTAGTGAACATGGGGCGACAGTTTAAGGTGAGCTGTTGTCTTGGTTCCAGGGACCTCGGTAAGATTATGCCAGTGACCCCGATGGTGCAGTGAGTCTTCGTATTGGATCAGAAATTCTGTATTTAAAAAAAGACATCACACCTTAAATAGTGTCTGACAGTATATTTACATAAATGGAATTAAAGCCCTCAGTTTTTTTTAGGATACTTTAATTCAAAAAGCCTAGCTTAACAAAAAAAATCCACTTTCAGCAGCACTTTGAGGATTCAAGAAAATAGCGGATTTAGCCCGGTTTTTCAAAAAATGATGAGGGTTTTCATCACCCCGAGGAAACTAACTGACAGTAGAGAAGTACATTTTCCAGAAAAGTTTGGAAAAGTCTTTAAGTGCATTTCTTTTCTTTTTCTTTTTTTGCCAAAAGGCAGATTTTAGACTTTGTTATTGGTTACTACTGGGTGTAGCCAATTTTAAAGATTTTGTTTGCACAAAAACATTTAGAGCAATATAGGCCAACAATCTAATAATAAGGTGTACGTTCACATAAAACCCACACAGAGAGCGAGCCAAACAACACACACACACACACACACACACATAAACATACTCTGAACAGGGCTGTTATGTTCATCCCCAGGGGTCCAAGTGAGCTGAACACTCCTCTTTTTCTGGTCTGTCAGTTCCAGGTCTGTCGGGGGGTCGGGTCGCTCTGGGAGAAATACAGCACAAGCAGCAGCATCAACCCGTGTGCTTGGGATTATATTCATAGTGGCTTCATTCTACAGAAGATGAAGGGTTCATGCTATGAACAAGATGGAGCAAAAACAAAAAATGAAGGACGTGTCGGCCATGTTTCTGTGATACTGAAACCATAATAGATGCTAATTTGTTGATTTAACCAAGCACACCTTTGAGTTCCTCCTTTATTTCTGTACATCTTCTACTAGACTGTGTTATCTGGGCTGTGATAAACATGCAGACATTGCATCATGCATATGAAAATCCCACTACATAATCATTCCGCATGAAATCGAGTCTCAGGCTCACACAGAGGTTAAATTGATGCTCATGTTTTGGAATTAGGTGATAAAGTGAAATGCACGCCTTGAATAAATAAGTGATGAGAGCAACGTGTATTTGGAAATATCCCAAGTGGTGCAACCGGGAGATGTCTGCTTTACAAATGATGTTTGCATTCGACTGTGAATAGACATTTTTTTTGGCTTGAGTAAATGTTGCCACCAGTGGTTTAAAGCATTCAAACATTATGCATATTTGGCAAAACATTAAAAAAAAAATATCTAAGCAATTTTATAAAAAATAAACTCTCAGAGGCAATAAGAAATAAATGCTGGAACATCAAAAATGAATTTAAAAAAGCCCACACACATACACAATAATGCTTTGTGATTTTCAGGTCAACGCATGCCGCATTTCACAAACACAAGCGCACATCTGCAGAGCACATCTGGGTGCTCGTGTGTGCTGCAGGTTTACCGTAGACAACAGCTGGTGTTGTGGCCTCTGTCAGGTAGGAGGGCAGGAGTGAAATAGGGAGTTTTAAAGGTCAGTCATTCAGAAGGAAACAAAGAAAATAATCTGGCTTTTTTAGAATGAAGCACACGGATATTTGTGCCACTGAGTAAATCTGCTCTCGGCATTTAACCTTGAAGCGATGAAAGCTAATACGGTGGGTAAGTTATTGGACAGGTTACCTTTTCTAAGAGGAGCTGAGACAGAGAGACGTTATGAGTCTGTTTTATGCCTGAGCAGTTTTGAAACTGTGCACACCATTACATACCCACAACGGTGAGCTTAGCGGTGGCTGAATCGTGGTCCAGAGTGGTGTTCATGATGCAGGTGTACACTCCTGCGTCGTCCTCTGTAACATCAGTGATGGTGAGGCTGTCCGAGTCCACGATCAGTCTGCAAAAACATTCAGCAGGTCACTATGAACTGAATGAATGTGTTTTTTCTTCTTTTACAACATTCAGTACACAAAGGATCCTGCATATATCCATAACAGTACACAAATACCAGACAAAGACCTGATTTTTTGTTTTTAACAGCAGGCTTCAAGAAAGAAGACATCTCCGGATATAAAAAGCTCTGACCTCTCATCGTCAGGCAGCTCTCCGTCATCTTTGAGCCAGGTCATCGTGGGAATGAGCGAAGGGTCGTGTTTTACCGTGCACTCAAACACCACAGATCGGCCCCTCTGGACTTCTTTGTATTCTGGCTGCTTCAGGATTCGGGTTGGCTCTGTTGGGGGAAGAATAAAGTGGTGCAGGAGCTGTGAAACTGCCACGTGTTTGCTCCAAGCTGGGTTCTTATTTAGTAGCTGACAGATTCAAAATGTCAGCTTGTTGAACCTGAAGCTTGCCATGGATTCATTTTGTGCAAGTCACCTCAGTGATTAATTAAGGTGTGCTGACTGGTACATGATGACTGTCCGTGGCTCAAAATAGAACAGATTTACATTAAAGAAACAGAAAAACAGTTAAATATACAAGCAGTTAAAAATAAATAAATAAATAATTTTATACACTTAACCCTTTATTGACCATGAGCCCATCGGCGGGCCCATTTTACAGGTAAATATAAAGGGTTGGTCAATACACTCACTGGCCACTTTTTTAAGTACACCTGTTCGACTGCTTGTTGACGCAAATATCTATTAGCCAATCGCATTACAGCAACGCTTTGCATTTCGACGTGTATGTATGATGAACTGAGCATCAGAATTGGAGAAGAAAGGTGATTAAAGTGACTTTGAACATATGGTTGTTGCTTCTGGATGGGCTACACTGAGTGTTTTAACCTACTGAGACTTTAGCATACAGCCACCTCAGATTCACAGAAATTGGCGCAAAGAAAAAAAAAGAAATAAAAATTCCTTCTTGATAACCACTTGTTACAACCAAGGTATGCAGAGGAGTATTGCTGAATTGACAATCAAACTGTGAAACAGACCAGGAAACTGAGGCTACAAATTGCACAGGTTCTCTAAAATTGGATAATAGACGTTTAAAAAAAAAAGTTGCTAATGCTTTTTATCAGCAATTCAGGCTGTTGGTGGTGAAGTAATGTTGTGGGGGACGTGGAATCCCTTAAAAAGCAGTTAAAAACTTTTCTGTTTCAACAAGCCTTCTGTTGATCGAAACTTTTTAAAAAATATTTAACCCTTTGTATTGTTTATATTGTCTATTTTATTACTTAATTACTTTACTTCTTGGCATACTTCGGGCCCCTTAAGACCAACTGAGTATCATTCAAACTATTTACAGTAACTTGTAAATAGTTACAAGTTAACTATTTAACTATGTTGAATTTATACCAAAAAGAATTAAGGTAATTATAAAGGCAAAAAGAGGGTGTAACCCAGCACTAGAAAGGTGTATAATAAAGTGTAAAGTGTCTAATGTGTCCAGTGAGTACATGCTATACAAATGCATATCAAGAGTTTTATTTAGTATAATTTTTAGGCCTGTTATTAAAAACTTGTTAAATTTATTAGCCAAATGAATGAAAATTTCAGAGAGGAGCACTCTTACCTTTGACCTCCAGGTAGACATGATTCTCATAAATCCCAAGACTGTTTGTAGCAACACATGTGTATTTGCCATTGTGTTGTGCTTGAGCTACGCGAATCTCTAACGTCCCGTTGTCATGAAGAATGTAAGGGTCTTCCTGCAGGATGCTGGACCGACTGTCTTTAAACCTAAAGCACAAAGTCAGTTGTTTTCAGTTAGTAAAAGAAACACGACACAATTTTCCTCTGTTAGATTTTCGTTCACTTACCATGTAATTTTTGGCATAGGCGATCCAAAGGAGGAGCAGTCTAACAAGGCCTGGTGGTTCTTGATGATCTGGTAGACTTTATTGGGTGGTGTTAGCACTCTGGGTGGCTCGGCTGCAATGAAGCATTATTGCCATGTTATTGCCTTCCAGGAATCAATATAAATGGAAATGGCATTCAAATGCAAAGGGATAGAGTGTAGTGAACTCACAGAGGACATTGACAAAGGCGTTGGACAGGACGTAACCGTACTCATTAGAGATGTTACACTGGTACACAGCGCTGGATCCAGGCTGTACATCGGTGAAGATGATGATGTCATCCTCCACCTTTCTGCTCAGATCCTTGGGTGAATCTGTTAATGTACAAAAGGGATTATAAGATACTGTATATATCTGGATAATGGAAAGAGCTTTTTGAAACTCATAATCACCCTTATAATGATGTTTGAAAAAGGTGGTATCATAACTCGGAATTTGTATAATAACTCACGGAAATATGAATCAATACCCACCCGAGGGAAGGCATCTACAATTTCGATTTTAATAATGCCTGCTTCTCATGAAAAAGGAGATCATCTATTATGAAAGCTGAGAGAGTTTGAAAAAAAAAAAAAAAAGAGGCTGCACTTACTCTCTATGGAGATGCCATTCATAGCCCAGGTGATGGTGGGTTTGGGTGTGCCGCTGGCCAAGCAGGACAGCCTGCCGCTCTCCCCTGGAGCTAGGACAAGGTTCCTGGGAGGGACATCGATCCAATATGGAGCAGCTGCAAGCAGCACAGGGTACAGAAACAGGCTGGACAATTAATCACTAAACCCACTGCCCTGTTAGCTTCTGTGAATAAATCAATTATAAGGAAGAGGGAGAAAATAAAGCGGTAGAGAGAAGCAGTGACTGAGTTCCCAAGCAGCTCAGAGTCTGATGGGAGCTGAGCATTTCCTCAAGCACACCTTTGACCATGACGTGGATGGTGTGGTGCACCGAGCCAAACTGGTTCTTCGCTGTGCAGCGGTAATCTCCTTCATCTGATGCTGACACGTCCTCGATGTGAAGGGTCTTGTTGTAGTTCAGGAAGGAGGTGCGTTTGGAAGGCAGATCACCACTTATTTTGGTCCAAGAGATGTGAGGGGTGGGCCTAGATTCATAAAGAGAGAGCGCAGACAGACAAACTGATGATGGCAGGTGGACGCTCGTTAAATACATGACTTATGAATGCACTGAGTTCATGAATTAACAGCAGATTCTTTGTCTTACAATCCTTCAGCAATGCACTCCATCTCCAGTTTATCACCTCTCAACACCATCTTGGAACTGGATGAGCCAGATGGGATGAGGAAGGTTGGTCTTCTGTCATCCACGGGTGCCTCTATATTTACACACACACGCACGCAGAATCATATGAGTGATGAACGCGATTGTAAAGGCAAAGAAATGAGCACCTCGTCTGCAAGATTGAGAGCAAATCAGCTCCTTTAGTATTACTACCCTCCCATCACCACACAAATTGGAAAACTGAAACGTGTAATGGTCTGCTATATACGTACATGACGTCACTTTATCACAGACTAATTCTCATAATTTAGACTTTAACTTCTTTTTAATGCATTGTACTGTGTTTGGTATAAAATAAATGAATAAATTAACTTAATAAGCAGCACACAGAGAACTGCTTTTTGCCATTAATCTGGCAATTTACCTGGTGACAAAGTAATCTCCATAACTAGGAATATGAAATCCAGAGTGAGTGTTTTAATTTGATGAGAATCAAGGTTTTTGCATGTTTCAATTTAGCCAACATGTGTAGCCACTAGACAAGGACAAAAAATGTTAAGGAGAAATGAAATGTGAAAAAAATTATATGTAAGAGAGTAAATTACAAGTTTGGAAATCCTTAGGTATTAAGATTGGAGAAAGAAAAGTAGAATTTTAACATGCATATTTTTACTACATGGAGTTAATTCGTTAACTGACAATCCAGAATAAATTTTATATGTGTTTGAATTAATATGTGATGTTTTTTCCCCAAGTATCCCAAGGAGTCCGTCCAGTTTAGGGAAAAGAGCATGCAGCTCTAATTTTGAAAATTCGTGAGAAGAACTACATGTTAAGAAAGGGAGAGCTAATTGGGTAGATCGAGGAAGAGTTACAGGTTGACAAAGACTTTACTTGGATTTCTAGGTTCGAGGGGTAGAAGTTAGTGGGTAAGACAGAATTCCCAGCTCCATGTTGGGATTAATCACTAGAGGGTGCCAGATCCTACCCCTTAAAAATAATCAGTAACGTTGCAGAAAATCTCAGGGTTGATGGGTTGAAGGGTTAGTGTTAGTGGGTAAGAGCTAGTGTGGAGCTCTAAGTTGGGGGTTAAACACTAGGGGGTGCCATAACTCACCACTAAATAAATCAGTGTCATTGTAAAAAGCTGCCATTGTGTCATTGATTTCATCCACTGCAACACAACAGAAAAAAGACCAAAAAAAGACACACGCCATTTCACAAGTTGAACTCATCAAGGCAAAGAAAAACACAAAAGCTTGGACAACTTAACATGACTGAAGAACAAAAATTCACATGACAGGAAAAAATCTACGATGAAGAATGATCGCCATAAGAATCTACTTTAGTGGAGACAGCCTGCCGTCTTGTAGCTGAGATGAGAGAAGCCTTTGTTGTTGGTGGAGAATGTGTATACAGAACATATTACAGAAGTAATACTGAACGTCTGTTTGGCAGATAACCACGAGAGCTCTGACAATATGCCTTTTCAGTGCGGCAGCGACCGCTGGCGTCTCCAAGGACGGCATCATAGATAGGAAATGCTGTTTTCCTCCTACGCCGTCATGCCTGCACAAACTACCGTAAAATCATCCGCACACACATTACAAACGCTGCCACTTTCTTAAAGGTTATAACAAAGACTTGAGTAGATTTCAGTGCTCGTGTCTCTGCATCGCACGCTGTGTCAGACTTACGGTTAAGGACCCTGACAGTGATGGGCTGTTTCTGCTGGATGGTTTGTGTGTGGGGGAAGCGGGCGTAGCAAATGTAGTCGTTCCGGGTGTCCTCTCGGCGAACATTGGAGAAGTACAGGTCACCGTTCAACGACTGAGACACCCTCTTGCTCTGAGGGAGCTTCTGAAAGTCTGAAATGTACAGCGTCACATTAACATTATACAGGAAAGTGTTTGGGAGAGTACAGGTTATAGATGCAGCTGCATTACGCTTATGGGTCTACATTTCCTATATAATCAGGTATTTATGCATCTAATCACAAATATTCACATTCTGATATGCAGTTCATCAGGCTGAAGATGAGTTTGTTGCCATTCAGTATTTTTCATGTGATAAATTTTAAGGAATGAAAAGAAACCAATAAATGTGACAGCAGAAAAAATATATTACGATTTCCACATTTCCAACAGCCTAGCTTGCAAAATGAAATACAGTATGATTGGTTGTAAGATGGAACAGGAAATTGAAAAAGAAAATCACCATAATTCTTAATCTTATGCAGCAGAAACATCATGTTACCACAAAGAAACATAAGAGATCAAGTTGCTCACTGTTGTCCATCCAGAATATGATGGGAGGGGGTAGGCCAGCAGGGGGGCGACACGGCAACACCAAAGACACGCCCTCCTGCACCACGATTGGCTTGATTTTTTCCTTTGACCACAGGGGGGATCCTATATTGATTGGAGAATAGCACGATCAAATCATAATTTGGCAAAAAATATGGGTCGCTAACAGACTGGAGCTTGCATGACGATGTGGCAAGATGAGGGGAATGATCAAGAATAAAAATATGGAAGTGGGGGGATTACAAAGGTTCAATCACCTATATCTACCGTCGTGTCCAACAAAATAAAACATGCACCTTTCTACAAACAACTTTTACCTTCCAGGAGAGCTCTTAAGATGGAAATTGCAACTTAATCGTTAGAAAAAGAGAAGAAAGGAGGTGATTTTTTTCATAAGATGCACATGAGACAATGAAAGAAGAGAGAGAAGTGATTTTAAAGAAGTGATACAGCAAGCTGCACTCACTGGACTGTCTAACCACTATATTGTGGGAAACAGCGGTTCCGTGTTTGTTTCGTGCTGTGCACTGGTACACCCCCTCATAGTGTTCAACCCTCTCTCTGCTGATATCCACCACCAGAGTCCCAGATTGCGGCTTCATGTCCACGTTGGGATCATTCTCGACGTCAAAGTGGGTCCCATTTCTTGTCCAGGAGAAACTAAGGAAAAGTAAGACCATTATCATAAGAATGCAGGTAATTTTCAAGTGATCAAATCTGGTAATTCATATAAAAAAGAACACATTAATAAAATCTGTTTTACCTATTTGTCTATCTCATTGCACCTGAATTTTTACTGTAAATGTTTCCAATTGTGTTCTTTAAAGAACTTTTTCAAAAGTTTTTCCTATATTTGCCAAGTTTAAATCTACAAAAATATTCTGGATGGTTACACAATAAACTTGCTTTGGGCTGGGGGAAGAATAATCTGGGGTAAAGTAAAGGTTAAGGGCTGAGAGGTGCATTTTATCTATGAGTTCTTGCGAGCATAAAACCACAAATTTATGTGCATGTATGTTATCTTGATGAAAGCTAACTATATGTTAGATTCAAAGCATTCAAAAACAGGTGTCAAGTGTAGGAGTCAAGCAGAACTTTTCTGGCATTGTTTAGAAAACCTGCTGAAAACATTTTAAACATTTGTGACAGGTGGTACCTGAATCCACTCCTGGGGAATTTATATATATTTTTTCCATTTAAAAGAAATTCACTGATTCCTACCTGGGATGCGGTTTTCCCTTCGCCTCACAGTGGATTATAATGTTCTCTCGTGGGTCGACGATGTAATCTTTAGGGGACTGGTAAGTGATGGTTGGCGGCTGCGGCACTAAAGACGACCAGAAAACGGGCGATATTTAATCAGGACCTTTACTGCATAAGTAGGTCTCTTTTTTTTCTTTCCTGCTGCTGCATTGACCACACCAGCAGTGATTACCAATAACATGCAGACTTAGCATGCTGAATAAAACCACACAGCTGTTTGCTGACAAACTGAAAAAAGCTCTCAGAATGTAGAAAGGTAGGCAGAAAGCTCAGGTACATTTCCTTTTATTGCAATGAGCCGATGCCTAATGTATTCCTGTCAGTGCTGCGGAGATAAGTAATGGACTATGACAAAACAAATGATATAAGGACTCATGCTGTTTGCAGTATTGCTTTATGGAAAATACTCTACCATTGCAGAAACACACAGAACAAAAACAGCAAACAAAGAAACACAGAAATCAATGCATGCAACATGCCAAGGCCACTCGAAATCACACTCACTATCCTGTAAAACAAATCCGACTAAATGCAATTCAACAATTCATAACGAGCAGCTAGATAAAATGTAATCTTTAATATCCAAAAACAAGCTGCAAGCAAAAACTCAGATTCTTTGAGACTTACATCCTTCCAGAACTTCAGCAAAGAAGAAAGAAAAAAGAATAGTGACAGTAAAAATAACCAGATATTAGTTATGAAAAATATCCCCCTCAATATCTCTGCCTTGTAACAAGGTTCGCACGTGGCTAGCTCTATATTGAGGAATGGAGGCCTCCAGTAGTCAACCAAAAAAGCAACAGAAGCTTCAGGCTGAAACGTTAAATGTCAGTCCATGTAAGTCACAATTAGTATCTAAAAATTGTTAATATACAAACAACACTACATTTACATGGATAAAATGCAGTCACAGTAACTGGAAAAAACATAAAGTACATTGATGAAACTACACAGATGCATACAAGAAAGGCTAGACTAGGCTAGAGCTAAAATACTTATTTGACTCTCCAAAAAAATTATTTAATAGCCAATTTTCACATGAACAACAAATATTTTCTACTTTCAAATGGATGTGTTTCATATTTTTGTTTGCCATAAAAATTTTAAAGCAGAATTTTTAGATTCAGAAATTAAAAATAGCTTGTTTTCGTACTTTTCTGAAATTTAAGGCAAAATTAATGAATTGTTAACAATATTTATAACACAAAGAAGAAAAAGCTATACAGTGTTATGCAAGGGTAAAACTTTTATCAGCCAAACTGTACTGGACCTGGAAGTCATTATCGGTAAATTTGTCAATCCAAAATCAAAATAAATTCGGCTTTTATGTGCTTGAATATCAAAATGTTTGATCAAGTAATAGGCCGGGTGACTTATCTTGTAACTAAATGCAAAGTAACCCTGACACTGTGCGACGACTTTGTTTACAGCTGTGTGTGATTTGTTGTCTTACGGTCTAGTGGGACCTCCAGCGCAGTGGCAAGGTGCACCAGGAACAGCAGAAGCACTCCTACATCCATCCTCCTCCACTCCATGATCACGTGAGACTCAAAGGTCTGCCCCCAAATTCAGTGACGCACCGCCTCTGAGGACACGTGCACTTTCACAACTGCAGGTGGAGACAAGAGAAGAACAAACGAAGGAAAGAAGCTTTTAGAGACATAAGCAAGGACAGAGAGCGCAGGGCTGAATAGCACATCCAGTTACTGCTGTCATCAGTCATATAATGAGTTTTGTTCTATTAGGTGGTTTTGAGTCAAAGAAAGAGAGAATGAGTGAGAGACACATCATAGCTCTAGCCACAGATTGATGTTAGTTACCATCCACTGCAATTTGCTGGAAGCTATCTTTTTGATCTAGTGCATTCCGATAGGGACCGACGGGGCCCACATGGGTTCATTTTGCAGGGCTAATCACAGGCGCGGCCATGATGCCATTAGGTTTCTCTGCCGTATTGATCACATCAGCTGGCAGATGATATGCCAAGGGACAAGACAAGGGGACACTCACTTTACTTTCCATTTCACTCGGAGCTTTATCAATGTGATTGACTGACCGGCTGAGCCAGCAGCAAAGTGATCTGAAATGAGGTCAGATTTCAGAGAGCGAACCATCATTCTTTCATTAGACTGCTGTAGTGGGAATGTCATACGTGACGAGACAGAAATAAATATGTGTGACATCTCTGTTTGTCGAGGACAGTTGGTTCAACAAGATTTCAGGTTAAGCTGAGGTGACGTATGTTTTCCTTGCTTGGGCAAACTGGGGTACTGATTCATTGTTACGTGGGGATTTTTTTTGTTAAGTAGTTTTATCAAATTGTGTCTCCATCACAACCAATGACTGCAGTCATTGCTCTACAGTCATTGATCACAACACAAGCGTTAAATGAACTGAGTAAAAAGCAAAGCAAAATGTAGTCACGTCACAAAACCACAGAACAAAAATGTTCACTTGTTGCCACACAGCTCGCAGCTACCACATTACACCTTAATCCAGGCAAAAGATCATAGAATATAATATTGAAGTAATAAAAGATCAGAATGTGGCTCAAACTTCAGAGAAATCTAAAAAAGCACAAGGTTAAATTGACTGCTCATTTGAATTCATATTAATCTGCATAATTCAGTGCTGCCGAGTCAAAAGAATGAAGAAAATGAACTTAGGAGGAGTCGTTTTAATAACTGTAGTCTGACCTGTTTTTATCTCGCTTCTTCATCCACTGGCACCATATTAAAAATGTCACAGCTTAATTTAGAGCTCAGGCAGATTCATTTGCTACATTATCGCATAAGCACACTAACAAATTCAGAATGAAAAAAATCACGTGGAGCACTCTAAAGCTGGAGTTACACATGCGTACTGCATGCCTGCTTAGGGCGTGGGGCAGGTCAGGGCTGCAGATGAGGTTGTAAAAGCGATGTCTGGTACCAGAGGCTAGACAGCCATGCGGTAAGACCTGGTCTTCCTAGGGGAACTGAGGTATTTGTTAGTGCTGCCCTAAAGTCATGATTCAGAACCATCCTCAGAGCCGGTGTCTAGTAGCATGGGAAGAGACCAAGGCTAATGTCTACTGCCCCCAGCTTCAACTATACCTCTCCTGGGAAGGCCTGTATTATTCACCCAGGGCAGCCAATCACACTGCTGTGGACACCTCAGGCAGCTCTGGCTTGGGATTTGACATGAAAAGATCCAGAGGGTCATTTCATCAAGATAATTTGCAGGCTGCAGGCATCGGTGCTGAAACTGTACATTTCCTTTCCTTCAGTATATTTTCAGCTTCTGCTGGAAATTTACAATCACATATTGTTTATGCAAAATCCATTCACGATTATGAGTAAGGTGTTGCAGCGCAGTGATTTTCTAGCACCAATTCATTTTGCTTGGTATTAGGCATTAAGGCATTAATGTCACCGTCACTACTTTTGGGGTTTTTTTTCTAAATCATAAATTACAGCCCGAACTGAGAGTGAAAAAAAGGGTGAAGTAAAAATGGCCAGCGTGTGACAGCAACAGAATAAATGTGTTAATTATACATTTTATGGTGAATCCCCAATAAGCTTTGAGATTCTTATCTGGAATGGAGCCAGGGATTCATCCTAGATTCATTTCCCAATTTAATGAGGTGTAGCAGCTCAGCTCCAGCCAGCCAGTGTGTTTCCTTTGTTCACACCGTACACGTGTGGGCCTGTGTTTACTTGTATGTGTGTATGTGTGTACAGTATATGTCTGTTTGCTACAGTCACCCCTGTAAGTTTCAGTTATATGAGGCCAAACCTCATATCCGTCTAACAGTTGAGTGACGGTGGAAACTCAGTCGACTCATGTCGTTCAGTATATTTTGAGCGTAATCCAAGCTGGGCCTGAATCTTGAAAAAAAGAAAAAGAAACTAGAGTTCAAAACCAATTTTTTATTTCAATATACAATTATTCAAGGTGAACCTTAATCGCAAAATATATTTCTCTATTGCCAGACCATCCTATGCATCCTGTGCTGACAGAAGATGGAAGCCCAAAGTCAACATATCTCTCTTGCTGGAGCTCAGATAAAACCCCAGTCCCGTTTGGAGTGCTGTGCCAAAAGCCGTCAGATGGCTGATAATATCGAACAGGAAATTGTCTCTTAGACAAAAACACAACAGATTGGTAAGGGCACTTCCAGAAATGATTTTCACTCTTTTTCATATAGATAAAGCTGAGAAAGAAAACTAAGCTGGTGTCTCACTTTGAAACGTGATAACTGTTCGTGGCACTACCTCGTGATGACATCGTTTTTACAGCCGATACCAATATTTGGTGATTTCAGAACCAAATATATTGGCCAACAAGAAAATATATTTCTGGTGAGTTTTTCAAAGTGGCACTTTGAGTACTACACGGCAAGTGCCAATTTATTCCATTCTATTCAAAAGAAAGCCG
The DNA here is from genome assembly GCF_057382185.1 of Mchenga conophoros. NCBI lineage: Eukaryota > Metazoa > Chordata > Actinopteri > Cichliformes > Cichlidae > Mchenga > Mchenga conophoros. The sequence goes on along the minus strand of NC_140532.1, from coordinate 17,663,190 downwards.
ACATTTCTACAGCCGATATCTCAAAAATTTGGCAACTTACATGAAAACGATTTCGATTGAAAAATAACACCAAGTTAGATTTGGGAGTGAACCATGTCTTTAAACTTGTAGATTTGACAAGTACAGTGCTTATTCACAACTGCTGCCAGCTGCATCTAAAAAACAAGAGACAAGTGGGAGAGCTCATCCGAGGTCAGTGCCATATTTTCCATTGTTCCCTTGCCTGTGCTTCACCTTATCAATCAAGTTTCACAGAATTCAGAAAGGTCGTTTTTTTGATGCAAACAGGCCTGCAGACAAGCAGGCGGCACTGAAAACATATTTCAGTCTCAGCTCTCTCCTTGCAGACAGAGTCCATCATCTGAACACCGTGACAGCTGCCACAGTAAACCAAAAACAAGGCTGCAGGGTGTAAAACAAAAACACTGAAAGATATGTATCAGTGAGCTAAGAGGACGTGGTAACTCGAATAATAATCCTGCAGACATTTGGTACATTTGTTGCTTGTGGCATCTCAAACTACTTGTGATGAAGTAATATTAATATTTTGAATTTTTACAAAATACTTTGAAGTTATTGTTTTATGGGTTTTCTGTACATTTCTTGCATCTCTTGAAACATTTACATTCAATGACAAGTGAACATCAAATATGGAAAAGCAAGTTTTTTTGGAACTGTTTTACTCAGCCAGACATTTTCAGCTTAATATGAGGTTAAAGTTGTTGAAAATCGTGCCTGAAATGGTTACAAAGAAAAGCCAACACAAACAAACATGTGGTTTACAAATGGCCAGCTTTGTTATCTGATTGTAGAAAAAAAATGAATGAGCAAAGCTAGCGTTTAAATACCGAACAAGCTAAGTTCAGTAAAAATTAATGTCAGCAAAGTGAAAGGCTGCAATGTTAATTACTGTCTCCGACTACATAAGACCACCTTCGCTCACGTCTTGCTTTTCATTTTGTCAACACTCTGCTCTGTAAAAGCTGCATTGAGCTGTCTGCCTCTCATTCATCCAGCCTCTTCAATTACTCCATTGTCATTTTCCCATACCCAGCTACTTCACCATCCCAAAACTAATTGGTTTTGTGCACATGTCAGGGACATAGCACACGCAACAGCACATACACACCCAGGATAAAGCACATTCACAGAGGCTGTCAACAGAATGTGAGGGTCAGGACGTGTCTGAGCACACAGATAGAGGTGACAGGGGCACGAGGACTGACAATGGAAGTAGACTGCAGTGTAAATGAATTGCAGTCAGTATAGAAAAAATCCCAGTTGAATTCCCCTCACAGCAACGGATAACGCTATATGCCTCATATGCTCATCACTTGCACAGATTTTGTCATTGTATGTGCCAAACATTAGTGATGCAACACTGCAACCCTGACAGAATCACAGCTATTGCATCAGAACTCTACACTTTTAACATCTATGAAAAACAAGCCTTTCTCCTGCACCAAGCACCCTAATTAACTTCCATAATCAGTGCTATTGATGGCTCATGCAATCAGGGGTTTGTGAGCCTCGGTATGGCCTTAATGGAGCAGCAGGGATCCCCCACAGATGCCTGAATGGATGGGGGTGGAGGGGTATTATGATGAGAATGACTCCACGCTCAGGAAGGAGGTGATGAGGAAACTGATTCGGTTGGAAGCGTTTATTTTTCTGAGATTGCCGGGTGCTCTCGGTGCCTGCTATTCATGCCTTGGGCTGCATGTATTTCTCTGTGCTATTAGATATCAGGAGTATGTGTGTGTGTGTGTGTGTGTGTGTGTGTGTGTGTGTGTGTGTGTGTGTGTGTGTGTGTGTGTGTGTATCTTCCATGGATCTCAAAGTTGAGGTCAAAGAAGTTAAACAAATAGTAAGGTTATTACAGTTTAGCTAAAAACATCACTGTAGATTATAATATAATATAATATAATATAATATAATATAATATAATATAATATAATATAATATAATATAATATAATAATACAGTTTAATCATTTGTCTTTTTAAGCTGTGGATTCACAGCTAATGTGCTAAACAGGGGTAAGCGGTGATACAATTTACAGCAATGATACATGAGGTTGAATGTTCAGTGGCTTTGACTAATACCTCTCACGGGCCTCTTATTAGCAGCCACAGGACCACAACACACATTCCATGGGCCGGCTTCAGTGTATGTTTCCCATAATCTTCTCATTAGCTTTTGTAAATGAGGCAGCGTATGCAAATAATTGGTGTGGTTAACATATGAATTGGGGTCCTGTTGTTCAACGAGACCCCATAGCCCAAAGAACACACCAGAGCCCTTGATCTGAACTGTACAATGCAAGACAATAAAAGATCTTCAATCATCTGATTCACTATAAAGATGCTATTTAAATTCAGCTTTCTGACCAGAGCTGTAGTGGTTTTGATGCGTAGGCCTCCCAAACACATGAGTAAATAGGCTTCAGTATTTTCATTAGTAATATTAACCACTTTATACGATGTGAACTCCACTGACTTTGCACCAGGCAAAAAATCACTCAAAGAAAAAAAACATGTGCACGGGGTGTGTAATTATGGGATGTGTAGGCTCTTGGATTTTCCAGATAGTTTGACCTTTATGTTTTGTCGACTACGTCATGAGTTCTTGCTTTTTGAAAAACTGTTTTAGGCAAGTCGTCACACTTCATGGAAAAGCTCCATTACATCTTTGGGGGTAGGCCTTTAAAGTTACAAGGCTTTGTTTTTGAAACTCCCCTGGCTATCGACATAAAACAAGTCTTAATTCTAATTGGCATCTGCTGCTAATGCAACATGTCCGGCAATTTGTCTAGTTTACCTTCTTTCAGAGCGCCACACATTGACATTCACAAAGCTTGCTCGCCATACATGCCAAAAACACTTCAGGATTCGCTCGCTGTTCCCTCTGCCTAAATGCTAATCAGAAACGGCGCCGGCACTTCTGAGGAAGACGGCCTCTTTAACATGCAGATGGAAGCAGCACCACTAGATGGGATGGTGCTCTTAACGCCTTGGAGGTCTAAGTTATCAGAGATGATAACGCTAACCTTACCCATGCCCTACATTTTAGGAAAAGGTAAAACTCTCTTTTCTTTCCTTTTTTTTTTTGGGCAGGTGGAAATGAAAACAGATTTTGATTTGCGTTACAATCATTATTTTTCTTTGATCCCTCATTGCCAAGACTTGGGAGAAAAACAAAATTGCATATTCTGATTGCCTGGGGCTAGACTTAGAATTAGGGATATCACTGATAACGAATACATTATCGATAAGGAATCCAAGTGCAATAAAAATACATATTTCTTTTATTTAATACATTTAGTTGCAGGGGGCAGATAAACACCGGAGCAGTGCAAAGCACGGAGCTCGAGTATGCCTGCCCTACCACATGAGAGCGTTATGGGTGAAGCCATTCATATGCTGAGCAGACGTTCATTGTCATGAGCAAATGCAAGAGGAGTGGGAGGAATGCATGCCGACCTGCTTCCTGAATAGCTAAAGAAACTGTTAAAATCCTCATACGACACCACAAGACAAACTTCAGCCACAGAGACATGGCAGGTTTGAACAAAAAAAGTAATCAACAAAACCCAATCTCCTCTGGGAACAAATCCTGTGAGCCAGCAGATAGAAATATCTGTGCATTTGTAAACTCAAATAGTGCTTTAGGAGTTAAGCAATTTAAATCTCAGTAAAGATAGTAAAATGGTTTCAAGCTAAATATAGGGACTGTCTGTACACTTTCCAGCAGAGTACAGCCACTCAAAACTGCACTCCAAAAGGGCATTCTGTATCCATGGCAATCCCCTCAATACTTTTAGATTTCCATGCCAACAAAGAAAAAAGTCAATTCTCTCACCAAATACAGACGAAAAAAGAAAACAGGAGAAAAAGGCCCAGGCCCATTTATCATCCCAAAAGTAACCTTAGAGAAAACCTGCACATTTGACATCTGTTTGGTCCAAAAAAACAGTCTCAGCCTCCTCTGAGCTCAACAAAAGAGATGTGATTAGAATCTCAGTTTGCCACTATGACCATACCGGATGGCTTACTACACGTGTGAAGGGTCTCTCAAGATGGTGCCAATATGAGAAGTTTACATTAAGCTTAGGGGTGCCATAAAGAGAGTCTGTGTGCAGGAAATGATCACCTCTGACTCAAAAAAGCTCTGATGTAGCAAATGAATTCCAGCGGGCTAAGTCAGCCATGGTAGCACAAAGAAACAGTGTTTATATATGATTGCTGTGAGTCAACAGTTGCAACTAGGGCTTTCTAGAAAAGCATGACTGTATAATGAACGCTCTTCTGCTGGAATTTGAATTGTGCTGATACAGTATGTAGGCAGGCAGGGAGCAACTGGTCATTTGGAGCTGTCTGCACTTTGTGCGGGTACCATTCACTCCAGTAAAATCTGTCGGCAACATCAGATAACAAAGCGTGAACACTGACTGTGAGCTGGAACAATCTGTTACCGCTGCGTGTTACCAGAACATGTAATTCAAAAGTGAGAAAGGAGCAGGTGGACAGAGGCGGTGAGGCTGAGGCTTATTGAATACAATCTGTATCCTGTGGCCATTTCTCTGCACATAATTAGAATAAACAGCACGCTTATATTGATTCACAGAACTATAAAGGAAGAAATAAAATGGTTTTTTATTCATGCAAAATCCTTAAGAGAATGCTTGTAAACAGAAATATACATATAATTTACTGAAATAAGTTATTTTAGTGGAACTTCTGAGGTGAGCTCTAAGCTAAACGTTAGCACAATGTTAGCATGCTATTAGCTTGCTAACGTTGCTTGCAGTATTGCTTACAGTATAGCTGTACTTTCAAATTTAACATAGTAGTGCCTATTGAGTAATAGGGATGTAACAATTATGAAACCAAGATCGCAAACCTGAATAAAAACATCTGCATCATGATACTGCCATCTTTCTCTACAGTGATACTCATGGGGATTGGTGTGGTCTTCTGCTGCTGTAGCCACTTTGCTTCAAGGTTTGACCTTTGTGCACTCCTGTATACCTTAGTTGTAATAAGTGGTTTATTTGAGTTACTTTTGCCTTCCTGTCAGCTTGATGAGGTCTCTCCATTCTCCTTTGAACTCAGGCATGACTAACGTATTATCATATAATTTTCAGCACATTTTCTATAAACCCTAGAGATGGCTGTGTCAGAAAATTCCAGTAGAACAGTTTGGAAAATATCTAGATCTGTTAAGGCTCAGTAAAAGTGTGGTGAAAGTTGTAATATTTAAAGATCATTAAGATAATGAGAGAACTCAAAAACACCAGAAAAATAAAGTTATTTTTTTGTTATTATCTGCTCAAGTGTTCAGCACTGTAGTAAAAATATTTTTTGCATGTTTTTTGTCCTGGGGCTTTTTTCTACAAAATTGTATTTGTGATACAAAAAGTAGTCAGGGAAATCGCCAAAGTCACTCACATTTATCCTTGGAGGAAACCGTGGCCATCTCCAACCCAAAGTGTTCCAGTGCACCTACCGTCACAACAAACGGACACAATCCCTAAAGACTTGCTGCCAGCAATGCGACTAGAGAGAAAGTTCTGCTGGCAAACAAAGTGTGAACACTGGCTCTGTGCTGGAACAATATGTTATCACAGTGTTTTACCAGAATATTTCATTTAAAAGTGGGAAAAGTAAGCTGTGAGAAAATCTGCGGCAGGTGGAAGGAGGCAGTGAGTGTTGTTATTGAGTGCCACCTCTGCATTCACAGAGCGCCACAATAGGCTTCTCCCGCTTCTCCTCCTCCACTGTCAGCCCCTTCCACTCCACCCCACCTGTTTGTAAAAGGTCAGCACAGAGGAGGGTCCTCAGGCCCCCACCGTCCTCCCCTTCCTGGACCTACAGATCCCACTCCACAATCATCCTCAACGCTGGAGCCTAGAGCCAGGAAACTCAATCAAAGAAGGGCTTCAGAGAGCTCCAGACCTCTCAAAACCATCCATTGTCTCCATAAGGCTTCCAAACACTGCAGCAGGTCTATATGTAACACTGTAAGAGGAGTTGCTCATTACTGCCTGTCCCCAGCTTCACTTTGTTTCTTTTGTGCAGCTGACACAAGAATCTAGTTGCCCAGCTGGGCCAATAAAAGAGAGTGAGGTTACATAAAAAAAACGAGAGAAAAAAAAGAAATTCAGAAAAGTAATTCATTTGCAGGAGTGAATGATGACGTGACAAATATGTTGCACGTGCATAAAGGTGCCATGTTGGTGTTTTTTTCATAAAAAAGACACATTATACATAAATCTGTGACCTGTGCCAGTGCGAGACAGTACTTTAATGGTATCTGTTTAAAATTTGCCATTCATCCCGCGAGTTAAGAGTATTAACTGACACGCCGCACAACAATGTGTGTGAATGTCAGCGCAATCCATTATCATATGAAGAAAGCACTATGTAACTGCCCCCTCTCGCTCACTCTCTCTCTCTCCCAGCCCCTCCTCAGCCCCTTTCAGATACGGCAGGTGAATACAAATCATTTCCCCTCCGCTGCTCTCCAAAAGGACTCACCATCCAATTTCAGACACAGAGGACACAAACAATGGTCCTTTCAAAGTGTGAGAAAATCAAATCATGGTCTTTTCTTATTAAAAGACACTATTAGGAGGTTACCCTTCCTCTTGTGCAGAACCAGCTCAGAAAAACAGAACTGAATCAAAGCATCTGTGAGTTAAATAAGTTTTTAAAAAATTATATATTTACATGTCAGATCAATAAATGACTAAAGCAATTCGTACAGTAATAAAAAAATTAAATCAGTTCAAAAGACTGAACACAGTTGTGTGAAAAAGTAAATACACCCACTGCTTCCTTAGGAATTAAGAGGGTAAGTAATGGTAAGCATGTTAAATGTTAACGTTTATAACAGTATCATTAGAAAAAGAGTGAACAAATATGGCTTGTTTGGACAGGTTGTGTCCAGAAGAAAGCTTCTTTTCTCTAAAAAATGCAAAACACGCCAGCATAGCTGAAGTTTGCAAAGTTGCACCTGAACAAACTACAAGACTTCTGCAACAATTGCCTTTGCACAAACAAGACCAAATGTTTGACCATGATGCACAATGGCAAAAAGAAAACAGAGCATATTAGCACAAACATCTCATACAACTGGACGGGTACAATCACAGGGCCTCTGCACCTTGGAGTCACTGCTTATGAACTCTTCTGTGCACCAAAGTTTTTAGAGTTAAACACGAGGCCAGCTGTGACAGCTAAAGCTTGGCCCAAACTGGGTCATGCAACAGGGCAATGATCCCAAGCTCAGCAGCGCATCTACAACAGAAAAAGCTTCACTGAAAAATCCAGACCTCAAACTGACTGAAATGCTGTGGTGGCATTTCAGAGACCTGTGCACAAAGAAAGAAGAGTAGGCCAAATTTCTTCCACAATAATTTGAGACACTGATAAAGTCTTACGAAAATGGATTACTTCATATTATTGCTGCTGAAGGTCCTGCCACCTGAATCCTGACTGAATCATGGGGTGTACTTAGTCGTTACATGGAGTTCTGTAATCATCTTTCTGGTTACTTTATTTTACTTTTGCTATTAAACTTTCAACTGTTTCCGTTTTCACTCATTACTATTTTTAGTTGCAGTCTTTCTTTAATACTCTACCAAACATTGTTCAAGACAGAGGGGGGGGAAAAAAGACTTGAACATTAAACTGAATACAAAAATTTGGTTCTCTAGCTGTCAGAAGGCGGAATAATTATGAGTTAACTCACTTTCCCAGTCATATACTTTTTCCTCTTATTTACACTCAGTGAAAAACAAAAAACAGAACCATTAACCAACCCACACAACTCACATTATTCACCAAAATACACCGCAGCGCATATAGAAGTGCTGCTTAATGTGACAGCAGTGTGTCTGCAACGCTGATCCAAACATTCACTTTGGGTCGAGTCTGAATGAGCTTTGCTTACTTTGGCAAAATGTATGGGCACTCTGTTTCTGTAGTCAGGTTTTCATATGCTAAACTCGCCTCCAGGGGAAGTGAACAATTCATCAAAGATATCCCTGTGCAAACTCCTCCAACATTTCTTTGAAATGAAGGCAGAGATGCTGGGAATTTTCAGTCTGAATTTCCCATCCAAGGATTTCAGATGGAATTTGATCTAATTAAGCTCTGAGGCCGAGAACTTGTGTATGTTTTATTTTACCAAAAGTGAAATAACAGGGAGAGCGATAACATCTCCCTTAAGCTGATGGAACTATTTTTTTGTCAGTATGTAATTGAATGACCTAATTTTAACTGAAGCATTGGATTTGATAAAATTAAAGAGTGAGTTTAAAGAATACAATGAAAATAAAACCCCTGGAGGTTGAGTGACTGATCAGGACTCTTGGTGCCTTACCAAGGCTTAGTGTGAACATGCTTCTATCTCTCTCATGGGTCTGGATGACTGAAACGTTAGCTAATGAGTATTAATGACAATAATGAAAGACTTAGCCTTCTCATAAAGGGAGTCTCTTTATGTTCTTCACAACTTTCCTTGGATGTGCGGCTGATGCTGAGTCGTAACAATACGCCAGAGACTCAACAAAAAAATTCTTGGTGTTACAGCTTAGCAATTTTCCCTTTTACATCCATCATTTGAAGAGTCTGAGTGGTTTCGAGTAGGTCTGATATTTTGCCCAGAAGGCGCCGCAGCTCAGACAAACAGTGCTCCATCCTTACAGATCATCTGGTCCCATCAAAAATAATGGCCTCCGACAAGAACTGCTCCATCAGCCCTCATTTGTCAACCGGTGATTCCGGAGGAAACACTGCTCCCATTTAACACTAACAGTCCGCAAGCTTCCGCTAACAGTCTCTGTCCTGCGTCTGCCTTTGACAGGATGAGACCGGTCGCTAATGCATGAGAAGTGTCTGCTGAGTGTTGGATAATGGCTGTGTGAGGCTTTGGTGGAGCCTGTGGCGTTTATCTGGCTGCATCTATCAGTCAGTACAGGTAGAGGAAAAAGGATGAGGCAGTGAGGTCAAACATCGCTGTAGGACAAAGCGTGCGTCACTTGCACCCAGAGGTGTTTCATTTTTTTCCGGGGGGGGGGGGGGGGGGGGGGTGTTAACATGCCAGAATAATGAATTACCAACCTAACACATAATGATACAGTACAGTATCTCCACAGGAAACACCTCACCCACCTCCTCTGTCAACACACGAAAAATGAATAAGAGGATTTTACTGGTCGTCGCATTTACATTAAACAGTGCACTTCAAACACAGTTATTCATAAGTTGAGTTATTATAGCAATTTCTGGGGGGGTTTCTCTAAAAAAAATACTTTTCTCAGTACATAAACACAAGAAAATATTCTTTGCATATTCATTTTCATCCTCAGCTAATGAAGGTAAAGTTATTCAGCATTAAATGGTGTGATTACACAAGCAGCCACAGCCAAACACGGCTGAATAAAGTGTAGGATAAAATTACAGAATATTTAATGTGATTCACAAACTATTTCAAGTGAAGATGATGGTTTTCAGTACTCAGCGCGACAGAATTTTGTGATGTGTCAACGATACAATGTAAACCTCAACTATCTGCAACCAGAAAATTGTGTTTTTCAATGTCCATCTCAGGCTTGATTTAAAAGTTTCCACATGTTTTCTATAGATGTCTCAGTTGAATAGCTGGTGTTTTACCGGACAACATTAATGCATTGACATTATACCACTTCACCAAGTAAATATAGCTGACATGGGCATCCATGCTTATCACATATGTAAAACAATTAAAGGCAAAACCCGTAGCCTTGACCTGTAGTACAACAGAGCTGCAAATGCATCTGCTCATTCTGAGCAATTGATTTTATCGCATGAAGAAATATTTCTTTCCTGCTGGGAGGGGCAATGCTCCCATCAAAAGAGGTCACTGAAACTGCAACGAGTATAAAAATGATTAATAGCCTTCTGAGTCACTAGCTAACCTATTTTGAAGAACCTATTGAACATTTGGGACCAACATGTTAAAAAAGCACCACAAACTAAAATAATGTTGTCCTATGCCTAATAAAATCCATGTCTCTGTTTAGGTATGCTAATATTTTGGGGTTATTATTTACTCCGTGTTTATAGCAACGCCTATTAATGTGCTCATTTAAAATGAATACAGTCAAAATAGTAACAGCAAAAAGTATTCCAATATACAGCCATAAATAAAAGTCTGAATCGCTTGCTATTTCAGTGTGCCTCTATGTTTCATACGCACTCATTCCTTTACTCTCCCTCTCACAGCAGGTACACAGACAGAGATTTCTCATTAGAATTGGCTGAGATGCAGGTGAGCCAGGGGTCACATCTAAATTCAAGCATTTGTATTCCAGCACGACACCCAGGGAGCACGCTGTTTGTAGTGATGAGCAGATAGGCTCGGCCTTGAACCAGGACCCACAGCTAGCAGGCACATAAATCGTTCGGTTTCTCAGAGGCTATTCCAACACTGATAGATCCCACCAGTTTCGACAGTATAAGGACAGTCTTCTCGTCTTCTCAGTCCTGAAGCCACATTGAAATTCTATCCTAGACATTTCGCACTGAAAAAAAATGTATACAAAAATCACTAATCACGCAGCACCAACAAAGGATTTGAAACCTTGATGGGCCGGAGCCTGATCCTTCTCTGGCAAAAATAATGGTAAAGTGAATTAGGGCCTTCCTTTTGAAAAATGCTCCTTCTTAAGCCAGACGAATAGTCTGCCTGAGTATCTGAGCATTGATGGCTTTGTGAGTAAGAGTGGCATTGCAAAAGAACACATGTATCAACTGAACTGAAGTTTGATGGTATTAAGTTATAAAATCATATAACCTTAGATCTTCACTTCAAGTTGTTGTTGTATCTATAAAAGCGGAACGCCAAACTCAGGCCCAGCATGCCGATGGGCTTGCAACTGGCATAAACCCTGTGTCCGTGCTCTAAATATGAAGCGAAGCCAGCAGTCAATTAGCTTAACAAAGCATAAAGACTGGGAGAAAGGGAGGATCAGCTAGCTTGGCTGGCTCCAAGAAACAGGCCTAGCACATAACTGTGTGAAATACACAACTTTTGATTCCCCGATAATTGGACAGACAGGAAGAGCAGCGAAGGTGGAGTGAGGCCTGGGGCAAGGCTGTGCAGGTGAGAGGAGAGTGCAATCAGGGAAAATAAAGATGGAGACGCAACACCAGACACAGAGCAGATTCTCCAGGCTCTCTGCTGAGCTGTTTGTGAAGCAGCTGTGCATGAAGCCAACTTTTTCCACTGCCCTGGAAGACGGCAAAGACAAGCAGAAGTCCCCCATGAAGGGCCTCACCAGCCTCTTTCTGGCCCTCACTGTCTTTGTGCCCATCTATTCATCTGCTTATTTTTTCATGTGCTTCCCAAAACTAGCTGGGTCTCTGGGTATCTCCCTGTTTGTGTCTGCTTCTCACAAAACCAGTCTCACTGGGAAAAAAGCAGAAAACCTTACAGTAAATCTTTGGATTACATGTATATGTCATACACTTATACACTATGATTTCTGCATAAAAGTGGTCATGAAGTTAAGGTTATATCTAATGAGAAAATGCTGAAGTACAAGTACTCTTAAAAGTAAATCATCATAATAGACATGAGACATCTCATTTTTTCTCCTTCATCTATTAGAGTAGAGACACTAAAACAATGCGTCTATACGCAGCTTCTTTCCCACAAACAGGAGACATTACACGCACAGACATAAGTGTTGACACAGAGAACCGTAAGAGAATTGTCAGGCGTATAATGAAGAGACACCGGAGAAACGTCTTGATGCATTCATCTGAAACAGTGTGCGCTGGGAGCAGCCCAGAGGCCCTCTGCGAAAGCGTGTATCCCGCTACTTATCCGCAGTGTGTCTGATCTCTGAGCTGCCGCTGAGTAATATCACTGCTTTCTAACCACATGCAAGAAAACTGCTGTTCTACTCACAGCAAACTGTTCAGTTACACTGAGCTGGGAAATTCTAAAACTGAAATTAGTGTTCGGTGTTCAGCCTTTTCAATGCAACTTTTAGGCTTTTTTTGGTTCTGCAGTGAACCTGAAAAACAACAGGAACTATGTTCGCTCTAATTAGGCCGTGTTACCACTGCAGGCTAAAATAGCACTAATCTCTCGCATCTATTCTTTTCATAACACGCAGCCACGGCAAATCCCACTGAGTCTGATTTGTTCAATTTTCAAACTGATGCTCATCTGCGGCCTTCAATCAGACACATCTTATTTTTTGAACGTGACCTCAGTCTGAACAGTCACATATAAATTCAGAGGTGCTGACGCACATATGTAGTTTTAGAGAAAACCTTTTTCCAGTGAAGCCATTCACATCGCGATCCGAGGATTGTGCGTCAACTCCACATTCAAAATTACAGTCATTGCTCAGCAAATATCCATGAATAAAAAAAATCTCTCTTTATCTTCTTTCTTTTTGTCATCCAATCACAAAGTTGCTGCATTTTACTCCACATGAGTTTATAAATGAAAGTGTAAATACCACCTGAGTCACCTGAATTTTTGACTTTTGTAACAGGATAATTCTCCAATTATGTGTCTCTCACTCACATTCCAAAGTAGGCTTAGGGAGCATGTGGGCCTACCCTGAGTATGGATGCATAAACTGGTTGGGATTCAAACCCCCAAGCCTCTCTTCTGAAGACCAGTAGTGTTCCCACTATCTCCTAAATTGGGGGAACGGCTCCCAGATCCCAGGAACGACATCTGAGATATCTGTCCAGAAGAAGGCAGTCCTAAAAACAGCAAAGATACTCCACAGGACCCTCAAACTCTCAGGCCTCCGGTAGAGGACCTGAGCTTGAAGGACAAGGAATGTCCACAGCGCGAGTGGGGAATAAATATACATATATAAAATACACACATACACTCCTTCTATCCAAAGTATCACTGGGCAAAAAAAGCAAAGTCTGGGTTCATACAACCTTTTTTGCAACTTTGCCCTTTCTGTTTTGCAGGGTCACTTTCTAACTCTTTGATTGTGGGCAGAGGAGACATGACACAAAATTAGGGGAGAGGAAGAATGCCAAGAATCAAAGGTTACTGAAAACCCTCCAGTCATTCTGAACAAAACTGCACTCACCTCGCCCACTGTTTTTTGAGATTCAGCAATGTAGTAATATCACAAGTAAAAATAGATGGACTGCACAAGTACAAAAAAAACACCAGCCAGCTCCCTAGCTAGCAATGTAAAATAAAATGAAAATGAAGTTTGGGTAAATAAAACCTGGCAACCGAAGGGAATGCGTAATATGCAGTTTCAGTTTTAGGTAAAACCAAAGAGCAGAATCAAGATATTTTAAACCATTTTTTAAAAATAAATAAATCCTTCAATCTTTGGCTGCAGAAAATAACTGGCTATGACCCACAGACACTAGTGGATTGTTGGCGCCTTTCTTCCCTTTGCTCTGCCAGCCCTGCGCTGCAGCCATCTGTACTTGTTGCTTGTTTTAGGAAATTTTGTGCCTTTAGCAAGTGAAACACGTAATCAGTTGTAGCAAGGTCAGACATTTGGAAAAATCAAAGCTATGGCCATAAAATCCTATGGTTGTGTTTCTTCTTATTATAATTACTATTTTATTTTACATTTTAGGAATGCACTCAGTTTACTATACTTGCTCAGTCAGAACAGAACAACCCCAGGTTTCTCTTCAGCACTGTAGCCAGGCTGACAAAAAGTCAGAGCTCTTTTGAGCCAACAATCCCTTTAACGTTAACTAGTAATGACTTCATGAACTTCTTCACAAATAAAATTTTTATCATTAGAGAAAAAATTACCAACAATCATCCCACAGATGTAATATTATCTACAGCTACTCTTAGTACCATTGATGTTAAGTTAGATATAGTTCTATATTGTGTATTTTGTTGTACAGTTATTTTATTTTCAACTTTAATTTATATATTTTATCTTATTCTTTCCCGGTTAAATTTACCCTTCATTCTAATTTGACTCTTTTTCTCTAATTGATCTTTCTGAGTTAATTTCAATAATTACTTCCTCCAAACCATCAACGTGTCTTTTAGACCCCATTCCTATAAAACTGCTCAAAGAAGTCCTGCCATTAATTAATTCTTCGATCTTAAATATGATCAACCTATCTCTAATGATCGGCTATGTACTACAGGCCTTCAAGCTAGCTGTAGTTAAACCTTTACTCAAAAAGCCATCTCTAGACCCAGCAGTCTTAGCTAATTATAGGCCAATCTCCAACCTTCCTTTCATATCAAAAATCCTTGAAAGAGTAGTTGTCAAACAGCTAACAGATCATCTGCAGAGGAATGGTTTATTTGAAGAGTTTCAGTCAGGTTTCAGAGCTCATCACAGCACAGAAACAGCTTTAGTGAAGGTTACAAATGATCTTCTTATGGCCTCTGACAGTGGACTCATCTCTGTGCTTGTCCTGCTAGACCTCAGTGCAGCGTTCGATACTGTTGACCATAATATCCTATTAGAGCGATTAGAACATGCTGTAGGTATTACAGGTACTGCACTGCAGTGGTTTGTATCATATCTATCTAATAGACTCCAATTTGTGCATGTAAATGGAGAGTCCTCTTCACACACTGAGGTTAATTATGGAGTTCCACAGGGTTCGGTGCTAGGACCAATTCTGTTTACATTATACATGCTTCCCTTAGGTAGCATCATTAGAAGACATAGCATACATTTTCACTGCTATGCAGATGACACCCAGCTCTATCTATCTATGAAGCCAGATAACACACACCAATTAGTTAAACTGCAGGAATGTCTTAAAGACATAAAGACCTGGATGGCCTTTCTGCCAACTTTCTGCTTCTTAATTCAGATAAAACTGAGGTCATTGTACTCGGCCCTGAAAAGCTTAGAAATATGGTATCTAACCAGATTCTTACTCTGGATGACATTACCTTGGCCTCCAGGAACGCTGTGAGGAACCTTGGAGTTATTTTTGACCAGGACATGTCCTTCAACGCACATATTAAACAAATATGTAAGACTGCGTTCTTCCATTTGCGCAACATCTCTAAAATTAGAAATATCCTGTCTCAGAGTGACGCTGAAAAACTAGTTCATGGATTTATTACTTCCAGGCTGGACTACTGCAATTCATTATTATCAGGATGTCCAAAAAACTCCCTGAAAAGCCTTCAGCTGATCCAAAATGCTGCAGCAAGAGTCCTGACAGGGACTAGAAAGAGGGAGCATATTTCTCCTGTTTTGGCTTCCCTTCATTGGCTTCCTGTTAAATCCAGAATTGAATTCAAAATCCTGCTCCTCACATACAAGGTCTTAAATAATCAGGCCCCATCTTATCTTAATGACCTTGTAGTACCATATCACCCTATTAGAGCACTTCGCTCTCGCTCTGCAGGCCTACTTGTTGTTCCTAGAGTATTTAAAAGTAGAATGGGAGGGAGAGCCTTCAGTTTTCAGGCCCCTCTTCTGTGGAACCAGCTTTCAGTTTGGATTCGGGAGACAGACACTATCTCTACTTTTAAGATTAGGCTTAAAACTTTCCTTTTTGCTAAAGCATATAGTTAGGGCTGGACCAGGTGACCCTGAATCCTCCCTTAGTTATGCTGCAATAGACATAGGCTGCCGGGGATTCCCATGATGCATTGAGTTTTTCCTTTCCAGTCACCTTTCTCACTCACTATGTGTTAATAGACTTCTCTGCATTGAATCATATCTGTTATTAACCTCTGTCTCTCTTCCACAGCATGTCTTTATCCTGTCTTCCTTCTCTCACCCCAACAGGTCGCAGCAGATGGCCGCCCCTCCCTGAGCCTGGTTCTGCCGGAGGTTTCTTCCTGTTAAAAGGGAGTTTTTCCTTCCCACTGTTGCCAGAGTGCTTGCTCATAGGGGGTCATATGATTGTTGGGTTTTTCTCTGTATCTATGAAGCGCATTGAGGCGACTTATGTTGTGATTTAGCGCTATATAAATAAAATTGAATTGAATTGAATTCAGACAGACAGATGGATAGATAGATGCACAGCTCTGATCTTTGATCTGTTTCCTACTCACCTCTATTTGTTATCAAAAAAACATTAATACAACACGCTCTGATTGGACACGTGATTGAAAGCGGTGAAAGACAGCAGCATGGAGGTAAACAGAAACCTCTCTAGCCTCTATTGAAAGCCTGGGACCTAAAAGCTGTTTCTTCACAATACACACTTCACGCCTCACTGTGCTTCAAACTGCTACTCCTCGGTGTTGCCCTCTATGACGCGGCCATTGAAAAGTGTACACTCATCCTCTCTGGCTTGCAGCACACATTCACAACACAATAACTGATTGCTGAGCATGAAGCAGAAAGAATTACAAATTCAGACACAGACAGAGAGAAAAGTCGAGGCAAAGAGAGAGATTCAAACAGGAACATAAATGGATAAACTGGAAGAGAGGGGGAGCCCCCTCGCCCCCCAATGGCAAAAGTAAAAGAACCATAGCACCAACAGCTGAGGCAGATGAGCTCCGAGCTGTCAGAGTCCCTTAACTCCCAGCCTCCCCGCTTGGCACGGCGTGCTGCAAGGGCGAGGTGGGATCCTTCCTTCACACTCCACTGGGCGGTGGACACACATCACACCGTGTCACCTCAGCTCACAGTGCATTAGATCAACTCCCTGCTGAATCACAGGCACACTTTCAGCAGGGCAGAATGAGGGGATGAGCCAAAGGTTACGGAGGGTCACTTAAAAACCACTGTGCTAGCGGAGAGCCAATTCTCTGGACTCTAATGCATCCAGAGACCTCACACTCAAGAGAGCTACTTTACTGCTGCCATTAGGGAACTTTTCTACCTCTGCAATTTCCATTATAACACATTATGTGTCAATAAGGCAGAAGGCGCAATTTAGGCACTGAGTGCTATTTTGTGATTTTTAAGTATTGACGCCCACTTTCACAGCAGTGGGCGAGGATGAGAGGGTGTGCTACCGTGACAACCACAGGCATAAAGCAGACAACAGTGTTTTGTTTTTATTGGCTGCCCAACCTCACTGCCAAAATGATTGTGGGCACACACACACACACACACACGCGCACACACACACACACACACACACACACACACACACACACACACACACACACACACACACACACACACACACACACACACACAAAAAACACACTTTGCCACTAGAGAAATGGAAATCAAACAAGTGCTGACCTTCTACCTTTCAGCTAGAACAAAAGAGTAGGCACCGCTACAAAGAGTGAAAGAGAAAGACGTGTAGCTGTGGAAAGATTGGGGAGTTGGTTAGGGAGTGTTAATGTTAATAAATTCACATTCTGGCAGCATCATAGACGAAGATATTTAGACTGGGGACATTTGCCAGGAAAGGCAACAGACTGACATCTGTGTGTGTTCACATCCAGTGGGAGGGGAAATGGCTCTGAGAAGAACGAGAACGTTTGATTGCGAAAAGGCCGGAAGTTCACACTGTTTTGGAAAAGTTTTGATATCCGTGGAGTTTCTGACTTACCAGAGAAGCCCAAATCCCCTCTCTCCTCCTCCCTGGCCTGCTTCGCCCGCTGTCTGGCTGAATTCAGTCTGGTTAAAAAGGGACAGCAGGGAATAACAAATTTAGCGCACACCATGTAGACTTCTCTCTGAAACAACCAGCATTTTAAACCAGCTTGAAAGGAACATCTAGTCTTTCCTAAACGGCTTTTCCCAACATCTGTTTGATTTCAGAATGGCTTCACTAATCTGTGCTTTGTTTTTTATACTCTGCTAAAAACACTTCTTTTTCGTAGTGCATGTCTAATGCTCCGTCACAGCACAGATTAGACCAGGATATTTAGATAGAGAGAGATAATTCTCTCTTTCAGATCAATCTCTTATGAAAAAAGACCACTTCTCTTTTTAAATATATGTAATCATGCATGGGTGTGTCGACTGGCTGGAAATGCACTTAAAACGCTTCCAACTGTGAAGTTTTGGAGGTAAAAAGCACCTAAACAGTCAAGCTGTGTAAACCAGAGACTTTGAGAGGCAACAGTGTGCAATCCAAGCTGAGGCCCGTGGCTAAGAGCTGGAGGAGAGACATCTCCTCCCTTCATCTCTCGTCTTGTCTTGTTTCATCTCCTTCAGCTCCTCTTCTCTTATCCCATCTTAACTCTGTGTGTATTCTCTATACTTGCTCTTCCTCTTCTTCTACGCCTGTCGTCCTCACCTATCTTCTGCTCGTGCCCTCTTTCCTCTGACCTCATCTCCTTTTTGGTTATATCACCTTTTCCTCACACAGCCTCCACTTTCAGCCTTCCTGTCTTATTATCTCACACTTGATAAAAAATAGAAATGTTTGCCTTAACGCACACTTAACTATATTTTTAAAAATCAATAAGAAAAGAAAAAGGTTTCACATGACAGCTTGGGGAATTTGTGGGACAACAAATCGAGTCAAATGTGATCATCATGCCTTCATCCTCCAACCATCCATTTTCCTAACTTTCCTATCTAAATTAGGGTCACGGCCTATCTCAGCTGTCATAGGATGTAAAGTAGGAAACACACTGGACTTATCACGTGGTCAAGAAGGCTCTCTCCATTCATCTTCTTCCTCCTATCATGACCTAAACTAAAGATCCCGCACATGGACCTGGGAGATAATATACAGATGTGTCTTGACAGATTTGAAATTAAATAAATATATATTTTGACATAAATCTTCAAACCCAGTCAATGTTTCACACTGAATTACTTCTCTCATGACTCTCCTGCTATAAAAATATGAACTTTACATTGGGTCAGAGGCTGGAAAAGGCTTTGATTTTCTGTCCTAACCTATGCTAACCTTGTCATTTCTCTCTCATTTTTCTAATAACTTCTGTTCGGTTTATCCAGCTTCTGTTGCGATTGGTGCTGTAGCAAAATCTGTCTTCTCTTTTCCTTAAACTGTGTCACAGTCAACACGGACACACCTAACGGAATCGATTGCAGAATGATTGAAGAAGCAGATCCAATTTACTTCGAGCAAAGGCTTATCGACTTCAGTCTCCTGCTCTTCGTATGACTCGAAGTCCCACTGAGAGAAGCAGCCGTTTCCACTTGGCTAAATACGAACACTGCTTTTCACAACTGTCAACAGTTATTTGACATTAATTCTGCTTAACACAAATGGCATATGTTTTGTCTCAATATCGCTCTTTAACCCCACTAACCAAAATTTAAATGTGTGCACCCTGTGCTGCACGCTTGTTTACAATCATATGAATTGTTTTCTAGCCATGTTCCCCCAAAACCTGCATTATTTACCGCAACCTTCCGCACAGCTCGACGTTTCAAAAGCCTTACCAGCTCGCACAGTCACTTCATTACTTCTTACAGAATATTACAACAGAAAATCTGATCATCCAACAGCCCTGAATTTAAAGGTTTCTGACCCAGATTTTAAAAAACACTGACACGCATACTATTCTCTCACAGCATCACACTGTAATAATGCTGACACCTGAGCTGACTCTGTACCTGAGAGCAGCGCTACAGTTCAGCTGCTGCCTTCTTCACCTTTTGCTTTTGGTGAATGTGCAACCGATTTTACAGTTTTCTTCTTCTCTGTGGGTTTGCAGGATCAAACAGCTGATTACAGCCGCGACTTTTTAGAATAAAACAAAGCAACAAAGTGACCTTTCCACATCCTGTTTGAAAGGGCTGCCTTCTGATCCCATCAAAAGAAACCTCCCACTATGTAATCGAGTCAGCCGTCTCACCACCCCACCTCTGCCCTTAGACACTACAGAGTCGTGCAGCGCTCTCGTCCAGCTCAGCTGCCATGGTGATAAGAAAGAGGACCGAGGACCGAAACTGAAAATAGCTTGAGACGGGATGCTGAGTTTGGGCAGCGAGCAGGACTACAAAGCACCTCACAGCAAGAGACCAACAGTACCCTCAAAACCTTAGGGAGCACTCTCGTGCCATGAGACCTGCCAAACAAAGCAAACATCTGAATCTTCTAAAACTCACAATAACACTGATGCTTTGTGGAAAAAGACGGCCCAAAATAATAATGAACACATCGGTGCTATTTCTGCTTATTGTCTGGGTTATATCCTTTTGTTAACAGCGTACCAGCAAACTGCACACACCCTGCCAAATCAACAACCCACAAACAAAGTTTTAGGATAGCTGCTTAACACTGTGAAGCATTTAGCAGTTAGGAATAGATAGAGATATACTGATATTGTCATCAGGAGTCGGTGGAGACCAAACCAGAGCTACAAAGAGAGCAGATATCTGTGTGAAATAGAGTCATCAAGCAGATCAAAACCAAATATATCATGTTAATCCGTATTTGAACAATGTGCAAGAAATAACAGATTGCTAATAATTTCAGCTTTACACACTCATAATAAGCAAACAGTATGTATATCTTATGGCGCTTCAAAGAGGCCAAAAGTAAATTTATTAAAATCCATCAAAAATAAGTAATCTTGAGATGGTGTTCACATCTTTTTTGAGCTATCTAAATGTGTAAGACTTTGTATTCTATAAACAGAACACGCTGACTAAACTCTGGTTGTTAATTAATGGACATTAATTGATGTCACAAAGCAAAGACGGCATTGTTAGTACTCCGCTGAATACCTGCTTCTAAGGACATTGTTTTTCATTTGTCATCTCATGCAAAATAGAGCAGAGACGCATATACTGCATATTCGGCATGTCCGGTGAAATGTCAACAGGCGAAACAAGCATGGCTCACTGTAGAAATGCTAATTAGCACAGTGTCATTCTTCTAATGAGGGTCTGGTTGGCTTTCTCTTCCAGGCTGTGTTGTTCTTAGCTGTACGTTTGTGCGTGTGCTCCTGTGTCCATAAACAGGGGAAGGGGGCTCAGCGTTGGCACGGAAGCCTGTTGGTTTAATTTTAGACTATCGCCTAATGAGAGGCAGTGTGGCTATAGATGATACCGTTCTCCCGATGAAGTGTCATTACTGCCAAAGAGGGAAGAAATATTGAATTTAAATTAGAGGACATGGCTTGCAGATAGAAAGGTTCTGGTTTTTTTTTTTTTTTGTTTAAATTACATTTTAAAGCAAGCAGGCTCAACAAAATGAAGAGGATTTGTTGATTGTGCAAGCGCTGGAAAGGTGCAAAATCTCTATGAACGTGTTAATATCAAACCTGAGCTGCAAAACCAGTCTGTAGGTTTTACCACAAGGAAAACACCCACAGCTTCAAAGAGTGACAGGCTACAAGTACACGACGAAACCAAGTCTCAAAATGTTTTAGTGAACATTTTCAGACTCATGCAACTGATGACTACTTTCTGTATCAACTAGTTAGTTTATATTCATTTGGTAATGTGGTGAAGAAACTGACCGTCGTTCGTTTTGTCTAAATAATCTTCAGAAGCCTTTTGCTGCCCAGTCAAGTTAAAAACCCAAAGATATTCAATTTACTATCACAAAAACTTTAAAAGATAATATTTTGCTTAAAAAAAGGGTGAAAACACTGAACAATTCTGTCAATTTAATATGTGTTTGTAGTTCTAATTTTCAAAAATAATTGTCAATCAACACCAACATGTGATAAAACAACCAGCATGAGCTCTAAAAAGCAAAAAGCAACACCATCAAATGTAATTTCTTGGCTGATTAATAGTTCAAACCCCCCAAATACTTAATTTTAAATCGTATAAAAGAGAGAAGACCAACACACAGTCATCACTGAGAAGTTTAAAGCAGCAATTATTTGATATTTGTCCTGATTAATAATTAATATTACCAACGAACTGAACCCAACAATAATAATAATGGTTCCTTTTTTAAAATCAAATAATTGCTGAAGCGGTTTAATCATCCAGGATATTTCATCAGTTCTCCCAAAAACATTCAAAACTTAAGAAGATGACTTATGCAGATCTTACAGAGCAAAACAGAGACACTGTGCCCCTAAATGCCATTTAACCACAAAGCTGATACATCACCTTTATCTCCGTGTGTGTCAGTAAGGATAAGTCGCCTCAGTTTGTGCATTCATTGCATGAAGCCAGTTCAACTGTCATAATCCCGGTGGTTGTTTACTTCTCGACGTGTCTGCTGTAACTGACTGACAGCAAAGAGAGAGGGGTTGGTTCCCTCGCACACCCAAAACCCCTCCTCCAAAAAACAAAAACCTCCCCTGACCCTCCCTCCCCTCTCACAGTGGGATTAAAACAACCTTTTGTGTCTCTACAATAGAGGTTAAACATTTCCTGGTATCACATGAACTGCTCGCAGAATCCACATAGTTACTGGGTGGCAATTTCTAGTATTTTATGCAAGAACATGAAATATTTTTAAAGTTATTTGTTTTTATAAGACGTAACAGTCTGCGAAATGAGGCAATGACAGAAGCGCAACATCCTGCTATATGAATCTGGCAGAGCATAAAAGCAACAGTGGCACTATAATTGCATGTTAAATCAAACTGCACCCAGTCTACAGTAAAATAATTGTCAGCTGCACTGATTGTGCTCGAATCAATGCGGCCTTCGAGGCGTTCAATAGAGGGTGGAGGCTGAACAGCAACGTAAGAAAAGAAAAAAAGAGTAAAAAGCCTCAAGGCACATCCGAAGGACTTCCTTTCCCATACAGTTAGACACCAGAGAAAGTACTCACCTACAGTCAACAGATGTCCCCATGCAATCTAATCTAGCTGACACAGTGAGAGGAAGCTTATTTATTGCCGACTCCTCGCCAGCATTATTGCAACCCATTTTAAGAGAATAGATGTGAAAAGTCTTTTGACGTCCGTTAGCTATGGTTGCAGAGGGTAACAATGGTTTGAAAGAGCCACTTTTCTCTGGGCCCAGCCTTAAATAACACCCCCTCGCTACAAAAGCACTGAAAATGTAACTTTATCTGCATCAAAGAGGATTCTCGCTCCGGCTGAACAAGGACCTCAACCCTGGTATTCAAAAAGCACACGTATTTACTCCAGAGTTTTTATGTCTTTATGCTTACATTTGCTCCACAGAGTAATTTTTAAAATTGTTTTTTTTTTTGTTGCAAGTAACTATTCGAATTATGATTTTAAAAGTGCAAAACATTTACAAGAGATTAAACTAGCCGTTCACAGTTTTTGTTGATCTGTGACTTGTAATTGTCAGAAAACAGCATCACACATTAATTCCAAAAGGCACACTTCCATACATGCACACAGATGTATAATAGCTTAAAAATAGGCATACAGTAAGTGGACATGGTACAATGGAACATATCTCTCTAAAGACAGATATCAGGAAATTAATATGCAGAACTTGTAGGCAAAGGACATGAGTTTTGACACCATTGGCACAATGTTTATCACATTTTTGGTTTCCGTTCATAGCTTAAGGTCTATTGACCAATCACATTTGTTCAAAGAGGGATTGCACTTGTAGATATTTCATCTTTAAGCTATTATTAATTACTATACATTGTTAATAGTTCTTCTTCACTTTTACTGAAGTATTTTTTCATTGTTCAAATGCTTGCATAAAAAAAGAGAGGGTCTCCATTCACTGGTTGCGCTTTTGGGAATACCCACTTCATAATACTCCATGGCATATGACATCTGTCTGCTCCAGTGGGAAAAGCTGAATGGCTTCACAACATGGTCATTGTTGCAAATCGCTGTGAGTACATAACGTCCACCCACTCACAATGATGAAAACATCAGCCCACAGACCATCAGAGTGTCACTGGTGGTCGGGAGGCTCGAAACTTTTGCACTGCAATTCCAGCTTAATCTGCTAATGAACAGCTTCGGTCGTCCTTTTGTGTAAACATAACTCAGCGCGTTGAGCTTTCTCAGCATCTACCGTCTCTGCATGAGAAGCCATTAACTTAAACAAAAAAATGTATCATAAATAAAAGCATTCATTGTAGCGGACGTCTTTCAGGGAGATGATGGATAGCAGTGAGGTGTACGTATTGTGGTATGAAATGAGTGAAAGGGCCATATTTCACTGAGCGAGGGGCGTGATTGACCAAGTCTAATGGGCATTATTTCTGCACACTGACTCCGTAGTGCAGAGACACTGGGCGATCCCTGCCGGCCCATTTGCTCTTTCAGTCTCACACTGAGATAGGACCGGCGCCCTCCCCGGTCTTTGTCAAGACACCAATAGAAGAACGATATTTCAATGGCAACTGCATATTTCAATAGAAACTTTTAACAGAAAAAAATAAAAATAAAAAAACTTTCATGTTGCCGTCTAGACCTGGCCCTCGTAACCGGAGCTGCGCACAGTGTGCATGTGACTGTTTGTGCACACTCATAAATTCATTTGTCTCTGGCGGGGACTCTTTTGAGCTTCCTATTCAGAAATGTGAATGGGAGTGAAATATGATTGGCCTGGAGAGAGAATAAGAGGCTGGGTTCACAAGGCTATCGAGGCTGGGCGGGCGGGCGGGGGACACTTGAAATACTTCATTGCCTGTCAGAAACAGAAAGAAAAGACAAGCATGGATGATTTAGCCTTCTAAAGTTTGCTCCTAATACATCATTCCCACACTTGTTTGCCCAAGTATATCACACAGTAATGTTTTATGTCTTGTTTTCAGGTCAAATTTCAGTTATTAAACTGTTTAAATGTGCTTTGTATAAAGCAATAAAAGCATGAAAATGGTCTGACAGGACACTGCAGAACCGTCCTCGTCCATGCCTGCATCAAATTTAGTCTTGTTAACTCTGCCTGAACTCATTAGGACACAATAACACCGAGGAGATCAGGTGTCTGAGGTATCATGTACCAAGACTATCACGAGATAACGTGGGGTAACTGGTAAAGTATCAAAGGAGCTAAATGAAGGTGTAGGAATTTCACGGGGAAACAGAAAGCATTTCACAACAAGCCGCGCTGATGACAGAGGCATCGGATTCAGCTGCAACAATGAGGAAAACAAAGCTGCCGGCGTCTTAAGGGAATTTACATGAATTACAGAAAGACGGCCCTAGGGACGGCCGCGACCTCTCCTCAGCTTTTTAAAAAAAAAAAAAAAAAAACCTAAACAAGACCCCGATCCCGCCTATCGGCGCACAAACACACACGGCCACGCACGCGCACAGGAACACACCAGCAGAGAATGGTGTGACTGGTTTCCATGGTGCCATGAGGCTCACTGACAGGGCTGGAGTGTTAACATGCTCAAAGACAACAGGGAGGATGATGGTGGGGAAAAGAAAAGGACGGAGGGAGAGAGAGGCAGAGAGAGCACAGTAAAAAACAATAAACAAAAAAAAACAAAGCGTGTGTAGAAAGGGAGAGATTTACCACACAGAGGCCATCCCTGAGGCCTGTAGTGCTCTGTATCGTATTTCTTTTTTTCTACTCAAAGACCCTGACACAATTCAAAATACACAATAGTTCAACTTAACAAAAGCCAGAGCAGCAGCGTCTCTTTATTTCCTTCGTGCTACTAACTGTTTATAACATCAGTTCAATTTATGTACTCTAAATCAGCGGTCCCCAACCTTTTTTGCGCCACGGACCGGTTTATGCCCGACAATATTTTCACGGACCGGCCTTTAAGGTGTCGCGGATAAATACAACAAAATAAAACTAGTACCGGTACCGAAAAAAAGAAGATTTACTCATAACACACGTGAAAAGACCCAGGAAAACCGAGTAAACGATAAAAACGATAACAAAATAACGCTGAAAACCGATAAAAATCCTGAAAAACATACATTTCACACCTGAGCCTCAACTGAGCCGGTACCAAACGACTCACGGACCGGTCCGAGGCCCGGGGGTTGGGGACCGCTGCTCTAAATTGTTCGGGGACAATTCTGTTTAATTTTACTTCAATATAGAGCACATATTGTAGTAGTTATAATAACACTGTACTAACAGTTTAAGATCAACGTTGTAAAAAGTCAGTCATAAAAAAGGGCAGAAAGGCCAATATTGCTATGGTCTAAGCTTTTGAAACAATTTCTAAATGAAGGCAAATAAATTACTTTAAAGATTAAAGATTTCTTTTCATATAAAGTGTGTGCTTACTTTTAATTTGGTTTCTGCAGTCCTTCTAATGGCCAGCAGGGGGAGACTGACAAAATAAGCAAAATTGTGTGTGTAAAAGGTTTGTTTCACTTCATTTGTGACTTGAGTATATTTTTTCTTGATGGCTTGATGCTGTGAAATGGTAATTTAACAGCTTATCAATGTGCTTATTATATAACTTACAGTGTCCACAAGAAGGATAAAGCAAGATAAGCTGTAGGATGGCCCTAACTTGCTACCTTTGCCCCACCTGGCTCATCAGGTGGGGCAAAACAAAAATTGTTGTTTCAAAACAAAGGCATGTTGCAGGATGTTCTCAAAGGTTTGTCTCAGAGTTTCACAACAGGACCTCACTAAACTGTGGCTGATGTGACAGTGGCTAACATCTTTGATATACAGTTTGTGATTTTACCAAAACTTTCTGTTTGCATGGAATCTGTTGTAGTGGGAAGAAATATGGAATGGTACCATCAATGATATGAATCATAGCAATCTACTGAGCAATAATATGGAGCAAAAGAAACAACAATAAGACAATCATACCAGTTTTAAACAGCTTAGATTAGAGGAGCTTACTAATTAGAACTTAAACCGTACAGTTAGTACATCTGTAAGGTCACTAAAGTTCCCTCATTACTCAGAACAGCTGTGAGTGAACACAACAACAACAAAGACTTTGTGGGTTTTATTGTCCACTTCTTTTCTCTCCCAAATAACAAGGCTAACATGGACTTGTACAACCTGTCTGATGGTCTTATTGTTCATATACAAAGGCATTTGATTCTAGCTCTTTGGGGATTCCCGTGTTATAATAACAGGCAGCACAAAAGGGTCAGAAAAACAAAACCTATGGTGTAATAAACCACAATTTTCCATTAGGACCCGGTAATCCCACACAATCAACATCACAGGCCTCAGAAGAAGTACAAACTTACAACTGTCAATACAAACAATGTACTTGCTGACTTACCTGTAATATTGTCAGAGGCATCTTTATGTTTGTTTGTACAGCCTTTCTACCTTCTTGTTTGTTAAGTTGCTCAACTTTCCTCTGCAATAAAGGATTATATGGATATTTCCGCAGTGCTTATTTTCAGTTTTAACCCTCTCAAGGCAGGCGTTGCCGATTTGCAACAGTTAAAAACTAACAACCTGATTACCCCACATACATATTTTATGAGTTTTTTTTACTCAGAAGTACCACTGCAGGACTTGGTTGTGCATAAGCAACAAAAAACTTAATTTGAGCCTGACAGGGTTAACTCTCAAGCAGTCCAGATAATATGGCCAAACTGTAATAGTCTGCAATCATTCTGATCATGTGAGCGTTTTTAAAGCGATGTTATTGTGTTTCCCGATTTCAACACTCGACTTGGTGAGTGCAATCGCATTAGAAATTAAATGAATAACAACTGACACTGCAATAATAATCCCAGCACTAAGATTTAGCTTTGAGGATGTGGAACACCTTAACTGCTTTTTCAGCCACTAAAACAGAAATTCCTGCTCCTGTGGCTATTGTTAGCTCACCATGTTCAAGCCAAAGACTTTGACTGACTTGCCAACCATAGCCATACAGTATATAGCAATATGGCAACCATCCATGTGATAATGAAGCAAGAGAGGAAGTGCTGCAGCCAGGTCTGATATGGTGTGTGCATGGGGCTTGTCTCCAACTGCAGAGAGCACCAGCTGAGGACATGAGGGGAGGTGGCAGACATCCAAGAGTTTTTCTGCACCAACACAGAAAAGCCCCCCAAGCAGATCTCCCCCTCTATATGCTCCATACTGTCACCCATAAGAAGATCATCTTCGGCCCAGTGAGCAGTAAGCATCCATAGATGTCAATACACCCACTCCCCAACACACACACACACTCACCCTCACTCTCTCTCTCAGTATGTGCATGTGCACTGATCCCCGCGTCCATATGTGTCCACAGAAGGCGCAGGCATGTGTGCACCTCCTTTGCTTCCCCACCAGGACCAATTTCCATCCACCGTCTGTGAGAGTGTGCGATCGATGCTGCACGGGGCGCGTCATCCCGGCTGTTCATTACCGTTGGCAACTCTGTGACCATAAGCACAAACAACCTGCCCCTCTGATGCATTGCACACCAGCTAGAGACGGATGAATGGACGGAAGTTTAATTTAAAGCTGTGCATTAAGCATTAACCTATTACTTTACGAGCAGCTAAAGGAATTTCACTTAACTTTGCTGCCTGAGTGTCTCCAGAAGGAATCTTTGAAGTGCATGTTTGTGGCAGCAGCAAGACAAAGGAGAGTTTGCTCCCTTCTTCATCTTCATCCTCATCTGAGCCCTCTTTCCAGCTCTCATACCACCTGTCTCCTCAACGCAACCGCAATCTCTCAAGACTATACAGAAGCAGTCAGGGATGTCAACAAACACAGCTATTATTTCAGTTTAAATAGGTTCATGTTACATACCAAATGTAACATACTAAGAATTCTAAAGCAAAAAACACACAGCCGGTATAGGAGGCTGCAATGAATGAGGAGATAAAGTTCAGACAGTCTTTGCTTTCTCTGAGCACAATCAAAGCTTCCCCTCAAACAAACAACTACACACTTGGACTGAGAGCAGACGGAAAAGCCAAATCCAGGGAAAACAAGTCTAGCCCTGCTCTCTACCTCTCTTTTCCATAAGCAGAGAGGTGAAATTACCAGCTTCCGAGTGACGCCCTAATATAAAGTCTATATCACGTGCAGTGGCTCAAGAGCAGAAACAAGGAAATGAAAGTTTCTGCTCAGTCTTTAATGCAAAAACTCCTGAGAGAAAAAAAGATGGATGGGGGGGAGTGTCAGTGACATCAGTCGTCATGAGTGGAGCGGTGAAGGAGACTGTGCTGAAGGGTATAATCAGGCTGTCTACAACAGACTGAGGCTGCCACACACACACACACACACACACACACACACACACACACACACACACACACACAGAGACGTGCACGCACACATGATATTGCTGCTGAGATAAAAATGTAAAGGGAGGGAGACAGATGTGTCTGTTAGGAGAACAGACAAATGAAAGGTGCAGATGTGCAAAGGACCGCAAAGGTGCAGAGGTGCTGGCTATTCATACCTGAGATTCCAACACGATTCCACACATTCTACACATTTTACTTCTTTCTTATAACCACTATGTGCCTTTAAAGATGCATTTTGTGTCACCTATGTTTGATGTTGTTATGTGTTCTCCTTCATGTGTTCTTGTTCTTGTCTGATCTGAACTGAATTTGGGTGTAAGGCTGGGCTTGATGCTGATATATTATATGACTTCTCCTATTGGTGGAGCTTTAGTAGTGGAATATTGCACTCACACTTACTGGGTTAGGTGGAAGCTTGTTACTGGTTGAACACCATATGTAGAAGGATTCGGTGTGTCCATGGACTGAAACGTGTTGGAGTTTTTGTAACCTAACCTTACTGTGAAAATACAGGTATTTTAATTTTATTTTGAAGAGAGAGTTTTTTGGATATTGAAGCCTACATGTATCCCTTCCAAATTACACCTCAAATATAGTGGGTTGAATCCACAAATGTTTGTTTTTGTATGTGTGACAATGTCAATGAAAACATGAATCCCCTGTCGTGTGCACAGTGTGTGTTACCACTGGGCTAATGGCTGGTAAACATAACTAAAGGTCAAGGAAAACACTGAGGGGATGGTGAAATTACCTCTGTATTGCCTTGGCTGTTTTCACTTGTAATTTCATGTTAATCATTCCTCTGCCTTTTCCTCTTTACTGCTAAAGACAGTATCCACCATTTCAGGTAAGACATCTGTAACTTGAGCCGCTGATTTACAGACGTGAAAGTTGTAACAAACTCCAAATCCAGATCTTGGCGAGAGAGGGAGATTATCCAAAATGTTTTGTTCTGGTGATTAAATCATAACACTTCCTGTACATTTCACATTAAAAGCATTGCCTTGGGCTGTTAATAGACTCATTGTTGGTGAGCTTGGAAAGGAGGCAAGAGCAGGCGGCCACAGCAGCAGGGGGCAGAGACAAAAAGGCTGCAGTCTTGACGGGCAGTTTCCAACAACCTTCACATACTGCTAAATCTAATGGAGTATTGCTAGAACAGTCTAATCAGTCTGCAATAAGAGTTTTTCTTTCTGTAAAGCTGGGAAACTTTTAAAATCCTATATAGGAACGTGACTATTAGTATTCGCATTTTAATTGTCATACTCATCAATAATATTCCTGTGTCTGATAGTATCAGTTTATTTCTGTTGTGTCAGGTACCAGGATCCTCACATCTTTAATAGCAAAGTTACTGCAACAATTTATAAGCCTGGGACAAAATTTAGGAGACTTTTTTTGTTTTTAAATTATAGGAAAAAAAAATCAACATTCTCTTCCTTCAACCTTCTCTTCCCTGTCTTGCTTCTACAAATATCTGAGGTAAATACATATCCAAACCAATATTTGTGTACTCAAAGCCTGGCCGTCTCTGTTTGCCCTGAAAAACACGTCTTTGCAGCGGTTGGTGTTCCCTAACTGGCCCCAGTGGAGGAAGACAAAGCAGCCCTCCATGCCTATCGGGATGTTTCCATCCCTCTCTCGCACTCTAATCTCATTCCTTCTCCACCTTTCTCCTACATCCACTTCTCTTTTCCTCTCATCTTTGTTTTTTTCTCTTTCGCCTCCATGCTCTTTGGTGCAGGTGACAGCACAGGGACAATGGGATGATATCACCACTCGACTCTTAGCAGCTTGTGCATGCTGCACAATAACAGACTGCTGCAGCTCAAGTGTGGCACACTGTAAAGTTTATGTGTGAGAGAGAAAAGAGTAGAAAGAGCACAGGAGACAGAGGGTGAGAGAAGGAAGGGTGGCAGGGGAAGCAAAGAAGGGAAAAAAAAGCAAACTGTACCGCTCAACAGATCGAGAAAAGGAGTGGAGGGAAGAGGGAGAGTGAGAAGGACTGTGTTTTCCATGTTCGTGAACACTCTAGTGGTCATGCGTGGATGCAAGGTACACTGAGCCTATAGCCTCTATGCCTACAGCTGTATCTGTGTGGGCAGGACTGCAGACTGTGCTGCCTTTTAATTGCAGCACAGCTCCTTCCTCCTTTCTGACAATGTCTCACACACATAAACACACACACAGAGACACACACAGAGCAAACAGAACGCAGCACACCTGCCACGAGGCAGATTGGATTTACACTGCATCAATAATTCACCCTCACATATATCCCCAAACACACCCAAACGCACACATGCAAGCACACTGAATGCAGGCCGTCTAGAGAGAAGGTACTGGCCAAAACCTGCAGTACCAAAACTGTGTTTGAATGTGGCAATGACCATGTAGTTAGAGGATAACACATATCACAGCCACTGATCCTGAATCATTAAAGCACAAATTACCTCAGTTTTTAAACCAAGCACGAGAGCTTTTTTTTTTTTGGTGTTTCTATTCTTAGAAATGCATGACTAAAAACCACATCCTCGGGCTTGCTATTCTCAAGATCCATCACCGCATCTCATCTGAAGCAGGCTGAGCACAAGGAACACTGTCACAGTGAGACTTTCATCTCCAACAACGTCTTATGCATTAGCCAGAATCTTGGCTGCCCTTACTTTAGCAGCGGAGTGGAGGATGCAAATGGGCTTCTGTTATTGTTGTGTTTGTCTGATGTTTTTCACATCCAGCCAACACTTCACAACGTCTCTATTGTTGCCAGCTGTGGCCAGGTGTTATAACAGCCTGAACACAGGGAAGACGATCCCAGCTTCTCAAGGCCCAGGTTCATGTTCCCAGATTGCAGACTGCGCAGCACTAAATGTACTGAAATTTAGATCAGACAGAGATTATTCAAATTCTCAAATTTGAGGAGCTGTGAGAAACACGCGCCAGGCACTTTTCAGATAAAAGACTAATTATATATCAAAACTTTGAAATGATCTACTGACTTAAGGTTTTTAGCAGAAAGAAGAAATTTGTTAGCACTCATCTGCGCCAAGTGCAGACAGATTTTTTGTTTAGCGTGTAAACCCTGGAGGGCTGATGTTTTCTATAAACTGATGTATTTCTTTTTCTTATAAATCCACTTCAATGAAATGTATTTCAATGCTTGTTGTGCTAGCCAAATGTTTGGCCTCACATCGACTTAAAGCTACAGGATTATAATGCGCTGTTTTAACAGTATGAGCTCCTTTAGAAGGAATAAATCAAAGTAATGCGATACACAATAGAATATTCATAAACTTATTGTTGCAACCCAAATGGCCTTTGGATTGATGTGTACATCTGATGGATTCAAATGCCGTAAAAAAGCTTGCGTATTGATCACATGTGCCATTAGCACTTTGAACCATGCTTTTATTGGAATCACTTAAAAGTGCATTCCTGTATGGTGTTTTGAGAAAATGGATCCCTTGCAAATGCATTCACAGTGGATAGATGCTTCCATTAGGCTTAATATGAAAATCATCAGTAGTGCAAACATAAACAGAAAGCTTGACCTTGGAGGATGCGATGCAAATACCACGAAAACAAATGTGAAAGTGCACTGTCCTGTTGATCCGAGAGGACACTTTAAAGGGAAAGGTTGGATTTTTCTGGGGGTTATTAATCTATTCAGTTGGATGTTAAGCACAGAAGGGGGCAGGAATCTTGAGGAGTATCTAACAATTGGGCTTTTATTTCCTCAGAACTGCATAATTATTGAGGTTAATTCAACTCACAGCTTGTGTGCCATTGTCTTTGAATATGGCTGCAACCGCTTAAATGAATAAATTAGTGACACAACGAAGCTAAAAGACAAGCTCTGCCTGAATGCACAATGTCAGAGACACTGGCTCCGAGCATAAGACAAAAAAAAACGCCGTCACTTGATTTGCTGGAGACAAGCTTTGTATTTTACAGGCCCGCGTTTGATCAGTGATACGGTTTCTCTGGTATCTGTGCGACATGCTCAGTTATTCGCAACTGGAGGGATTTTACACAGCCTCCGCTGTATATGGGTTAGTCTCTGTGGTCTGCGTTCCCTCGGCTTCATTCTTGATAAGGAAAACTAACATTCCTCCGGTTGTGACAAGATGCCGTGTACTCTTCAGGGAAATGATACAACAAAATGGGACAGATGCTCCCCGCTAAAATAACTTAGATGACAGCACAGACAGCAGCATAAGAAGAAAAAGTGATGGAATGCGTTTTAGGTGAATAGATGGCAATTTTTCCGATTCAAAAAATGTGAAAGTGTTGACAACACACTTAAAAGTGCTCTTCCCTTACTTACTCACACCAAGTCTCTTCCTGGGGTGGAAAAATAAACTGGTAAACAACTGCTTTATAGCACATAAAATGAAGTAGGATGCAATTTTTAAATAAAGTACAACTCTAACCCTTTCACACATAGTGGTCACTGCAGTGGACAGCTATGCAATGGCTGTTTTCTTGTATTTGTGTAAGTGTTGATGGCATACAATCAGACCCCCTATTGGCAAGCACTTTGGCGACAGTGGGAAGGAAAAACTCCCTTTTAACTGAAAGAAACCTCCAGTTCAGGGAGGGGCAGCCATCTGTTGAGCTTGGGGGTCAGGGGAGGGAGACAGGACAAAAGACACGCCTTTGACCTAGAAATTAATAATAACTAATGATTACATGCAAACTGGTGTATAAACACAAAAAATAAGAAAATCAAAGATATTCTGGAGTTGTCTGGAGCTAAACTGGCATGTTGTCTGTTGATTAATGGTGCATATTTGCCTGTGTCTGCATCCCATTGAACAACAATGTCTTTAAAACAGTTTATTAAATGGATATACTCTTTAGAAAAGCTGCTCAGGGGGACCACGACACTGTGCAGCTCTGTGCACAGTGATGCTCTGAGCTAAACGCCAATCAGCATGCCCAAACATGCCCACAACGCCAATGCCAGTATACTGATGTTTATCAGGTTTAATGTGTGCAATTATCAAGATAGACAAGTGTTTTAAAAAGCCAAAATTTGCTCAATAGCAATTAAAGAAAACACAACACACATACACTGAAAACGAGGATGTTATTAGAAAGTCTACAGCAGGTTTTGCAGGTTTAACAAACTGAAGCCTTCTGCAAGTCTAGACTTCTATAAAAAATAAGGCACTAAAAGCATTACTGGGGTTATTAGACTATTCAGGACTAAATGTCACAGTAAATTGTTGAGTATTTGCTAAAACTCTGCAATACTAACCTCATAATACCCACAAGAAGCAAAACATTCAAAACACCTTCCTATGTGAACCAGAAATCTCTCTGCAAACTTATTGCAATGCATGCATTAACTTGATCCAGAATGCTGCTCAAAATTAACTATAAACAGCAGGAATGTGCGAGTGAGTTCATCTTAACACTCAGCCAGCTGCAACCACTGCAGGTATTTCCCACAGTGCCATTCTTCCTCCAAGGTGTCATTTAAATATACTTAAAAACATCCCCATCTGCGCTCCTGTGTCTGTGGCGCCGCTGTTATTTCTTCAGGCTCTTGACATGTATGATGTGTGTCCTTGACATGACTGATGACCAGCTGGAGGCCTTAGAGAGCTCTTGGCTAGGAGGATAAGCCCTCTAAGTGGTGCCGAAGGGCCAAAGAGACCTTAGCTTCAGGAGTAGCTTCCCTGTCTCTGACACCCCTTCTATGGGTGGAGAGGAATCTGACTGTGACCAGTCTGTGAGGTTGGGTACCTCTGGCCTTTCAGGGTCCCTCACTGCTTGAGTGCTTAATTACTCACTACACCTCTTGCTGTCAGGCCACCACTAAGTCCACCATTAGGGCTGGTTTAACGCTGTCTTAGTTGTTTTTCCATAAGAGGTGGAGCAGTAAGACTTCATAACAAAGCGAGGCCTGAGGGCAGACAACTCGGAACAAGCTGAGCGTCATCAACTTGTCGACAACAAACAGCAACACAAGAGAAGACAGGTACTAGTCGCACAAAGATAATGATTTAACTGCAGGGGGTTTCTGTTACACCGGATAAGCCTCTGCAGTTGAGATGTTTCCACTTGTTAGTTCTTGATTTTTGACTTCCAGAGAAAGAGGTCGGAAAAGATCAGAGACCTCATCTTAGAGAAAACTTGCCACAGCTGTATCAAAGATCAGGGCCCGATGGAATAAGAGATTAAATGATCTGTTTTAGGTGGGTACGTAAACTGCAAGTTTCCTCCCTATTTATCTGCTATGGGTGCAACTGCTGACAAGCTCATATGGTGTCACAGTAATCTCTGTATTCAGATAAGTCTAAAAAGCCCTGGCCTGGGAAGAATAGGCTGGATCAGCACTTTATACTGCATTTCCTCTCTCCATGCAGTGATTACAATGCCAGTTAAAGCTGCGCGCTCCTTTTCCTTCCAGCGTGCACTCATTATAGAGTGGCAAGTCAAAAAGCCCCACACAGTGGTAGGCATCCTGATCCCGGTGTGCCTTTCACATGGTAAACAGTTTCAGATGGGCCCTGTATTGTACTGCTAGAATA
Organism: Mchenga conophoros; assembly: GCF_057382185.1. Lineage (NCBI taxonomy): Eukaryota > Metazoa > Chordata > Actinopteri > Cichliformes > Cichlidae > Mchenga > Mchenga conophoros. Next base: position 17,627,686 of record NC_140532.1, on the reverse strand, counting down.
CAGCATCTGCTTTATGGCATGGAAAAAATGCATTGTCACCAAGTGGCAGTGAAAGGGCCATTGAAGAGCAGCCAGGGCTTCACCGAAACGCTGACGCTTTGACCGTGACGCGGACTAGTGGCTGGTGGTCTGCCCCGTTTGCGCACTGAGGTTGTGAAGCCGAAGGTCAGGCCATAAAAATAAAATATAGGTGCACGCGACTAGAGTGACAAATGATCCTAGTCGTCTGGCCAAGTTTGCAAACTGTCCTACTCAATATACTGCATAACTCCAGCAGAGCTAAAAGGTCTCCAGAGATGCTTTGTATCTAGGCTCAATGCAGCAACATAGTGAGTCAGAATGCTGCAGTGAGCACTGGAGCTCAGCCAGACTGGAATGAGACACTATGCAGAAAGAGACAGAAGATGGCCCTTATCCTTTAACTCGCCATTAAACATTTAGAGCGGCACTCTTGCACTTGGAACCACTGAGATCAGCCACTGTGTGAAATGTGGGAAAACTTCTTCATATCCCGCTATCATAAACGATCCAATAAATGCATCTTTACGTGGAGCTGTTTATACCACATAATGCATTCAGTATTTCCTCTAAGATGGGTTAGTTCTGTGTAGGAGATGAGGTTATGGAGGAGAGGAGGGAAAAAGGTAGATGTAGTACAACGACAGAACTTACTGAAATTAGCCTTTGCAGATTAATCTGATGTTATCTTGAGTTATATTTAATCCACACACTGCCATGCTTGGGATCAAAGGGAATAAACTAATCATAGCAATTCATGTTTAAAACTCAGCAAATGAGTATTCAGGACTGAAGTGATACTCTGGAAGCCAACGCAAAACATTCCCATTAAAGCTGAACAATATGAAGACACATACAGTGTTTACTGAACAACGTCTATTAGAGTTGCTGCTAATGATTCATTTATTTATGATAAATACATCAGATTAAATGGCCATTTACAAGGCCATTTAATCTGATGCGATACTCACTAAATTGTTAAATTAAATGACTCTCAGCAGTTTTTCAGGTCCGAGTCTGCATGTTGACAGGTTTCTTTTCACCACCAGTCTAAAACCCAGTGTCAGGGAGTTTTTATTGTTTTATTTGCTTATGCTTCAAAAGTTATGTTATACATATTTCACCAGACACAGTTTTCTGTAGAAACAGGAAGCTGACCCTGTGACACTGAAAAGAGACCAGTACAGAAATACATATCCGCAGAAGTTGACTTGCATTATATTATTCTTAGAAATTGACTTGCGACACACATACTTTGTGACACACACACACAGCTTACACACAGACAGCATCAGGACCTGCGTAACAGGAAATGTGATTATATTTGCATATTGACGATGTAACCTAATAGACAATATATTTACTAATGAAATAGAAAATAGAACCATAAGTGGTCTCCTAATTAATGACATCAGTGATCATCTACCTGTTTTTATAGTGTATAACAGCAATTACAGGAAGGTTAAACAGCAAAACACAATAAAATACAAACGAGTGAGAACAGAAGAGTCAATAAACGCATTCAAAAGTGATTTACTCAAGCAAGAATGGGAGATGCTGTATAAGGAAAAAAATATTGATAAAGCTTATGAGATTTTTTTAGGAAAATTTAAACTGTTATATAATAGTCATTGCCCAGTAAGGAAATACAGTAAAAAACAAAAATATGCAGAGTGCCCATGGATTACAAAAGGATTGCAAAATGCATGTAAGAAGAAAAATACCTTATACAGAGAATTTATAATGAACAGAAGCACAGAAGCTGAAAATAAATACAAGAAATATAAAAATAAATTAACGAGTATTTTAAGGTCATGTAAAAAGGAATACTATGAAAAATTACTGATTATGAATAAAAATAATATTAAAGGGATCTGGAAAACATTAAATACCATCATCAAAAAGGGCTCGGGGCAGGCAGACTATCCTTCGTATTTCGCAAATAATGATAGAAATATTACTAATATGAGAGATGTGGTAAATGAGTTCAATAAATTCTTTGTAAGTGTTGGGCCAGACTTGGCTGAAACAATTCCTGATATAACAGATTCTGTAGAGAAAGAAACTAGACTCATTGACCGCAATCCTCATTCAATGTTCTTAACGGTGGTGGAAGAAATGGAAATCATTGATATTGTTGGGAAATCACAAACAAAAAACTCTACAGACTCTGACGACATTGATATGGAAATCGTTAAGAGAGTGATAGAGGGCATTTCCAAACCCTTAACACACATTTGCAATTTGTCCTTACAAACTGGTACATTCCCAAAACAAATGAAAACAGCTAAAGTAACACCACTGTTTAAAAATGGTGACAGACACCAATTCACAAATTATAGGCCTGTCTCTCTACTTTCTCAATTTTCAAAAATACTGGAAAAAGTCTTTAGTAATAGACTTGACAAATTTATAGATAAACACAAAATAATAACGGATAGTCAGTATGGTTTCAGATCAAATAGATCAACATCATTGGCATTAATGGAACTGATCGAAAATATCACCAACAATATAGATAAAAGACAATGTATAGTTAGTGTATTCATTGACCTAAAAAAAGCTTTTGACACAATTAATCATGACATATTACTTGATAAACTGGAGTACTACGGCATTAGAGGAGTGGTGTTAGAATGGGTAAAGAGTTATTTGAGAGACAGGCAGCAATTTGTGAAAATTGGGGAATATCAGTCAGAGTGTATGGACATTGTTTGTGGAGTTCCGCAGGGGTCAGTATTGGGACCAAAGCTGTTTATCCTCTATATCAATGATATATGCAGAACATCAGATATACTACAGTTTATTCTATTTGCAGATGATACAAATATTTTTTGTGCTGGAGAGAACTTACAGCAGCTTTTGGAAATTGTCACACAAGAAATGATTAAACTGAAAACATGGTTTGATAGAAATAAGCTATCATTAAATTTGGAAAAAACTACATTTATGTTATTCGGCAATTGTAAAAAAGATGCAGGAGCAAAATTATTAGTAAACAATGTTGAAATAGAGCAAGTTTCGGATACAAAATTTCTGGGTGTGATAATAGATAACAAAATCTGCTGGAAACCTCACATAAAGCATATACAAGCCAAACTGTCAAGAAGCATCTCCATACTAAGTAAAGTTAAATATTTTTTGCCTTCCAAATCACTCCGGGTACTTTATTGTTCACTTATATTGCCATATTTGGAATACTGTGTGGAAATTTGGGGAAACACATATAAAACTGCACTTCAACCAATATGTAAAATTCAAAAAAAAGCAATCAGGATGATTAATAAAGCAGGATTTAGAGACCATACTAACATCATGTTTTTGAAATTAAAAATACTGAAGTTTATGGATCTTATAAAATATAAAACTGCAAAAATTATGTACAAGGCCAGATACAATATGTTACCAGGAAATATACAGAGGATGTTCTATGACAGAGAAGGAGACTATGAATTGAGGGGGAAATTGAATCTAAGGATTCTTAAAGCACGGTCAAAGGTTAAAACCTTTTGTGTCACTATTTATGGGGTAAAACTGTGGAATAGTTTTACTATAGATCTACAGCAATGCTCAGGAATTAGTAAGTTCATGAAAATACTTCGAAAACTGATTTTGGAAGAATATGATACCGATAAAGATGATCACCCATTGTATGTATAAAAATATCAAATTATATCCAAATTATATCAGTCACGGTAGCCAAGTTTATATAGGTTCTCCTCGTGTATCGTGTGGAGTATGTGATGATGGGAATTAGGTGAATTATGTGGGATCAATAAGATGCTGAGCAGGGGTAGGAATTAATAAGTATGTTCATACTTCTTCCTACTCCTTTTCAGACCAAACATTGTTACATTATGTCAGACGATTTTGTTTTATTTCATTATATATTTTTTGTTTATCTGAACACATACGTGTGTGTGTGTGTATATCTACATATATATTCGTATCTGTAAATGAAAATATATGTAGTGTGTATATATTGTTTTTTGTTTTATATGTCTGAAACAAATAAAGATACAATACAATACAATACAAAAACCTATAAAAATAAACGAATACTGCAGTTCGGTGTGATTTGCTCTGAGCTTTTCACCCGTGCAGCACGTTAACCTACACAAGTGTCTCAGTGTTGTTTATTCACCTGACTGTTTGTTAACTGTAAATCTCTGACACCCAGAAATATGTTGTTTATCTAATTCAGAGTTGCGATGGGTGCTGTAGTTTATCCCGGCTACCATCAAATGAGAGGCAAGGTGTACTCTGGAAGGATGTGGCTGAAAACATGTCACGCAGCTAACACAGAAACAGATACGCAATCGCATTGCGCGCAATAACCAATAATCTTAACCTCACTAACTGCATGTTTTTGGACCGCGGGAGGAAACCAGAATACTCAAAGAAAACTTCTGCTCCACCTAAAAAGGCCCTGGACAGATGGTGGATTTGGCCTTCTTGATGTGAGGTAACAGGGCTAACCACCACAGCAGTTAATTTTTTTTTCATTATTTCCTATTAGAATATTCTACCCAATGTATAGGGTAATAACTGTTTCATAAAAACTAAATAACCTGCATGTGAAGGGAGCGAGGATGTCGATGAAAGCTGGAAAAAACATTGAATGGATGCTGTTATTCCCGAGGTCAGGAGTGAAACTTCAAACTCCAGCTTCTCACCTGATTTTTTAAAGAAAATGTAATATATCACAAGATATTTATATACAATGACGTACACATCCACGTAGCCCACAGCAACAAATTCACCTCCCCTATTACCATATCAAGCACATGCCTCAGATCCTGCTAATTTTAGCATTACAACACAGATATGTTGAAGTTGCTCCGGTTTGAATTAATCGAGCCCCAGAGGAGAATGAAGGAGGTTAAGCATGCAATTGTCCAATGTTATGCTAAAGAGTCACTTTTATACAATTTTACCATGTCTGGTGTGAAAAAAGAAGTGGCATGTCAATCAAACTGAAGTGCTATGACAAGCTGTCCTGGGTGGCCACCTATTCCATTATCCTTTAACTCCGCACACAATATGAGTCACGTGGGTAAAAATGGATGGTTTCACAAAGACACTACGGTTAAAAATTGAACCTGTGCCGTAGATAGCATCAGATCAGTATTAGCTTGTATTCAACACTCTTCTTTTCATTCTTTAAACCAGCCATTTGGAAGGAATTAATTCAACAAGGCTGTCAAGGACAAGGCTCTGCCACTTCTGCCAGCGCTTTGCTTCCACTCAAAATTCATATCCAAAGTCCCATTTCAGCTGAATCACAGCTCAGATAAACAGGCTGAGTGAAACTAATTCAGAGGCTTTTGTTTTGGGGCCAAAAGAGCATTTTTAGCTTTCAGTCTGGCTGCATTTTGATGCGAGACTGAGGGGAGAAAAAAACCCCAATCACAATCAACTCCCGCGAGAAGGCGGGAAGAGATCACAAGCTCTTGCAGCCTTTTAATTTTGTGGCTATGAGTACAAGAAGGAAAATGTAATGATAGTGGAATACCAAGAGCTGTACTCGCATACATAAAGTGATACCTTGATGATAGACGGGAAAAGGACAAATCCTTAGACCTCCAGCAGGTGCACTGTCTCCAGGATCAAAAGAAGAGAGCCATATTTTAGCTGCATCCTGGTGAGATGGAGACCATGTCCTGGTCACTTGCACATCCGTGTCTTTTACCCCATCTTGACCCCCTCACTGTCCTCCACTCTTTCCCCCTTCATGCCCATTTCCTTTAGGGGAACAACTGGTCAATAGCGGTCTCCCGTTGTGAGTTATCTTCCGAACAAAAAAGCTGTTTCGAGCACTGTGGTGACCACAACAAACATGGACTTTTTGCTCAGTGGAAAATCTACATCCAACCCACATCTTAAAGTTGGGACAAAAGAGAAGATACTTTGGTGGGTTTTATTTGTCTCTGAAAAAGACAGATTTGAGTAGGAGGGGGTAGGGGGTGGGGGTGGGGGGTTAAAAGCTCTTTCAAAGCATGTTTTCTGTTCTCTAATCTGTCTGTCGTTTCCACCCATACAGACACACTTCCAATTTGACTTCAAAGCTCAGGGGATTGTGAACGATACGGATGAAACTCTGCATGAAATCAGTTTTTTTTCTATCATTATCTCTTCGAAACACACTGTAGCTATTTGCACTGTGTCCTGCTGTGGCTTTGAATGTTAACACAAACTCGACTTTGGTAAATCTCGCACTGCGATTTTTGATTTTAACTTAATTTACACCATATATTTTTTACGTGACTCAGCTATCCACGCAGTTGAGTGGGTGAGTAGATTCGGTTTGTATGGATTTCATTGCCAACACCCCCCTCTAGGCTTCCCCGGCTTCAGATTATGGGAGTAGAGTTATCACAATCTCCCAGGACCAGGTTTTGGGTGCAGGGCCAGGGTAATCCTACGGAGTTTGACTTAGGTGCCTGAAGCTTAATTAGATTTTTTTTCACTGCAGATGACTGTGGAGAATCCAATCAAGTTGACCTCCATGTAGTTGCCCTATTGTGGACGGATGAAGCGCTACATCAGCGAACAACGCCTGATTTTAAAAGGCAGCAGTGGAAGAAGAAAATCTAAATTCATAAAATCTGCAAGCATATAATGAACGCTACTGGGCTGTACCACTGGGTATCATTGTATAAACTTGTAAGCTCTTGAGATACACGCAAACCTAACCCAGACATTTCTGGGATATCATTAATGGTCTCATCTAATGTGTGAATACTGACAAACAAAAGTAAAGGTTACCAAATGGAGAAACGAAATCTATGAAAAGTCATATAGAAAAGACTTAAAAAGGAAATGAAATAAACAAAGAAAAAAAAAACAGAGGCAGAAACCAAGCCAGAGTGGTGGAGATCCGTGCATAATCTGCTCTCAGGGCACGACTGCTCCTTTTTATTTTTAAACCCCATACCTACAATCACGGATTATAAAACAGGTCTAAAGCAGTCTAAGCACTGTGCATATCATGATCTCAGGCACAGGCTTTGGAAACCTACAGTTTTAATCATGATCCTTCAATCGGGGAAAACTGAGATTTTAACTCAGATAGCAGCTTGACTGATTGTGTAAAAGCCTCAGATGTGCACAGCTTATGTAAAAAATAAATGTATAGAGAAATCTAGGAATACTTCAGAATGATCCGACCCTCACCTCCCTCTGAGTACATTAACAATTTAATCCATTATTCCAAACCAAACACATTTCATGAAAGCAGCAGAGAACATCTAAAGAATGCCCTTTGCCTTATGCATTCCCTTAAATGTCAACTACAATCAAGATATTGACAGCAGAACTGTGAGCTATATGAAATCCACCTCAGAGTGAAAGTGTGCTATTTTTCTCTTGTATCTGTGGAGGCGTGCTCCCTGTCATGCAGTAAGCCCTTTGAGTAACATGTCCACTGTGGCTCCACTCATTGAGAGATGTGGTCATTGTGCCTTGAGCCCCTGAGAGGCCCAAAAACCAGCCAACCTTGAAGACCCGAACATTAGGTCTGCCTCAAACCAGAATCTTTTCAGCTTGTACCGGCACAATGCCGACTAACACCAACACCAGGACTGCCATTCAATGCCAAGGTCCAAATATAGTGTGAAAATGTAAAGAAAATAGTAAACAAAGATTATTATTGAGACTTTTTCTTTCTTTGAGAGTCTCCATTAGGTTTTTAACACCACAGGGCTCTGGCTGTCAACAATGGCACATTGACAAAGCCTCATTGATATTTCCACATGGAGAACTGAAAAAAGCCTAGTGTTCGCCCAGACAGCTCTTAGTCACACTAGACACTTGATTGGGTTATCAGGCCAGCCAGCCACAGCGGAGATCCTGATAAATGAAGTTGCCATGCCCATTCTCCCTTCCTCACAGATGGGCCGAACTAGCCCACAGAAAGGAATGATCTTACTGACAATTACATTCCTCCAGTTCCTGAAGATGCACAGCGCTGAGAATCCAGCACAGGACTGAACACACAGAGATTATACTGATTGCTATTCCATTGCTCACGTTTGATTCTAAATTGCTCTGGCATAATACCCTCGAACACCAGAGAGGATGACCTTGGGTTTTAGTTAATAAATCAAATTCACAGGCTTCCCATAGTTGAAAAAATTGTGCTTTTGATATAACAGGAATTTTAAAATGCTTGAATCTACTTGAATATACTGAGTAATAGCAGCTTGAGATTTAATTTGAATTTAAACTGATTTAAAAATTTTCAGTGCAGAGGAAATATTTCCAGGCTCCTTCTTCCTGCACTTGGGTCCATCAGGGGACACAAGTGCTGCTATTCACCATCATATTCTAGTCCAAGATTAAATGATGATTTTCTGTATTGATGGTGTTAACATTTTTAGAGTAAAGGGGCAGAAATACATACTGCATTCGGCACATTTTAACATTCGAGGTTCTGCATAAAACAAATATTTGACGTTTTTATGTGATCATATTGTGTCAAGGGATCAGCTGACAAATTTCCAAACTAAATTTTATAAAAACTTAACAAAGTCAACTTCCCAGAGATTATTGCACATCACAGTGGGACTGTGACTGGTGTGGAAAAGCAGAATCAGCTGCAGCTGCAATGCAGAGTGAGTAACAGTAATGGCAAACATGCATGATGCTCGTTATTGTTTCAGATAATGGATGGCCCATTTGAACCTCTGTTAACATGTGGTCCGCGGATCGCTCTGCCGATTGGTTTAAAGGCAGGAAAAGGGATTTGATGTGGCAGCATCACTAAATTTGATGAGTCTAATGGTTTTCTGACCTCAATCTTCCCTAATCATTCTGAAGCCTGGACAAAGATTATCTGGTTATAGATTATGTTTTTTACACTACATGTGGACAAAAAAAATAGCAGCTGAAGTCAACACTGTGTGCTTTTGATATCTCTGTGAATGTGCACATTTATCTGCTCTACAAAGGAGGAATCAGAGATCCTCCCTTTGATTTGTTTGCCATCCTATTCCTCTGTCTCCCCGAGAACTGCTTTTTTTCCCAGGATTCCTGTGGTTGTATTTGGGAGGTTTAAGGGATGAAAAAGAGGGGAAGAAAAGCTCATTGGTCTCAGCACTGCAGAAACGGCATCCAGAGCCAAACTGTCATCCCACTTGGATTAAGGGCCCTTCAGTGGTGGCTGCTGAGCTTCTAACATGGTATCTTACCCTCAGCCAGGGTGTGGGAGGGGGTAGAGGGGTGGAGCAGAGGGTAAGGGCATTAGAGCGCCTGGCCTAAATAAGACCTCGAGGTCAGCAAGTCCTGAACCATGGCAAAGCCACTTTGTGTTTCCATGTCAACTTTATTCATGAGCTGACAGCGAAGTGTCTCCTTCTTTTCCTGTTGATTCGCTGTTGCATCATGCGCTGGGGCAACAAAGATAATCTAAGCCTTTGCTCCGCTTATCTCTGCAGACCCCCACTTCTGCAAGTTTTGTTGGATGTGGTGTTCAACAAGAGACTAGTAAGGCTGTGGAGGCTTGGGGATTGCGTTGGATTTTTGGCACGGTACAGGCCAATTTTATAAGCAGAGAAAGAGCTGTGGTGATGTATTTTCTGAGCTATTAGTCTACACAAGTGGGCTGCATCGCAGTGCCAACAAAGAGTGGGATGTGCAACACGGTTTTGTTTTTTTTCTCCTTAAGCTCTATGCAAATAGGAAGAAGATGGAAGCTTGAGAATGGAGCAGAAAAGCTTTCAAGTGCACACTGTTCCTGTATTCCCTGCAATTTTGGCCGGCCTGCACCCTGCCAGTGGAGCAATGCCCACCTCCTGTTGTTTTCAGGACAGGAAAGGGAAGCACCGGTTGTTGTTATGTGCTGCCACTCGGCCACCAGCTACCTCTCCAACATCTGCTGCCCATCCAAAGTTGGCCAGAGCTTCAACAGGCCCGAGGCTGTCGCTCCAGCAAGGACTGCCTCTCCAGCCCTCTTCAGCTGTTCAAAGAGAGGCTCCAACACCACAGTTTCTATTGTGGATCTCCTTCAGGATAACCCCTGCATCACCCCTCCCCAGCATTATCACCACCCCCACCCACCCACACACATACTGCAAGGCAAGAGGCAATAAAAGCCTCCCTGCCAGTAGAGAAAGAGAAAACAGACCCCCTTTGTTCCCCCCTGCCCATTCTCAGCGTCCATGGAGGTACATGATCCACCCCTCCTCCCTCCCCCTTGGAACCCCAAAAGCTTGAAAACACTCCCACTTCTTCCTTTTCCTCCCTCCTCCTCCCCTAGCCAGTAGCAACGAAGCAGCGCATCTGATGAGATCTCAGAAAATGCACTCCTGGAGCAAACATCGAGTTGAATTTCCATTTGTTCCCATTGGATCTCTAAATTCGAGGTTGAGTGGTTCAGATCACCTAGTTAACAAGGAGGTCTAAAGGGGACAGAGAGAGAGCATAAAACCTGCAACATTACGTTCCGTTATCTCAATGTCCCATTTCAAAAGGGTCTATTGCTGTCACCCCCCTGGCACTTACTTAGGACGGAAAAGAACATCCTTAAATGCTTTGTACTTACTAAAGGGGGTTGATAACCTGACATGAGTAATATTAGGGTTCCCTTGGCAACCTTGAGTGACTGGGCTTGATGACCGTCATGGTGTGAAGCTCCAACGTAATGATTTGGTCACAGGGGGCCATCCAAGGAGGTCTTCACTGACCTCCATCCATCCAACATCTGTCCAACTACCTGCTGTCCAAAATCTATAGCCGAATTTAACAGTAAATCAACTGAGCACAGCATCTCTGATCAGCAGGGCTTCCGAGTCGGGGCTATGACTAACAGCTTTTCCATCACTTAAAGTAACAATAATGCCTCTTTTTTGTTGTTTCCAGAGCTTAATCCAACATAATTATTAACATACAGCTCACTTTTTTTTTTATCCAAACCATAGCCAATGGTATTTAGTTTATTTCAAAAGATGACTAAATAATAATTCCTCACATTTGAAAAGCTTGAATTTACTCAAAAACAAACACGCTTAAAGGATGCTCATTGTTTTCTGTCATATACTGTTGCAAAAGCAGATGGCCAGTATGTGCCAAGTAATCCCTACTTGCCAAAAGCTCAGGCTTTAGACTGCTCTGTTTCAGATATTAGTGTGAGAAAACCTTAACACGTGCGAAGCTTGAATCAAAGCATTTTTATAATTTTACTTTTATTAAAATTATTAGAAACATGTCCAAACAGCTGATGATGAATTTTCTGTCTGTGCACCAATCGATCAAATCATCAGACCCTTGTGTCAGCTATTTAATGTGCTATTACAAGCAATGAAAGGAATCAACTACTGGTTCCAGTTAAAACCCGGAACCAATCCATTATGAGTTAAATGCGTGAAAGCTTTTGCACACCAAAGTCACATCCAAGTCTGTTTTTGTACAGTAATTAGAGTCAGGTCCAGGTATTTGAATTGATGATACAAACCTGTGCAAGCTTACTTTTTTTCCTCACATGTAAATCCAATCAGTAAACAACATGGGGATCAATAAAAACAAATCTGACCTATAGGAAAACTCAGCAGTGGCACTGGTGTTAATAAATTCTTGTCAATATCCATAACAGCAAGAAGTAAAAGGAGAAGCCGAAACCAAGACATCTATCTAATCGAGGTTCACTTTGTACTTTTTACTTACTTTGTTTACCCATTTTTCTTAGTCATCTGTTGCCATTTACTCCCGATAATAAAATACAAGTCTACGGTGTAAACACCAACAGTTGCAGCTGTGTGGAGGGATTTACAGGAATGTGTCAATTCCCATTAGAGCTGCTGCTTAACTGACTGTGAAACTCTAATTGTACCCACCAGCTTGCAACCAAGCAGGCCCGACTCACAGAGAGAGACAGAGAGAGAAGGAAAGTAAAACATGGGCACATGTAATGAACATGTATGAATGCCTTTCTTTGCTTCTGCATACGCTTGTCCAAATTACAAACAGTGAAAGTGATCAGGCAGCTGTGAAGCAGGCAGAGCACCGTTCCCTCTGTGGTGTGATAATGAGGCACTCATCAGTCCCAAAATGAGACGAACATGCCTATGACAAGGAGGTCCAAATGATGTCAGTGTGCTGCGCTGCTGTGCGTGATAGCTCCACTGGGATGAAACACCCAGACCGCAGTGACACTAATGGGTAGGCATGGGCCTCCATCATTCCCCAGGGAATTTAGCCTCATCACAGCCGAGCAGCACGGCGTTTCTATTCACAATGGCTGCTGGATCCTCTTCACTCGGGACACGAGAACACGTGTTGCCAGAACTCACTCAATCATTCAGTCAATCAGCTGGAGTGACTTATGATGGTAAATTATTGATTAGTGCATGTGCACTTTTGCATGAAAAAGAAATTATTGCAGGGGGTATTTATGGTTGGTTTCAGCGCATCAGTCATAATTTCTACAGGAACTGGAATCAATATCAAGATATTCGCTGAGATCTGGGTGTATATATATATATATATATATATATATACATAATGTGTGTGTGTGTGTGTGTGTGTGTGTGTGTGTGTGTGTGTGTAGCATGTGCAGATACCAGATTTTAGGTAAAAACTGAAATAGATGAATTGCCAATTAATTTATTATTGTATTCCTCAATTAATCAGTGAATTCTTTTTTTTTTTTAAACAAATGTCAAAGAAACTTGAGATGATTTCTTGTTCCTTTATGTTTTCAGCGCTCAGACCGAGGTCTAAAATATCTTCTGTTCACCATCATATAGCATAAAATATTTCATTTGAGAAACTGCACCCAGAAAACTGTTGCTAACGTTGTAAGATCTAAAGTTGCTAAGCATGCCAGATTTGTATCAAATATCAACTCACTGATGGATTACTGAATCATTTACTCCTGGTTCTAATGCCTAGGTTGGCCTTAATTGTTGTAATGCCTTCATATTCCCATTTCCAGATTTTAGCACTTAGTTAATTCAGAACATAGAAACTATGAAATGTCACATAAATGATTGTCAAGACTTAGAAAAAAGAGACACTTGTGATTAACCAGAAGCGATCTTTACACTGACAGGTCCCTCTTACTAAACGTCTACTGAGACTAGCCATCTCCCACCCTGACTTCAGCTTCACTTTGCCGGAATCGTGTTATTGTTTCATCTCGGAATATGTGCTGCTTCCCTAAACAAGCATTACTCTGACATGACTCAAATGTACCCTTGATGAAATGGCAGTCTCTCAGGTTCAGACCAGTTCCTGAAAGAAATTATGTCATCATTACAACAAGTGACACAGAACAAATCTTCCTTTCTATGAGGCACTTTGTTCTGGCCTGTGAATGTCCACGGACGGCTGCTTAGAGAAGGCGCGTTGATCACTTCTCACAGAATAGCCTGCGTTTTTCTGCAGCCCACAGAGAGAAATTGGTGGCATTTTCCCTCCAACACCCAAGCTTTTCCCATAGCCCCCGGAGCAAAGTTGCCCGTCGCTGGTTTTAGGTCAGCGTGCAGTGTGACTGACTGGTGCTCTCACAATAACTCTGGCCAACGTGTGTCATGATAATCCCTTAGTTATGCAAATCTCCCCGTCTAGAGTCATTTGTGATGAGTTTGAAAGTAAAGAAGGCAGCACAATGTAGGTCGCTATCTTGTCCCGATTTCTCCACATTTGTCAAATGAGGCTGAAATGTTATGTTAGCAGCACTCCAGTAGCTGTGGATTAAAGCCTCTCTGAGCTCAAACTACAACCTGATCAAGAGACTACCACAAAGCACACAAACTGTCTGGGACGTACATTTTTGCCGCCAGTTTTATAAATTAATGTAAACTAGACATAAGGCAAGGATAGAGGGATATTGTTATCGTCTTAACCAGATTAACTATAGTCTGCTTGGAGTGAATAAACATTACTAGAAAGTGTGTCAGGCTTTTCAGAGCAGTAAGCGCAAGGCAAGAGCTTCAGACAATAACACAGGGGTCATTAGCATTGCATTAATTTGGCCAACTGAGCAGGCAGCGAAAGTGTGCAGTCAAGGCATGTGTGTCTGGGTGTATGTATGAGTGAGAGTGTCTGGGGATGAGCAGAGGAGGGGATGAGGAGGAGGAGGAGGAGGGGTGTTGTTGCATGATGGTGAGTTCCCCCTTTACTGAAGCTTTGACCAAGGGGCAGACAGACGGGGGAGGAGGAGGTGGAGTGGGAAGACAGGATTGTGTGAAAATATGTTTGGGGTTTTTTCCAGCAAATGAATTGTTTTGACTGGTGGAAAAATGGTGTGAGATGAATTCTGTGAAATCTCAGGGGGGGCCCTATCATAATCAGATTCAGTCCCATGAAGGGAAATTAGACTCAGCAAAGTGACTGGTCAGTCAAAACAACACAGAGTTGTGACATAAATATGAGGGGAATCAAACATGTGGGAAGCAAATCAGCTTATGAGGGATTGTGCGTGTATCCAGACAGCGATTTCATCAACACAGGACAATAAAAAGCAGCTGTCAAGTACAGTAGAGCTGTCTATCTATCTGTGGGAATATCCACTGTATCTACACCATGTGATATGTGATGATCGAAGCAAAAAAGATCAAGTCCAAAGACAATATTCGCAAATAAGTGCCAATGATTTGTTTTTTGTGTTTTTCCCCTCAGCATCTTTAACGCGTCACGGTACGTGTCAACCCTTTGATTTGACAGTCGTTCACCGGAATATGTCCCACACCTTTTCGCTCTCTCCGACGATCACCTAACACGTAAAATATCACCCAGAACAGCGCGGCGTGTTATTTAAAATAAACCACTCCTGCACACTCCCACCCCCCGAGAAGGAGCTAAAAGAGGGGCAGTTTTTCTATCGGCATCCTTCCAACGTGCCACAAAACTCCTGTCAGTGAACTGTAAGCCACACGACACGTGCTTATTATGAATGGTCTAATTTAGCTCACCTTACCTCCTCCCTGGGCGGTGAGAAACACAAAACACCGCGGGTGTCTTCAGCCTCCCGCGACAGAGCGAAGCCGTGAGCTGCGGTTATTCACGTGGAGTCCCCGCTCAGAGCGCCGAACCTCTTGCACTTGCCTCCGATGCCTCTCTCAGCCACCGGTCCCCTCCTCTCTCTCTCCCACCAGTTCACCGACATACAAACACACACACAGGCGGGGGCGCGCAGCAGCACCCGGAGGCGTGCGCACGCCCATTGCGCGCACTGCAGCGCCGCTGCTGATGTATGGTGGCCTAAAGGCAGTGAACCATTCCAGAAAACTGTCATACAAATACATACAATAGTGCTTTACCCCCCCTGAAGCCTCAAAATCACAGATGGACAACATCTGGACAAGCTTCTTTTTTTAAGTTTTTCTTTTAATATAAAAAAAGCCAGACTGTATATTTTAAAGGCCAAACGATGATCCTTTTTATTATTATCTAACAGCGGGGAGTGGCTTTTTCATTTAACTGTTTTCTCGCTGTTTGCTTTAAAAAGGCGCCAAGTACAAGAAAAGCTCAACACTGAAATACGTACATTTTTTCCATTAATCGGGCTGAAAAAAATAAAAGATTACGTTTAAATAAATTTAAAAAAAACTAAAGTCTGATTCACATATTAATCAAATATAAGTGCTTTCACCTTTCAGGGAATTCCAGCTGTTCTGGAAACTAATTGCTTAAAGACAGTTGCATGTTCTGAAGCATGACAGTTTTTCCTGCAGGCAGGTTTGCGCTCATAACCATATAGCAGCAGCCCGTGGGATCAACTGAGACCTTTGCCGGATGAGGTCATGTGACGTTAAAAGGCACACTTTTATCTCAGACTGCTCTCTTCTATCACTGCACATTACACACATGCATTATCCGAGGCTTAGCAATGGTATCCATCTGCAGCCGTGGAATCACACAAAGAGTAAGTGACGTAGTTTTTACGCGGATAAGCCCGGTTTTGGCAAAGAGACAGTTTGTGGTCTGCCATGCAGGAGCCGGTTGACCGAGATTAGCTAAAATTAGGTTGTGGCATAAGATGAAAACGGGTTTATAACGTATATGTGAAATCACCTGAGGGAAAAACCTCCAATTATGATCGTAAAAAGCTTAAAGAGCTACAGAATCACCTTTAAGCTTGAAAAGCGCAAGTCCCTCACCGCAGTACACTATTTTCCAACTTAGCCAGCATCCCCTCTTTAGTTATATGCGAAGAGTTTCTTTGATTTGCTTATATAGTGTTAGAAAAAGACAGAAAACTGAGGCGTGATTCCCCAGTGGGAAACGCTCCAATATCCTCCCCGTCATCATCTTAAGGGGGCCAGGGAATTCTCACCAACATTTGCCTCCCCACACGGGGAAAATACTGTAATTGTCATTGCCTCTTATTTAAAACTGCCTCCAGACATGTCTGCATACGTCTTGAATCTCATTAAAATATTCTCTTAATTTCCCCCATGCACATTATCTGTGAAATACTCAAAGGGATTTTCACAAGTTCAAGGATACAGCACCACAGAGGCAGAGTATATAACACTGAAAGTTGCAAAGTGAACGCCGTCAAGGCTTTGTGTTGAAAAGCAAAACCCATTAGAGGAGACGCTGTGTCTGCCTCACTGGCATCGCCAATTACGGTGCCTTTTACTACAGTGGATCCTTGAAGTCCTCTGCTCACTCAGATGCAAAACTTTACGGCACAGATACTGTGCGGGAGAGAAAGTCATCTCTCTCCGTGTTTACGCCACTATTATTCTTTATTCTGTACAGAACAAACCGTGCACGGCACCAACAAGCCAACCATGAAACGATGTTGTCCACATCAGAGGTAATTATTAACTCACACAGCTTGAACACAGGTCAGCAGCCCAAATCCTATAGGAAAACACAGCAGTTTAAAAAACAGCATCAGACATCAGATGCTCCATTTTTTCCAAAGTTTTCGAACTTATTCACAATTTGTAAGTGTAGTCAGTGCCAGTGCTTCAAATAGGGTGTGACTGAATGCAGTGCAGTGGCATTTGTTTGCACTGGTTTGGTTGTTCTCAGGTTAAAGCTGGGATATTAATATATTATGTGATTGGTCCTTATCTGGGAATGAACGGGGAAATTTATATGATTTGTTATTGCTGAAATAAATGTTACTTATTCATTTATTTCCACTGGATATTTTTATTTTAAATTTCAAGTAAGTTGTTGACCATCATATAAAGAGCCGATGAACCCCTAACACTGTTCCTCTGCTCAGTGTATTGGCTGTGCATCACTCTATCAGTTGCTTTTTTTCCCTTTCAAAACATTGCTATCATGTTTTTGCAATTGAGCAGCTTAAATCTTATCTTAACATCATTCGTCAGCTCCAAAACTAATTAAGTACTAATGAGCTGGGTTTATTAGCTACAGATAAATGTGAGGTGTAATTGAGCAGCAGCCACTTGGAGGATAAACTGTTGTTACATGAAAGCAAAGATGAGAGAAGGCAGTATCTGTCGAAATCTCCTCAGGATCCATTTCGGGTATAGACCAAAGAAACATATTCATATTTACAGTCTGGAGGTTTGGCCAAAGGTGCAAAAAGAAATCAAATTACTGATGTAATTAGAGCTGCGGGACAAGTTCATGAGTCAGAGCTGTTTACATCAGGGGAGGATGCATTTCCTCTCTGTCTGCTGTGTAATTACATTACATGACTTCTCTGTATTGAGAGGGAGCAGCCTTTAAAGCCTGTCTAACCATGTTAATACACAGGGGGCAAAAACCTGATGGGAATTCACAAATACAACATAGGGACAACCTGTGGATGTTAGTCTTCATGTGACTTCATGGCCATTCAATATGGTGTTCTGGATTTCCCATTAGAAAGCTACCTTTGCTCATTTATCACTATGCTCCTTGTAAAATTAGTAAAATAAGTTGCTGCTGAAATAAAAGAAAAATAATTCTCTTTGTTGTGGTGACTCATTTCAGCCACAGGAATGGGTTTTTTAAACTATCTTAAAGGCTAAAGAGGACTTAAAATGGTTTTTAAAAAATCCCTAATAATAATAACAATCATAAAATTAAACGTAAACTTAAAATTCTTATTCTGGGCGTTTAATCCTTATTTATGTTTTACTGTGCCTACGTGCAGCTCTGCTCATCCTTTTTTATCCTTTTTCCTGTTTAAGGCCACCTTCTTTACTTCCCCTCTCATTGATATCACACAAAGAGCCAAGAGTACAAAAAACCCTGAGTTTCAGAAACTGAGTTTTGAGCAGCCTAAGCTTCTTCTTTTTTTTTTCTTTTTTTTTACAGAAATGACTTGTGCATACACTGATCTTATTATCTGAAACTTATTATCTGAAGCATCCACCACTTTAACAGTATACAGTTATGGTCAGTAGTTTTCATACACTCATGGGAATCATGGCATGAATGTCATGGTAAAAGGCTTTTAATGATTTCTTTAAACTGTTTAAATTGTTATTTTTTTTCAGGATAGGATACCACATCCTTAATTACATATTTAATGACCTTTAAAAAGAAGAATTGGGTGCACAAATTTGAATTTATTCTCGATATTCCCTAATCCACTCAGGGTCAAAGGTAAACACACACACACACACACACACACCGATATTTGGTTAAATGTCCCTTAGCAGGTTGCACCTTGACAGAAGACTTTTGGTTGCCATCAATAAGCTTCTGGCATAATTCTGGTTGCATACTTGAGCACTCTTCTGGGCAGAATTGGCTGAGTGTATTTAAAGTGTTTGGTTTTCTGATAAAGATCTGGCTTTTAAGCACATCTATATAATGTCAACAGGGCTGAGGTCAGACTGTTGGGAAGGCAATCCCAGCAGCTTAATGCTAGCCTGCTTTATCCGTTTCCAAACCAGTTCGGAATGTGTGTTTGGTATCATTGTGCTACTGGAACACCCAGTTGGGTTCAAGTTTCAACCATGTAGCTGATTCGAGGTGAAGTGATCTTGTCAAGTTAAGACAATGTAGAACCTTCAGCAACACTTATTAATAAGTCTGTATATATACACGTCTGGCCTGTGTGGAATACACTCAAATTGTTCTCCCAATTCCCAAAGCTTGTGATGAGTGTATGTAAACGTCTGAGCATAACTGTATATGGCAGACAATAGTAAAAGCATAAGTAGTCAATTTTTACCAGATTCAGTACTTTAATAAAAACAACTAGAGTATAAAAGGCATGCTTAGCTTTAACGTACCTTCAAGTATCTTGGTGTCCACATCTCCTCAGACCTGACATGGGCTGCCCACATTCAGGTCCAGACCAAAAAGGCTAGGCAGCGCCTGTATCACCTACGACAACTGAGGAAGTTCAGGGTCTCTCCAAAGATCCTCAGGATTTTCTATACAGGCGCTGTGGAGAGCATCCTCACACAGAACATGACATCGTGGTTTGGGAACAGCTGTGTGAAGGACCAAAAAGCTCTCCAGAGAGTGATCCGTACAGCAGAACGCTGCTGCAGGATTGCTCTCCCCCCGCTTCAGGACACCTACACCAGGAGATGCCGGACTAGAGCAGCGCAGATACTGAAGGACCCGTCCCATCCTGGCAACAAACTGTTCCAACTTCTGCAATCTGGTAGAAGGTTCCGCATCTTCCGGGCAAGGACAGAGAGACTCAAGAGGAGCTTCTATCCCCAAGCCATCCGTGCCCTAAACACACACACCCGCCCTCTCACATCATCTATAATTGACTGAGTCAGGACTCTTCCAGACACTAAACCAAGGCACAATGTACATTTCAATTCCTTTAATTTTAAATATGTTTATATTGTCTATCCTGTTTTGCACATGTCGAGGAGCGTGTCAGGCTACATTTCACTGTGTGTTATACTTGTATAACTATGCATGTGACAAATAAAGAACCTTGAACCTTGAACGATGGGTTGCTGTATGAGCTCTATACCAGACTTGATGTGAAAAGACCTGCCTTGTGAATTTACACCCCCCAAAAAATACCCCAAAACAAAAACAAATCTACTGCTTTTGCCTTTCAGGAATTTAGATGCACTCTAAACTTCTAGAATGGGATTTACTTGTACGAGTCTTCTTGTTTACATACTAGACGTAACACAAAATCCTTGCTTTCGGTAGAATCTGCATAAGGCGAAAGTAAACAAAACATCAGCAGCTGGTATAGGTGGAATAAGCAGCAAAAGGCTGTTTTTGTACACAGGAAAGAACTCGTGCCTTTTCCTCAGACTCAGATACTGCAGAATAGCTCGCTCCCAACACTACAAGCAAAAGGCTGAAATTACTTTAACTATTTAATCCAGGAAGCCAGAGATGATTTACATAGTGATTTTCATGATTGTCTCATTTCTACTTGCAGTGAAAAATGTTTATGAAACTGTTTTTATGCTATATTCATTCAGCGCCACCATATTGCTTTTATTTGCTCTGCCCTTTTGCTAAATTCTAGATAAAACAACATATTTGAATGACCTATAAGGTGTACCATTTCAGACTACCAGTGACGCTGTTTGTTGTGTCCTCTACTGTCTTTGGCCACGGATATGTTTTCATGCGTGTAAGCAGTTGGTGGAGAGCTGTGTCAGAGCACTGTGTTTATGCTGCAGGGAAATGCCATCCATCACTGGCCAGAGCTTTTACCCAGGTGCCTGAGCACAGCCTTGTACAGTCATCTCGTCTCACCTTCTTCTCTGTTATGACAGGCAGCTCAGGGAAAGGCCTTCAAATTATATTCCCATGGAAAATACACCCCTATTTTTTAAAAAACAACAACATATATTTGAGAGAAAAAAGCGCACACTCACACTGACCACACGTATATCTCTCCTCGCACTGCTGCTCAGAAGTTTGGGGTCACATAGAAATGTCCTCATTCTTGAAATGAAAGTGTGTTTGTTTTACCATGAAAGAACATTAAATTGCATTGAATTAAATGGTTAGTTCACAAAGCCAAGATGTTTTTCCTAATTCAAGTTTATCATGCTAAAATACTAGTGGATCATTAAAAAAAAAAAAAAAAAATCCAGTTATACTGGAACAACTGCAAACTCTTGGCTGAGCATCAGTATTTCTAAGTTATGACTGTAATCTTGAAATGCCAAAACACAAAAAGACTTTGCGTTTGAAAGCCATCACAATATTCCTGTTAAGTATTCTTGGGGAAATGAAGGCTAATCCATGCAGGAAATTGACATCAAACTGAAGATTTCATACAATGTGTGCTCTTCACTGAGCTGTGCCAATTGGCTAGAACAGAATGACACGAATAGAAAAAGAATGGGGAGGCCTCGGTGCACAACTGGGCAAAAATAGACAAGGAACGGGAACCTCAGACGATGCTGGTCCTTTAGGCAGGATTGGAAAGAAAAAGCCATATCAGCGACCGGCCACTGAGAGAAGTGATTAAGGCCGGCCAGCAAGTCCAGATACTGGGAAGAAAGTGTTACTTACACACACAGATCTAAGTTAGAGGCATTTGGGCCAAACAAAACACCATCTGTGAGATGCAGAACAAAGGAAAAGATGCTTTAGGGTTACTTGAGTTCATCTTTCAAGCATGGTGGAGGAAATGCAACAATTTGGCTGCAGTAATGTGTGAAATCTGTGCGGGATAAAAGGGATCTGAAACCAGGGAACAGCTTGTGGGATGCACTTACATGATCGAGGGTTTAAATGTCTCCAGATCTCCTCACCAAACTCACAGCTAGGATGGGAGTGCAGAATTGTGTTAGAACAATTCTTTAAGTTACATGTAAAGAAATAAACTACTCCTATATTAAAATATATATCCTGTTCACGTGTTTCCATGGAAAATGTGAAATTTTCTGTTTGTGACCTGAAACCTTTGAGAGATACTGTATTATGTGCCCAAGTAACAATTTTTCAAATCAGAATGAGCTAATCAAGCCAAGCACCCTGGACAGTGAGCCAAGAAAGTGGGGGGTGAATATCACTTCAGATCTCTGCAGTCGTAATTACGCAGTCGTTGAGTACTTGATAGCCTCTTCCCTCCACCTCCTCACTTCCTGGGATGAAGTAAAGAGAAGCTGCGGCTTTCCTCCGATCACAATAATCTAATCTTCATACAATTAGGAGGCAGAATGCAGCGCAGTTCAGTAGTGGGTTTTAATTACACTCTCAAACATTCTTTACACGGGACCAACAAGAGATGAGTGGAATTATATTAATCTGGGTTATATCTGTGTTGGCTGCAAGCCCTCTGGGAGTAACCGACACAATGTCGTATCAGTAATACGGTACGTGACCAGGTTAGGCGCCGAAATGGACGCCTGCAATGCATTTATGTGCAGCAAAAGTAGCAGCGTACGAAAATCATTTTACATCCCAGCCAATCAATAAGCAGCCATCTGTTTTAATCCAGCCCATCAGATAAACCCTGTGTGATTTCAACAAACGGTACAGTGCAGTAGAGTCGGGACTAAAACACAGCACTTCAAGGTGGAAAGGGTGAAAGCGGCTTTTGAGAACAGTCATCAAAGGGAAAGAGGGCACACTAAAGACAGAGGAGAAAATGTGAGTAGCCTGCAGGGATTCCAGAAAACTGAACAATAAAAGCACACAATGATAAAAGCGCTTGAAACAACTGAACTAAAAATACTCTGCAGTTTAAATAACACATAAAAATTCACGCTTTGTGACCCCTAGGGCCTCTCTGTTAGGCTGTGTTGGTTTTTTTGCAGGTTAAACATACTGCAGAGACTTTGAGATGATGAAGATGGCTGTGCGGATGCAAGTTATCTATGATAAGAATGAAAAACTGTAGAAAATATTCCTTAACAGCCAGAGGACATTTTGGAGTCTTAAACAGCACTTCATCAACAAAATACCAACTGAGTGACATGTACAATTAATCCCAAAGCCCACTGAAGCTGCTGTGGTAGCCTAGCACCTTACTAACACACTGAGGTGTTTTCCCCATAGACATCTTTATTTTTTATCATCATATGTAAATTGTACTGACATACTTTATAGCTCTGTAACGCTTCATGTGGGCCCCTCGTGTATCAGTGTTACTCTTATCAAAATACAATTACACAGTTTAGCAGTAGCTGTATTTGTTGTGCAAATTTTAGTTATTAATTTTAGACTTTTTTTCTTAACAATGCAGTTTTACAAGTTATACATTTACTCAACAACACATGAAGTCCATCTATATATATATATTCTTTTTATGTGAGAATATAAATACTGGTTTGTGAGGATGTACTGGTTTTCAGTATTTTAAACAAAAGTAAATGATCAGTAAATATCCACATGGTGGGAAGATCATTGTTAATGCCACCATTACTAGCTTATCTGCGAAATAAAGTCTTTGTGTTCTATGTTTGAAAGGAACATCAAAGGAGATAAAGTTATCAGAATGTTAAGTTAGAACATCGACACCACTTTTACCAATATTTATCAAGTCCCAGCAGCTAGTTAGCTAACGTTAGCTTTAAGTCTTAAATTGAGAACAGGTAGTTTTTTTTCCCAGGCAGATTCTGGATTTTATTACCTTTTGAAGAATCCAGACAAATTTCAGTCTTTAGTTCAGTCTTTAACCTAAGCCAATTGTCGGCTGGAGATAACTGAGCATCTGCAACACAAAATCGGCATTCATTTTGGCAAAGAAGTCATTTAAATGTTAAACTACTGCCATCAGCTGCTGTAGAATCTCTACTCACGGAGCTTCTAAATCGACAAGCCATTTAAAAGATCTTCTTTAAATGCTATGCTAAGTCAAGTGTTATACATCGGATAAATCTTCATTGCCACAGATGTTAGCACATTTAAACTAAAATCACATCACAGTGTCAAGTGAGAGTGAGGAGGTGGCATTTGGCATGTTGTATACATTATCTACTTGTGCACATACATAATGTTCTTCAGAGCTACAGGGCAATAAAAATGACACTTGGACCTCGGTAAGTTTCCAGGTTCGTGTGGACCAGAAAAACGTGGCTCGAGTGGAATCTAAAACTTGGACGAGTAAAAGGGCAGACCATTATACATATCAACCCTGAGCCTGGCCCAGTCAGTCATCTTCTGGGTGGAGCTTTTCTCTCGGGTCAGGAAACGAGCTGCCTTCTTCAGCTTGTCCTCATTCCTCTCTAGGTAACGCAAGCCCTCAGCCTGCAGCGCGTTGAGCTTCTCTTGGCGGTTCTCGTCTAAGGAGAAATCTTCGCTCATGTAGGGGTTGAAGCGAAAGTAAGTGTTTGGAGGAAGGAAGGCGTCGAGCATGGCGTGAACCTCTGGAGGGGGAAGGAGAAGTAAGAGTGAGGTCATATAAGAGAGAATAAAAAAAATTAAAACACAATTCACTTCATACTGCCTTACTAGGGGCTAGCAAAGTCAAACCTTATCTATCAGCGCTGTTATAGGATTACAAGTGTCACTGAGTAAGCGCTCAGGGCTAGAGTGTGAGGTAACACCAAGTGAAAATGTCTAGCCTGTCTATCACGGCTGTTTTCATCTGCCTTGCATGAGCAGTTTAAAATCAACATCCTACAAATGCAAACAAACAGGCAGCGGGTAACAAAACAGGCCTGAAGCACCCAAAAAGGTTTCTGTCTGAGTTCCCACAGTATTAAAACCAACCGTCTCCAAGGCTCTGCAAAACTCTACAAGGAGTAACTTATCTGGAGGTGATCTGGAGAGTTTTTATAGAGCAAATCAGTGTTAGACTATTGTGTGCTGAAAAGTTATACACAGAGACAAGATCAGCTTACTCACAAGAGATAATGCATGTGGTTAAATCAGAGATGAACCTTGTTTTCATTACTTTAATAAAGCACTCGTTATTCAAAATTTTATACTGTCAATCATAAACAGTTTGGTCTTGTGCAGTGAGCTGGATGCCAACTGCTAAAAAGTGTTCTACTATTTTCCCTCTGCAGAAAGGATTAGTTGTTAGATAGTGATATCATCACCTTCCTAGTGAAAGTCCCTTTTACCTTTCACCTACCAAATATGGAAATCCAAACACAAAACAATAACACAAAGACTCCAGAATTGCTGCAAACCTTTCAGACTCGTTTCTGTGTCTTGTAAGACATCCATGTATTCACCAAACAAACTGAAACATGCAACCTGTTTGCTTAAACACAGGATACTGTGTTTAAGCAAACAGTTTGCACGTATATTGGATGTACAAGGTCTTTATAAAAGGAACAGCTGTTTCAAGAACGAGTGGCCCAAGGTCATTTTTCCAAAACACGTCTGAAGATATATAAAAAGTAATATTCTCCATCTTTGTCACTGAAACCCTATTAGATCTGCTTTATCTATCCGCAACAACAAACACAGCTAAGCTTGATACACCAAAGACAAACTAGGAGGCTTGCGAGCACTAAAGCTTTTGAAAAAGAGGAAATCTGTGATAAACACTCTTTCTAATCTGCTGTTTCTAAATAACAAAAGCCCGCAAGAGAGCTAGGAAAGGGATTAATCCCAAAATACAGGACGAACAAGTGCAGAGAAGCATCTAGGTCACACACACACTGCACCACAGCAGCAACAGGGAGGGGAACAAGCCAAATTTAGGCACAGCAGAAGTGCCCATGTCTAGAGGTGATAAGGAGACAAAGAGGTTGCCGCTACAAAGGGCCACAGTGGGATTTATCTAGAACAAAGTCGACCTGCGGTGCAGTGTTTTCTAAAAAGATACCATCAAAAATCCTAAATCTCCCCCTTAGAAAAGAAACAGAAACAGGGAATGATCACTGCTAATGTACATTTATTTAATCTTCTTGTGTAGAGGAAATACTATAAACAGACCTGAAACAACACTGCAAACAAAGGCAGTTCAGTTCACAGTTTTTTGTACTGCAGCCATCTTTACACTATGACTTGATCCTGTCACGGCAAGTTTCAGGCTTTCATCACTCCTTGGTTGACACAGGTGTGCTTTAGAATTTAGTTGTACATTTAGCAGCTGTCAAAGCTGTGAAACACTGGCGATCACAATAGGTCGCCATCATTTTGCGGTGCATCCTTACCTTCAGTGTCTGTCGCACTGCTGATGACGTTGGTGAGTTTTGTTTTGAGGCTTGTATATGCAGCGTTGCTTTTGCCAGTAGATTCAAAGCGACCCGTACCGAGCGAGACCACACACTCCAGAGGCGTGTCAGGCCACAAGCACTGGCACTCATGTATAGCAAGTGCTGTGGGGTTGTTAATCAGTAGACCTCCATCCTGTGAAAAAACAACAACAAAAACCCAAAAGTGCTGTTAGGCAACCTGTTTACAGGCTAGGTTTGGTGTTTCATGCCAACACCAAAGTCAGTGAAACCAAATAATTGGGGTTTAAAACCTTTCATGGATTTTAACAGTCAATAGACAAAATTTCAGAAGAACATCTGATAAAGTGAAGAGGAAAAATAAAATCAATCAATCAATCAATCAATCAATGTGCAGCTTTAGTGCTGCTTGTAAGTCTATTAAACAAAGAGTCCCAGCATTTCCCCTCCCCTCACAGTTTCAGTCAGACTTGCTTTGATATCGAACAACTGCCCATGAGTGCTTTCGCTTTGGATCCATATTGTAACCAAGGCAGTGGGGGAGTAACTGGAGAGGCTGCAGAATTGTTGAATAGGCATGAGGCTGAGGGGCCGCAGGGCTGGCACCAGGATCAAACACACAAGGACCCATTCTCATTAAGGAAGCCGAGCTTGGGGGGGTTGGGAGCCGCAGGGCCCCAAATGTCTAGGGACACAGTAGAGCGAATGGTGCTTGTTTACATGGCCGTGTACACACATGTTTGATCGAGAGCACATGCTCAGTGCATACAATAATGTGTGCATTTCTGATAGCGTGTGGCATACGTACGCACACACACACACAGCAATGGGGGAAAACACCTCGCGTGTATAAATTTGAGAGTGCGATATGGAAAACTGTTCCATTAATCCAACATAAAATTGCAAAGCTCTGGCTATTGTAGCTGGACTGGAGGAAAAGCTCCCGTTACAACTGAAAAACTTAATGTACAACTTCTCTACGAAAACCTGGAGTGCTAAAGAGAATTGATTTGGCATTAGATAACAGTAAAACAAGTTTAAGGGTTTACTGACACACTTGCAGCTCAGCTATGATTTACTTAGACACAGAGTTCTCTGCGTCAACTGCACTGTCAGCAGCTCGCTTGCACTGATAAAAGCTGTGCTGACACAGATCAAGCAAGTCTGTGTCATCAGTTCATACTATAATGAGAAATGCAAATAAATACAATTTAAAAGACACATTTTCCATTAAAAAAAAAAGAAAGAAAGAAAGGCACACAAAACCTCCCAAAACATTTTAATGATATTTGAGTAGAAACAAAGGTTATGATTGATCTGTTCAGTTTGGACAAAGAGCCAGCTGCCTTTGTATTAATCATAAAGGCATTCATTGACCACAGATATCATGAGTTACAGGCTATAGCTGGTGTTGTAATAATGAATCAAATGGATAAATAACTTCTGGTTGTATTGTCGTAAAATAAAAAGTGTAAAAAAAATCTTCATTGGAAGGTCAAATCACAGAGTAAGGTGGTGGATAAAGACAGCTGCAGACATGAGCAGTCATTCCTATTACACTAATTTCAAGTACTGCACACTGCCTGGAGGATGCAAAGACAGTAGTTTCTACTGTGTTCTACTGTCCCGTGGATGAGTGCATGGATTCCCAAAAAATGTTCAGGCATTTGTTCGTCCACACGGAGCTTAGCTGGGCTCAAGCAGACCCGTGCATACTCACAGATGGGGAAACTAACACTTTGCTGACCTGGCATTACATTTCATTCCTATCACAGGATTGATATAATTATGATTCTGTTATGATTATTACAGTAGTTTATATATTGCACGCCAATTTTTAATGATGGCATTGATATCAAGAAAAGAAATCAAGAAAAAAAAATTCCCTATAGTGTAACTGCAAAAAGCACAAATTGTGTATTTAATCACCATATTATGCTCTCAATTTTTCTGTGTGTTATTTCCATTATTCAACTTGTCTCTTTGCTTAATTGTTGCCGCTCTCCTCGGCAAGTTTCTTCAGTTTCACCAGACTTCAGTTCACTTTATCTTCATTGAAGCAACACCACGAGTAGGCGTGAAGTACTGACTCTGGTAAATCAATCTGGGGAAGAAATTTATTTAGACTACCTACATGATTCAATAAAACATCTTCATTTGACACTAGTGTGTTAAACCCATTGCAGGAGGAAGCTTTACACAATGCTGCTAACATTTTATTCTAACAGTTTGTATAGTTCACTTTTTCAGGCATTCTCTCATAAACAATGCAGGGGGCTAATACCACACCAATAAGCAGATCAAGAGAAAACTGACTAATTTCATGAGATATGAATGGATTTATATATCACTAAAATTATTATGTACACGCTTCATCTCCTTACTTTTCTGTGATAGTCAACTAAACTTTTTCAGGTTTTGAATACCTGCTTGGACCTAGCATACATTCTGAAGACATCACCACAGACGTATTTATCAAGGACGAATGAAATAACTGAGAAAATGTGACACATGTTCAGTCAAAGAGCCATTAGAGGTCAATAACATCTGTACAAAAGAATGGCAGGATAACCTTTGCAATAGTTCTCTATGGTTTCATGCACAGAGTAAGTAAACCAGCTGACGTATAACAGGTTAGTATTGGTTAATAGGTTAACTGGTTAAGTCGCAGCCCAAGTGAATACTGGACTAGACCATTAACGATAAAAATGGGGGAAGGGGATTTTTTTCCCCTTTATTTAAACAAATTGATTTATACGTTATTATGACCCTGATGAAAGCCACGAGCCGAAAGACGTTGGTCAGTTAATAAAGTTGTTCCTCTTTACCTTCCTGCATCCTCTCCATGCACCTTGAAAGTAGGTGAAGTTGTGCCAGAATTTGTTGTTGCTATTTATGCACAGAGTGACAGACATAAAGATAGAAAGACACTGCCAAGCATTAAACTACTGCAGTGGTTAAAATTTAACTAACATGAAAAACTACAAAGACACGTGTGTCTAATAATCTGTTATGATAATGTGTAATCAATCATTACTACGATGATCTAAAAGTTAGTTGCTGAGATAATAATTAGAGCCAGAGCCTCAGAGAGCACCATTTAACTGGCTGAGATGGAAGTCATACAAAGAAGGCTTCACTCTGTGACAGAGCATAGAAGAACTGCTGAGGTGGCCGTTTGTCCAAAGCACATCATTATGCACCAGTAGGTTGTCTGGCAGACCGAGAAATGAATCACATAAAAAAAAAAAAAAAGAAAAAGAGGAAAATGCCTGGATTGGATGTGCCCGTAATAGAGACTTAGGGGAACTTGCTGCACTGGGCACCAGTCAAACCCAGCTGGTAACAAAACAACTAAGCAGTTTTCTTATCACTCACCCCAGTGTGAGAGGCTCCATTTTCTGAACTCTGTGGCAATGATGGCAACAGTCCGGGTCCAGTTATGGCTTCTTTGTGCTTAATAGCTGGGGGCAAGTTTCAGAGGCGCAGTGGTCGCGCTTGCACACAGTGCCAGGGCATATAACTTTAAAAGCAGACTGTGCAATGGTTGTCTGAGCGAGGGACTTAATGCTTTAGCTTGTCTGCATCTCAGTGCACCTGCTGGACGAGCCCAGAGCGGGTAAAAAAGGTCAAGGCAATTATGAAAAATATGTTTTTGATAGAAAGACCTATTGCATCACTGAAAGACTGCTAGGCTTTCTTTCTGTATTCTCTCTCTTTTTAAAAAAAAAAAAAAAAAAAAAGTCATTTGTATAGTCATCTTTTTTACGCAGGTGTCCAAACAGGCTGGTAGTACCCCGACTTTCCAACAGGAGCACTATTTAACATTATTACTGCAAAAACAACTTTTTAACCATTTAAAAATAAGTGAAACTGTGAAAAGAATGTTAAGAAGAAACAGACATGACTATATTAAAGACTATAATGTAGTGTGTTGCAGAAAAATCTAATGAAGTTGGCATGCTTACTAGCTACTGCCTGGTTGCATTCTAATGTAATTTTCTCAAGACATCATACATATTGTCCATCTGTCCAACACCAGAGGAGCAGACTTGCCCAGAGATCATGTTGCCTTTTTATATGCTCTACTATTTTGACCTCTTATCCTACAGTCAAGGGCAGGAAGTCGATAAATTGAATGGCAAAAGCTAGAACCAGAAGATGAGCGAGTCAGCTAGAGTTTGATTTTAGCCTTGCAAAGCTTCCTGTACTTATGCTTCCTGGAATGCTAGGCCAGGTGAGTTTGCAAGTTGAGACTGCATAACTTCTGCAGCCAATCATCACAAGGTTTGGTTGTTGGATTATTTGAATACAACAGTACTGTAAGGCAATGGCAGACACAAACAATAGTTGCTTTGACAATAATTTTACACTTTTTTTTTTTTTTTTAAAGTGTTGCTAAAAGAAAAAAGTAGCATTACTTGGGATTTGTTGCATGCTATTGCAGGACAGCAGCAACTCCTGATAGACTAAGATACTCTACACACTGTTTTTATCAAAGTCCAACCGATAGAGGACTTTTTATACTAATAACGAGATCTGGCAATTTAAAAATTCAATACTCCAATGTACTGGACAACAATTTTTTTTTCCACGAATTTCCCTAACAACTCTTACACGTATTATTTATTCACTCGTTCACGCTCTGCCCGAGTCTGCTCAGATTAGATGACTGTTGTGTTTGCAGCTTTCCAAACCAACAGTAAAATCGCAGAGAACCCTCTGGTGGACAAACTGTGCAACATCAACACTTATAACATGGTTGAAAGGTGAAAAGTCTTTTTTTTTTCTTTAACTTTTTCCATTTTCATTCATTGGCCAATACAAATACCAATACTTTACCTTTTTACACTGGCCAGTACTACATTTTCACACAAAGATTCTTGAGGCCAGAGCACATCTGGATGATGAATTAAGCTGAAACTATGATCCACTTGGGACAAACTGCAAATAAGGCTGCATGCAAAATGGCACCACTCAAGCTGTCTGTCAAACACGCAGCATGACGTGAGGCAAAGGTCACTTCCATTTACGAGGATTTAGAGCTGTAATGCTGCTTATACTCGAAATGACTCAATGTCACTGTAAACAGGAATGCCATGTGTCTACAGACTAATGTCCTCAGAGAGTACACCCCTGTCAGTAGCAATCATTTAACCCCCTTTGAGGTTAAATTCTCTATCAGATAAAGAGGAATGCCAACTCTGAATTCTGGCTTTCATAGAAGCTTAATGATTTCCTGTGACAGTGTTTGAGTCTTTCTTCCGGTGTTATGGGTTAGTTATACTCTGAGGATCAAAGCTCGTTTAGCCTCGCCTTTGCCCTTCAGGGTCTAATGGCTAATTCACAAATGTGCTCATCACTTCTATGAGTCTGTATGCAAATATACCAAGTTTTCACCTAATTGGGGCTCCCACACCCAAGGGGACATTTTTTCAAAAAACCGAATGGCTTTAAAAAGATGTTGTTCTTACAGTATATTCTGGAATAAAAATTTCTCTCAGTTAAATGAATAATATTGAGATTTGCATGATTTATTTACACTGCTGCTTAAAAAAAATGTCTCCACTGTCATTAACTTTTGGGAGCTTATCTTCATTGTGTCAGTTTAAGCTGCATTATAGGGGGAAGAGCTGATTTGAATAGCAAAGAGGTGCTATCGTGAGATCACTAAAAGTCATTTCACGCCCCAATGTATGTCAGCTCCCATTAGCAGGGACAGCAAACTTCATCCTATTCATCCAGCCTGTGCGCCTCTGCATCCCTCTCCCTCTCTAACCCGTGGGTAAACCTTCAATACTCATTTGTGGAAGGGTTCATTATGAACGACCACAACACAGAAAAGGAGGGAGCGTCAGCTTAAATCTAAATGAGGTGAACCTTTTGAAATAGAGCCTGGTGTAGCATTCAAATCTCAGCTCTGGGGAGAAGCTTTAGTCATTACACTTTTTTCTTTTGCTCCTCTGACAGGGATGGACTGAGGAGCACTAAGCTCTGTAGTAATTTGTTATGACGCCCCGCCAATGAGGCTCCCTTCTCACAAATGATTAATTAGGGAAGAATTACATAAGTCATGGACATCCGATTACGTCTGTCACAATACCAGAATGTTTTCCAGAGATGGTCGTTCACTTGATAAGCAGATAATTAGGCTGCCAGGAAAAAAAAACAACTATGAATCTTCCAAATCAACTCATACCATTTGCACACAAAATGAAGCCATCCCAGTCACTGCCTGTGCAATCAGAGAAATAAATCTGCTCATTGACCAAAATGAATTCCCCAAATGGTTTCCAATACACATAAAAAGCATCATTGTGATCTGCAAGGATGGAACTGAAACGGTGTGAGCACCAGTCCTAAATGGTGGCCAGGTCAAGTCAAAGGGCTTCATGCCATATTAAGTAATTCCATGGACTAGCTCTTCACTTGACCTTATAGCTTTATGGGCCCCTCAGGTCACCGTGACGTTCAAATCATCTTCCCAGGCTATAAACAGAAGAAGGACTCATCTGTAAGGGTGCCAGCTTTGCCCCCAGGCAGCCAAAACAATTGAGATATACTGCAGACAGTTACCTTTTCCCACACGTTCTGTGAATATTGAAACAATGAATCATCCCTGTCGACTGCAGCCGCTGAGATTAAACTGTGACAATTCATGAAGCGATATAAATGCCTTCAGAAGCTCTCCTCCATATTTACTCAGCCTAAAGTCACTCTAGGCCTTATGCACATATTTGACAGATTCATATTAAAAAGCATGATTTCAAAACTCATCCCCTGGACAATTTAGACTAGATTACCCTGCTGCTTTGCTAAGAGGATGATGGAAGACACACCTCCGTGACAATATATTGCAACGCGAGGTTTAAAGCCGTGAATTCTTTCCAGGGTCTGCAGTAAAGAAGTCATCTGAATGTGATGCGCAATTGTGAAAAGGCGAGGGAGGTCAGAGACGAGGAAGATTTGCTGAAGCTTCCACACAGCAGTCAGTCAACATAATAAGTGGACCAGCATAATCCTCAAACAAGTGTGCCAGCTCAATCGAGTGTTTGTGCATGTGAGAAAAAGTGTGTTCTACAGAACAAAAGAAAGAAAGAAAAGGCGATTTGAGCAAACAGAGGTGATGTGACAATCAGAGGTGGGTGCTAACAAGTTACTCAAGTGCACATAGCTCAGAAAGTGTAACTTTCAACTAAAATGCACTTGTTAGAGGAGTTTTAAAGAAGCACAGGTTTCACTCTCACTCGAGTCATTTGTTGCAGAATTATCACTCCTACAACTCTATTATGCTTGACTATGTTACTAATTTTACTATTTATCTCCTGCCCTTCTATTAATGATGACAGAACAAAATAACAGCCAAATTATTCACAACATTGTATAATATTGCATTTAATTCCATTTAATTATAATTATAGCACTTTTGAATTTATCCAACACCACTGGCAGGTCTGATTAACAGATAACTGCAGTGCAGTAAGTGAATGAGTGAGCGCTGCTCTGAAGTCAGTGCATGTGAGAAGTGAAGGAACAAATATGCTGTTTGCAGAGTTTAATAAAATTAACAATGAAATATCACCTTATTATGTCTCATTGAGCCTCAATGAGACAGTAGAAAATAATATCGCCAATCAAAAATGTGAGATTTACTTTCTTATTTAGCTACGAAAGGTTTTCACATATGCCTGCCTATCAAATCAGAATTAAGCAGCTCTCATTGTGCCTCACACTGCTGCGCTCATTGCCATTATTTAGTGTCTGTTTTATGAGTTGCCGTACTTTAATCAAGTGAACTGTGTGGCTCGCATCAGTCTGTGTTATGCTGAAACCTATTCACACCCCTTTTTGCTATTACAATAACAAACTGGTTCATTTAGTTTAAAGCTTTATTTTCATATTGTATTTTATTACAGTAGCCGAGATGCAACGTTAGATAATTTTAGCTTTTTTATCGTTGTAATTTTATTACGCTGTCTGAAACAGGTCTCTTTTGTAAACAAGACATTGATTCTCAATGGGATTACCTGCATGAATAAAGGCTATATCAAAAAATAAATAAAAACTAAAGACAATTGGCATCTTTTGAAACGATTACTTTTGCTTAAGTATGTGTTTTCATAAGGCAGCTCTACTTACAGTAGGTACATTCTTGGAGCCACTCAAGCCACCCCTGTTAAAAATGGGAGATGGGACTTATTCTCAAAGGACAAAGATCCTGAGTCAGTCTCAGAAGAGGAAGCTGTCTGCAGCATGGCTAAAATGTGAGCTCCATCCTCTAACAGTCTGCAGGCCAAGTTCCCAGGGCTTAACATGGGAAGAGCAAGCAGGGATGAGAAAGAGTTTAAAAGCTCTGATTCACACCCTGAATCTACAACATCTCCTCTCTCCTCTCTGCTTCATATGAGTTAGTGCCATATACAAATATATCATTTATGACCAATAATTCCATCTCCAGAGGCCTTTAAGAGGGGAAAAAAGAAAAGAAAAAAAAGAATTAAAATGTTAGGATCTCTTCAGTTACACCTTAGAATGCCATTTAATTATGAAAGCCCCTCTGCTTTTCACGTCATTCATAGTCACAGATACCACATTTAATGCCTTCCTGTACTAATTTATGTCTACTCCCTCGTTCATTAGTGACAAATACGTATGGGAGAGCCGATGTGACCTATTCATTTGTGGCTGAGTGAAGCCTTTCGGCTGAGCATGGTGCCACGTTGGGGCTCCAAGGGGTCGCGCTGGGGGTGGTGGTCCACTAGTCCAATGTCTCCCATCAAATGCTGGCAGGGGTGGGCACAAAACAAGCTCCCATTCCTTCCCATCGCCTCAGGAGACACCATGGCAACTAGGCCAAAAAAACAAACAAAAAATGGGTCCTCCTCACCATTCCTGGCATGCCCTGGCATCCCCTGTGAAATGTCTGAAGTCTTTTACTTCTGTGTTCTTTAGAGTCGAGATAACTGAGCGAGCTTTAATGTGGAACATGCGCCTCCTCTCTCGCTTCATCTCATCTATCCTCCACCCCACCTCTTTTTCCCTTGTTCCCCCCTCACTAAAGGATGATCTCCACGGCTATGGTAGCGAGTGTGAGGCTTTGATAATGCCATGGCTCTGCTTCAAAGGTCTCGCTCCAAGTTACAATTTTCCCAGTGTTAGTAGAAAGAATCTATAGAATCTAGGTGCTTCTCCATCAGGTTTCCATTCCAGCCTGCAGACTCACAGAATCATCAACAAACACTCATCTGTCTTCGAAAGCTGCTTGAGAAGTCCAACCTTCGTTCAGCACATGCCGTTACAACTGTTGCGTTCGCTGTCACAAAAGGTTGATTGTCTGAGGGCTTGAATTAAGTGGGAAAGTCTGTGGGCGTCGGTGGAAAAGAGTGAGATGACTCTCTCTCTAGGGAATCCTGACATCATACACACAGCATGTTATGTTCACAACTGGTCTCAAGCAGGCACCAAATAAGTCATCAGACTGGGTGGCATTTTGAAGATGGTCAAACATTCACATGGAAATTAGAGTGCTTAACAGAAACCGTATATGAACAGGAGCTTGTTACGGGTCCTGCTCTTGGATTTTACTGTGTAATCATAATTAGAAACTCATTAAAATTACATCTGAACTATCATCACTCAGGTTTCCATTAGATTGAGCAAAGTAGTCTTTGCTTCAGCAAAGAAAACTGACAAATAGATGAGGATAGAATTACTAGCTCTCTATAAAAAAGTCATTTTTTTAAAAAGTATTTCTAATGTGCTGTTAAACATCTGCTGATCCTCTTCTGCTTATCCTTCTCAGGATTGGAGCCCATCACAGCTCCCATAAGGCAAAAGGCGGGGTACAGCCTGGACAGACTGCTGTTAAGCGCTTTGAGAACTTTTCCAAACATCTTGGTTTTATTTTGGATGCTTGTATTATTTTTATTTTGCACACACAAAATTTTTTGATTTGACAAAAATCCAAAATTTCAGGGTCAAATTCTTAGCCTCCCAGATGCTAATAGTTAATTCTGTACCCTTCTTGATGGATAATAGCCTGCAGTTATGTACTAGTTTTCAACAAGTTTCACCTGAGTGACCCAGCCCATTCTTCTTTGGCAAACCTCTCAAGCTACTCCAGATTTGTTGATCTTCTGGCATGAACCTCAGGTTTTCAGTTCACCCCACAGATTTTCATTAACATTCAAGTCAGGGCTTTGTGCAGGCCAGTCAGAAATGTTCTCTTTTGTTTCTGGAGGTAGATCTTCACCAGTAGCGGCACATATTTTGTGTCATTGTGTTAAGAGACAAAGCGATGAACTGGACCGCGTTTTGCTGCTGAATGCTGGAGATTTCCCTTTCAAAATCTTCACATATCCTGCTTTCTTCTTGATTCATTCATTGAGCAGATTCCTGGTTCCAGATGCCCTGAAACATCTCCACAGCATAATAGTCCCACTACTGTGGGGATGCCGTTGTTTCGATTGTACCCCTCTCCTTTCTTTCTCCAGATATAACCAGTCTACATAATCTTTCTCCAGGTTGTTCTTGGCATACTTCAGTTTGACTTAAAGGTGTCTCTCAGATGTAGAGTTTTGTTTTTGAAGCCCATTCAGGATTCTAGTGGCTGTCATCTTCGAGACTACAACACCTGTCTCGGTCAAGTCTTTCACTAGTGTGTTGGCAGTTGTTCTGGGGTCTTTAGACACATCTATCACTGTTTTTCTTGACAGAGTCTTTGAAATCTTTCACTTCCTACCTCTGCTGGGCTTGTTCTGTACTGTGTAGCTCTCTTTTGAATTTCTTCATGATACTTCACACTCTAGTTGACATTTGGAAACACTGTGACTGTAACTTCATATATCCATCTCCTGTTTTTCAGGGGGCTAATAATATTGACCCTGGTAATTGAGTTTTTTTCTGATATTGTGTGCAAACAGATATCATTTATTTTTTCTATAGAAACTAGTATGGTGGGAAATGCAATGTTGAAAATCCCTTGCTAATAATTTTGTCCTTATCTGTGAGTCTAACTTCATATGATGCCTATATCAAAATCAACATAATCCGAATTTACCAAAAAGATACCATGAAGCCTTTGATACACTAGGATTAAATTAAATTGACTGATTTAGGCAAGTTATTTTATCCTCTTACATCTCAATAGATCTTAAAATTTGAAATGAGAAATCAAAACACGGAATTCGGGTAGGTAAATGTCAGCTTAAACAGCATGAACTCAGTGTCTCAGGAACCACAAATAAGGTGTGCTTTAAAATATACACGTTTGGTAGCCAGACATATCCTGGTGTTACATACAAATGTAAGTCATCTTCAGGATAGTAAATACAAGCAAAAACACTCCCAAAACTGCAAGAGCTGTGCAAACGCTCCGTATGCACATGAATTCTCAGTCAAGGCCTTTGAATATTCTTCAGAGATTTTTTAGGTTAAAATTAACCCTAGCTCTTCTTACCAAGAGCTCTTTCTAATTTTACTCAGTTCTTCAGCTGGAATTTTCTCTTGACAGACTTGAAATAAAAATAAAACAGCTGTAACTGATTTCATGTCAGATGTGTTAAATATATTAAACTACTGATGGCGTCTCATCTCAAAGTACGAGGCCTCCTGCTGGCCGCCAACTAAGTGATTTTGCAAAAGCAGCTCCATAATTAGATTGTCTGTATTTTCTTTCCAATGAAGCAGATGTAGCAGTCACACAGTTTTGTGTGATGAGGGAAGCTCTGGATTGGGATAATTTATGCATCAGAGGGAGACCTGCTAGACGACATGCTGGGGAAATCTCCCACTACAGGTGGGTTTTCATCATCCAGTCTCTTTCATTCTCTCTCCCTGCACTTCATTCACCTGCACACCTAACACAGCTTCCAATTAGGAGTGCCGGAGCTCGCCCGTGTGGGATATTGCCTTTGATGTAAACACACTCTCATTCACGTGTGATGGATCTACACTAAGTTCATCAGAGTCTGTTCATCTGTGTTTTTAATGTAAATTTAAGGAGATTCCCACACTTGTATGTGGCAAATCAAACACAGGCTACGTCAACTGAATACTTAGACTGTAGTGGAACATTATTCCCCACCTTTTCCCACCTGTGTTTTTGCCTTTTTAAAATAAGCAGCATGACTACTCTAAATAAAATAAAACAAGACGTTTACCCAGTTTCTGGTGTGACTTTCCTCATAAGGTTTCTTATATCGTCTGTGCTTTCTGCCATTCCATTTGCGTAACAGAGC
The DNA here is from genome assembly GCF_057382185.1 of Mchenga conophoros. NCBI lineage: Eukaryota > Metazoa > Chordata > Actinopteri > Cichliformes > Cichlidae > Mchenga > Mchenga conophoros. The sequence goes on along the minus strand of NC_140532.1, from coordinate 17,589,480 downwards.
AACCTCTGTTTTCCATTACAGAGGCTTAATAATTTTGCTGATTTATTGATCAGCAAAATGGCAAAATGGACTGGTGGTTTGTTATGTTGCTGATGGCTAATGCGAACCTGTTTAATGGAGATGGATTTAAGTGCGTCTCACGACGACTCTACCCCTCATTCTTCTGTCAAAATGTAGCTGACTGGAAATAAATACTAACAGAAAGGAAATAGAGTTCCTCCCTCTCACTTGCTCTGCAGAGAATTTTTCTCATTAGAATTCTCAAAATCCTTCGAAACTCTCCAGCATTGACACTGACTGTGCGGGGCATGTTAATCTAGAAGACCAAGATTAAAAGCTTTAATACTGCAGCAGCGGACTGCAGTTGAAAAAAAGAATTTGCATGAACACTAAATATCAGCGCAATTCTCAGCTGGCCAGCAAAGGTCTTTCGATATGGCACGCTGTGACAACAATGACTTCTGGCTGAGTGCATGAAGTACGTGTAACGCTCTGACTGTCAAAATGTTGCTGAACAGAAGTAATTATAGGATGTGGACTAGAAAAACTTTACTGGAAAAATCTGTTTTCCCTAAAATGACTATAAACCCTGAACTATTGGTCAAATTATACAAACTGTATTCATGTTGAACCAACAGTACAGTTTATATGCCAAATCTGAGGCTATTCGTCTACTAAAACTAAGCTAAATATGAAAGAACATTTAAAACAAAATAAAATAAATAAAAATAAAAACAAAAATACTGGCGGCCACCAGTGGCCCTCAGCCTCCAAGTAGATACTAGAGATGGCACAATACCACTTTTTTATGTCCGATACCGATACCGATATCATAAATTTGGATATCTGCCGATACCGATATGAATCCGATATAGTGTTTTTTAATCAACAAAACTGTTTTTTAAATATCTTGCTGCATTTTGTATAAGTTCATACTCAAGTTTAAAACAACAACTACACTAAAGCTATTCTGTTATACCTGTATGCAAAAAAAAATATTTCATAGTTCAGCAATACTGATCAATCTAATAAACTTAGACCTACACCATCCTCCCTATTCTGGTATTTTAAAGAGTACTTAGCATAAATATTAAGCAACCTAACTAATAGGGTTCCAACTCCCAGCAACAACAAAAATAAATAAATAAAAAATAGGGAACCACCCCTCACGCTCCACCTCATGATGCTTAATCGACGTAATCAACCTTAATTTGATGCAGTGTGAAAAAAAATGGACAGAAATCAATTATTTTTCAAGAAATATTAAATAGATTCAACATCTTTCTTCAACAGAATTGCAGACTGCACAGATGGTACCTTCCCAAAGTAAAAAGTACTATAGCTTACTAGGGTATATATATATTAGACTTAATAGTTACTATATACAATAATGGACTTCTATTCATTTTGCATCAAATTAAAACTTTGGGTGTCAGATAATTATTTATTAAAAGCTAGACATTTTAAATGAGAATAAGAAAGAAAAGTATGTCTTTGTGCCCCCTTTTCCCTGTTAATGCCCTATCGGCCCCCCTGGCTAAACTTTGCTAGATCCGCCCCTGCACAGTTACCAGCCGTCAGCTACGTAGAAAAAGATCCTGGAGTAGAAAGTAATATTAAATACATTCTAACAACAGCTGATCAAGCTTAAACGTGCTGCTGTTGTTCAGCCGCTGGTTTCCTCTTTCTGGTGCAAAGTGGGCCAAAAGCAAACTAGAGTCACGGACTCGCGACAGAAAAGCCGATCAGCTGATCGTTAAGCAGTTTCATGATTGAAGTAGCAGCAAGAAGAGGCAGTCGTTTGTTAAGCTTAACGCAGGAATGCTTTACAAACATTCAGAGATGGACTTACACACTTGCTTTACTTCTCTCGGGATAACTTTGTCAGAGATGAAATGCCGGGTTGCTAGCGAAGCTCCAAATGCTATCCAGACCACCGACAGGTCCCGCATGCCACAGCCGCTCTATCACGTGATGCATACTGCTCCGACGTGCTAACGTTCTGAGGTGAGTTACGTGTTGCAAGTTTTGTGAGGTGCTTTTGTGATATTTAATGGATCGGATTACATTTTTTATTTTTCTACGATATCCGATCTAGTAATTTAGGTCAGTATCGGACCGATACGTAATATCGGATCGGTCCATCTCTAGTAGATACAGCAAAGGTATAAATTATAAAATCCTATGTTGCCTCATTCTCGCATTGATATAAAACCAGCTAAATTAAAAACTGACATAAATAAAAATGTCAGTTTGGCGAAATTTGTCAGTACAGCCAGTATCAGGAGGATTTCTCCCTTCGTAACAGCTGTGAATGGGACTGACCTGGTGGAGATCATTCCCCAAAGGGAACTCCTGGAAATACCCGGGGGCTGCTGATGTGGCGCGGATGGCCTGCCAAAGCTGATGCTGGCAGCCCCCAAGGTAGTGTGAGCACATCCCAGGCAGCAGGTTGTAGTTCCTAAAAACATATGCCTTCAGAGGAGTGCCCCGATTCACAATGGTGCTCACAGCTGCCACCTGTGGGTGAGGGCATCAACATACAGGGTGACTTTCTTTTTCAGTGTCAGGTTGTAGTTGAACAAAAGCAGACAAGAAATGCAGGCATAATATCTAGGTCGACATTCTGACAGATCAATTTTATGTCATCACTGAGCTCTGAGCCTCAGAGGAGACATGCTGACATCTGAAAAGCATATACTCTTCTTTAGGCCCACTTTCTTATGGCTTTAGAGCCTATTTTTATCTGTCAAGCAGAACAGTAAAGAGAGGGAAATGGAGAAAGAAGGTTTCTGAGTAATATACAAGTAAACAAGGTGAGGCAAAAAACACGCTGGGGGAATAATGAGTCAGACCATCTCATAAAGCTCACCTTGGGGCAGTCAGGGTTTCTTGAAGTCTCCACCATGAGGTGAGAGCCCATTTTCTCTCTGTGGAGGTTCACAAAGGTGATGTTATTTTCTAGTGTAGAGGGTTTAGAGTAGCATAATGACTAAAGGTAAATGAGTTCCCTTCAAAGGAATGCTGACTGTGATTAATTATACAGTAATCTTTATTCTGTAATATAGCTTTCAGACTTTTTCAACAAGCAGCTTTTTTTGTTGTTGTTTTTTTAGGCATTTCTGTATTTTAATTGCTCCCATGGCTGTCGAAGAGCCATTGTTGTTGCATGGCACCACAATAAAGGAGAAAGACAAGGTGCTCATCTAGACACTGATCATGAACTATAACAGCAAAACTCACTTGAGGATGTTCTCCCACGCTTCACTGTCATAGAAAGCGTGGTTCCAGCCCATCTTCATGGTGCCGACAAATACATTCTGCTTGAAAATATCTGAGCCCAGCTTTCGGTACAGATCATCACACTCTTTCAGAGGGATCTGGAACATGCCTAGCATGAACCCGAGCACAGCACCTGAGTTAAAACAACCAGAAACATTCAAATGAGAGTGACTGAGATGTACTGTTAATTGAGCTGCTGTAAACAGGAGGTAGAGGAGGTTCAGACAATCCTTTGAGAAAGCATCGAGGAACAGCTTGTTCTCGTCCTCAAAGATGATGTTCATACAGTAATGAACCAGGTTTACTGGAAGGAAACTTACTGAAGGATCATCTGTTATAACCAGATGCTTTGGAGATCAGTTTACAGGATGTGAATAGGAATAACATGGTTAGAAGACTGATCAAGTATTGCCAACAGGATTAGGGAGTCACAATGGCACAATGTGGGCAAAAGTGCCAGATGTGGCCCCAATAGGTTTCTAAATGTGTGAGAACACCATTTGATTTAGGAGGCGTGTTGTCACATTTGACAACTCTCACTAAATCTGAAAAATTTAGTGAGTGTTTTAATCTCCAGCTGGTGGAGATTAAAACATATAACTGAGAGAATGCTGGACAAACAGAAACTTCAAACAGTGATTAAAGCCCAATGTGCTTTGCAAATAAACAGCAGGCTTTTAATCTATTTTTAATCAGTTTGAGGTTGGTCCACAGCTCCCCCTTGTGGTGATTTAACATCAAGGAAGCACCTAATGTACTTGACAGTAAAATACTTGTAAATTTTATGAATTCATTTTATGAATTTAAAATCAACTGTAATGAAAGCAAAATTTATTGTGCAATTGTACAATATTAGTTCTCACCCAGACTGAGAGGAAAGGGGCTGCTGGTGAAATTGAGGTCGAAATTCAGAGCAGAGCAACAAATAGGTCAGTGCTGCCTGTACTCTGCTAAGTGTTGCACTTTGTTCAGATAATCCATATACATGCCTCTGACTATACAGAAGTAGGGCAGGAGGACAGCGTACCTGTGCTGACACCACAGATATAATCAAACAGTTTGTAAGTGGGTTTCCCAGTCAGGGCTTCTAGCTTCTGTAACGTCTGAAGGGCAACAATTCCCCTGAAAGTAGAAAGCCAGACAAATACATGGATACATGCATGAGACATTAGTAACCAACTCATCATCAAGAGCACAAGATTTAAGACTAATAGAAGAAGTGTACAACCTTTGACACTATAAACTTGATATCATCAACTCATATCTTAAAGTAAAGATGAGTGTGGGGGGCAGGGGAGTGGAGCCGAGCGTGTACCTTAAACCTCCTCCATCTATGGACAAGATCCTTATTCCTCTACCTTTGACAGGTTTATGATAGCCCACCAGAGCGAGTGCTTCTCTAACGGCTGCTCTCAGACCCGGATCGTTAGCCTGTTCCAGACGGAGGAGGCAAGGGATAACTTTCTCCTGACAAATACAAACATAGCATGACAGTCAGCACCGGAAACAGAAAATGCTGTCAATCCACCATGAAGTGGTGTGGACTAGATAGTAGGAATGTAGAGGTGAACCGTCTCTCTGTTACGAGACGTAGCTGCGCTCTCAAAACCAAAACTTCAACATCATAACGGGTGAACAAATATGAAAACAAGCAAAGTTCAGGCATGCATGAATAAACAGTCTTCTTTTTGATTGTGCATTATATTCTCCTTGTTTTGATAATGCATCATGATTACTTCCTGTTAGATTTACTCTTTCCTTGTATTTCTCACCCTGCATCCCATCTAATTCTGCTGCCTGATATCAGTCAGCACATAGTTACATAAACCAGGGCACAAACTATCGACGCTTACTGAATCAGAGGTCATCCCCACGGTTTCCATGAAAAAGGCTGAAACCAGTTTCGCTCGTTCACCGGTCATTATTTATTCAGACTGAATTTAGCAAAAAATACACAGTGCAATCAATTTGCAATGAGAAATTAATGTTGACCTTCGTTGTCATGGTTAAAAATGGATGGGGGTCGATACTGGTGTGACCACTGCACATCTGTAAAACCTTGATCATAAATAAAATATGGCATCTAAAGGTACTGCAAACAGACTGAGCAATGTGACCGAAATAAATGCCGAAGATGTCTGAAGAGATTCTTTTCCCCCCCTCACAGCATGAGTGCATGAAAACTTAAATATCATTACATTTATTTCTGTAGCCACTTGCAAAGTGAGGCTCTCAACAATATGAGAAACCAAAAACTGAATTTACAGAGAAAAACAACCTTGGTTTAAAATACTCTAGATTAGTATTTGTGGTATCACTGATGTGACATAAATCTATGTAACAGTGTGCAGTCTGCATTTAGAGCTGTGTGTAACCTGCTGAGCGCAGCTCACAGACTGACATTTTGCAAGCATCGGAGAATTCTCAAATACAATCAGAAAGCATAATGTATATGATTCTCATGCTAATGCTGCAGAAGCTCAGCAACTGACCACACAGCATATGCAGACCGTACATACATAACGTGGAAATTAACATGTAAATAAAAAGAAACATGCTGCTGAAAACTGTTTTGACAACTCCGTCAGCTCTCTATAAAAAAACATCACCCACGTGTGGATGATAATCTGCTGGAAAATGAACAAGAAAAACCATCTTTACTGTGTAACGCAATTGGCTTCGTGTACGCCGCACACACCCACACAGTGTTTCTGTGTTTTCAGCTCTTTATTTACAGTTTTGCCTTTTCAGGTTGTTGTTGCTGGCTGGTTCGCACAGTTGCTGCGACAATTGCGCGCCCGCAACTGTCTGCTTTTAGTTCCCTCATCCTCTCGGATCCTGGCGTGCCGCCCAAATAGGGGAGGCATGATCTCCAGCTGTGTTGGTCAGTCTCCCCTGGCACTGCCCCATAAACCCACTGCACCATCCCTCCCCTGCAGCTGAGCCACAGACCACACCTCGCCACATACTGCTACATTTCTCACCTTCACTGCAACGCCACGAGTCTCTGGAAACTCCAAGAGGTGGTAACTTAAGTCCTCCACCCTGTTGATATAAACCTTTACATCTGATGCCCTGTGGAGAGCCTGAACCAGTGCCCGGGTTCGATTGTCCACACTCACTCTTGCAATAATCTGTGACATAAAAGCAAAAATAAATAAATAAATAAAAAATACAGTACATTTATTCCTCACTAGGCAGGTATGGTGGTTGCTGTGAATATTATGTATGTGCTTGATATATTATTTAATATGTTATAATAATATCTAAGACCATGTATGTTATGCACATTTAAGTCAATCCAGCATTGCCACAAACTAGATGTCAGACTTGCTTAGATCTCCACAACATAAAGGCCCCCGTAAGCCTATAAAGCGCCCTCTCTCTGTGGCCCTGTAACTTTTCAAGGGGGTTATTTTTGAATGTAGCTTCCCAGAACTCCCAGAACAGCAAGTCAACATCCTTCCAATAGACATATAGAATAACAAGTGCGCTGGTCTGAGTTTTAATTGTGGACACTCTGTTGTATTACACTATACTATACTGGATCATTTTAATATGCATATAATGTTTCACTCAAACACAGACAAAAAGCGTAACCCACAAAATCTGGGACTATTGAAAAAAAGTTTATATTGAGTAGAATGAAAGCAGAAAGTCCTATAGCATGCCCGTAGGATTCTCAAGGAACAGGTTATTAAAAATATATGGCTTACTACAAAAGGAAAAATTTATGAAAGAAATACTGCTGTGCTGTAAGCCCTACCTTTTCCCTTTGGTGCAGAAGTTTCTTGGCTTTCTCCTCCGCAGCCTTCTGCTCGTTACTAACCTCAGCCTGTTTCACTGACACGTCCTCTGATTTCTTTTCCTCCAGTACAGCACTCGTGGACTCTCCTGTTCTGAACTTAGGAACAAAAGGTGCTATGTAGTTCCCAACAAATGCCTGCACAGTTGGAGCTGAATAAGACAGGTACTGTCCTAAACCCCTCTTTGGGGGAGCAGGGTCTTTCTTATTAGACACCGGCATGAGGTCTGAGGTTTGTTGATCCTGAGAGTAAGTGGAAGAGCTTTCAAGATGCTCTTCTTTCTTGTCCTGAGTGTTTATGCTGCTGCCAAAGTATGAGTTGACGTGATTTGCTACATAGGTGTAAGTCTCACCCAGGTTCACTGAAAAGGTGCTCGGATGGAAGAGGTCTGTGGATTGTTTGGGCATTGTGCTCTTGCTCTCCAAATCATTCAGCGAAGGCTGGAGCTCCTCTTGCCTCCTGGAACGAGTAGCTTTGACGCCAGGAGCAATACGTCTCAGTTTTTTCTCCCTCGGTTCCGTTACAGTTGGGACTATAGCAGTGACAGTCTCTTGGGTAGGAGTCTGAGCATGAGTGGAGGTAATGGAACTTGTATCACATGTGGCAGAAGTGGAAAGGGACGGATTGGCAGAAGATCTCTGAACAACAGATTTCTGAGCAGTTGATGCTAGAGAGAGAGCAGCATTAGAAGGATTGTAAGTGGATGTGACTGTATTCTCATCAGGTTTGGGCCTTGTCTCAACACTGGCTTCAGCATTTTTATCAGCCTTTAAAGCATTAGGTTTGAGTCTGGAGATCTTTGACATCAGCTCTGTATGTGTCCCACTCACAGCTTTGGAAACTGTGTCCAGCGTGTTCCTGACACGAGACATATGTCGGCTCAGGCCAGCAGACCACTTTGAAGCTGAAGTGTTCAAATACAGGGTGCTGGTGTGGAGGCCAAGCCGATGTCTAACTTGGTTACCTTTAAAGAACCCCACCTTGCGACCCTTGGCCCTCAGGTGGTGAATGTGCCTCCAGCTGAGATAGCATTCCTTATGGAAAACAGGCTGCTGTGCATGACTCTTACAGTGAAACGCACCACACAAAGGCAATGATGCTGCTGGTTTGTGAGCATGGGACTGCCATATAAGCAATGCTCTACTTATTTTCACCCAGGTATTTGAAGCCCATCTGTGATTCATATTCTTTCAGTCCACAAGGGTTTAACCCATTCGAAGAAATATCAAGAGTACACCCGTGCTTTCCCCATTCATTAACCTGGTAATGAAAAAAAAAAGTTTACATCACCACTACATACACCCAATAAGGGAAACACTGTATAGAATTAATAACCACAGAGCGTAATGCTATATCAAATCTATCATTGTATCACACACTGTTTATAGTAAATTGTTGACTTAAATTTGCAAGTCAATAAAGCCCTTTGGAATGAATCGATTTAAAAATAAAATATTTTTAACAATTGCATAACAGAAAAAATACCAAAAGAGTTCTTGTTAATCTGGTGTTTGAGTATCGCTCAACTTTTAACAAGCACACTATTTCATTAACTGTCACAGGTGAGAGGACAACAGGTTCACTGTTAACTATGTCAACATCAGCAACTAGCTAACAGAGTACCGCTAAACGCTAGCTTTTATACAGGCCGCACACAAAACAACAAGGCATACCAGTCCTTTGTTTTGCTCTTTCACGAGAGACCAGATTCACTTAATCCTTCTATTATCGGCCATCCTTGATTAACCATAACACAAAAGCATAACACCTTACGGGAGTGTAATAGGTTGCTCGACCCGATGCCTAATTTCCAGAGTGATGTGACATCAACAGTCGAAAGAAAAACAATGGTCACATGATCCTCCATCTTCGCTGCGATTGGCCAGTTGTCCTTTGGTCCTCTAAATAGTTTCTGTTGATTGGTTAAGCAGATTCTCCACCATTGACGGCTGCATAGGGTACACTTAATATGCTTTACGGTGTATGCCGAATGTGTCCAGGGGAAGCGGAGTCAGCATTTTCTATGAAGAAATTGTCCCCACACGTTTTTTGAAACTCGGGATTTGCTGTTAAAAATTGAAGCGCTGCAGGTGGAATTAAAGAAATGCTACCCAAATAGTTCAATCACATAAACAGCAAAATCTTTTGCATCAAAATTAAATAAAACCACTTGTGCGTATTCAAATAGTTATAGCGAGTTTAGTAACTAATGCGAGTGCCTGTGGGACTCACAACACTAATTATGGACATTTTAAGAAGGAATATATATTTACGGCATTGACCGACAGAGGGCAGATAAGATAGAATTCGTCAGGTCTAAAGAGATACCGCAAAACTAGCGAAGAAGACATGGAACTAGTCTCATTTCACACTACTCGTCTATAACACCTACTAATAACAACTTAATACCATGATGTTTGGTGTTGGTTAAACGGTTAATGACCGCTTGTGTAGAAAGGAAGCGGCAGACGACACCCAGACAGGTAATTGATTGAGTCGCAGCCTGAGTAGACTGTGATGGGGACCGTTAGCATGTGTTAGCCACGGCAGGCTAGTATTAAGAGAGGTTGGTGCCGCCGTTTAAAAATGTAAAAATGTAAAAGATAAATTCTAATTCAAACAGCAGTAGCCTGTACCAGTTCTTTTCTTATTGGCTAAGTTTTCATTCTCCAAATGTAGGTTAAGACAAATGTTGCGTTTAAAAGGCGGTGGTTCTTCAGAGGCTAGGACATGTGATACTACCAGTTACACCGTGCTGTCTGGCTTGAAACTCACTATTTGTGCTGTACTTTTCTCTCTTGAATGACAGGACACTGGAGCCATGGCAGCTGCACAGTCTGTGCTAACGTTTGCAGTGTGCGTCCTCGTGATAACAGAGCTGATACTTGCCAAGAAGGACTACTATGACATACTGGGAGTGCCTAAAGGGGCCACAGAGCGCCAGATAAAGAAGGCTTTCCACAAGCTTGCAAAGAAATATCACCCAGATAAGAACAAGAGCCCTGATGCTGAAGTGAGATTTAGGGAAATTGCTGGAGGTACAGCTGATTTGTTTATTTTGGCGTATTTTGGGAAAATTCGTAGTTATCTGGCATGTCTTGGATATGATTGTTATTGTAATGTAGCGTTTTAATTCACTATCAAACAGGAAAATTGATATTTAGACTGTTAAAATTTATATTTATGAGTGACAAATGAAATGTGAACAGTACAATGTGTGAATCTGATATTACTACTACTAATAATAATAATTAATGATAAGGAACACTGATGCATGTTGGGGTTTTCTTGGTGGCACATGTTGATCCAATGGATAAGTTTGTCCTTTAATTGATCACCAATTACCTATATTACAGTTTGGTTAGTCATGCCTTTAGTCGGGGCTTTTTCAGCCACACCTTTTTTTAATGTTGAGATAATAAAACTCCCTCACTTTGACTGAATTTTGTGTTTCTGTATTTCTGTGCAGCTTATGAAACTTTATCAGATGAGGCAAGAAGAAGCGAGTATGATCAGTTCGGGGACACTGACGCGTACTTCGATGGGGAGACGCAAGGCAAACACAGACAAGGTGCCCACCAACCTTTCACCTTCAGTTTTGATGACATATTTAAGGACTTTGACATCTACAGCCAGAACAGACACGCCCGTCACCGAAGACACTTTGATGAACACTCCAGGTCCCACAGCAGACATAAAAGACACTTTCAAGGTGGTTTTGGAGCCGGGGTTATCAATGATATGTTTGATGATATTGAGAGAATGTTTACTTTTGACAGACACACCAAACAGACTGAAAACCAGTTTCATGGTACGTCGAAACAGCACTGTAGAACAGTAACGCAACGCAGAGGTAATATGGTAACTACTTACACAGACTGCACTGCATCATAGGGTGCAATGTAAATGGCTTAAAAAAATGCCTTAAAAGCATACAACATATTTGTATTTTTCAAGTTGAAGAAAGCCAGTTGGTTCAAAATACTGTGAAGCGTGAACATTTGTGTTAAGCACTGACATTCAGGAATGACAGGCACTGAATAAACAGGCAATTTAGCTTAGTTTTAAAATGAAATAAGCTATCTTTTTCCAACATATTTCCAGCATATTTTCACTTGTGAGTGATTGTTGTAGTTTTTTGCTTAGTGGTGAAGTAAGCAGTTTTGTCAGTATTTTTTCCAAGCACCTTCTTTTGATAATGAAGTTTAAAAACATTATCTTGTTACAATTGTGGAAAAATAAATAACATAAAATTTAAGAAAAAAAATATATGTTGCTCAATATTGCACAGAAATGTATGTGTTACGAGTTCGCCTACCACTATTTTGTACAGGTTCTTTGTAAAGGGTTTGTTATTTTAACTCCACAATCACATATACTGGCAGAAACAGTGGCAGCCAGCAGTGTTTTGCTTGCAGCTGTCAAATGAGCAGAAACAAAAAACCTGTAAACCTCCACATGTTGGTTTGTCTAACTTGTGTTTTGGAGTTTTTACTTGAAATAATAAAATATTCTTGTACTCTACAATGCTGGACCTTTTATGAACACTATGATCATGAAATTACAGCCAGTTCAAGAAAGAAATTGGTTGATAGCTGGAAAAGCCAAAAATACAAGTAAGAGAGGATTGTTTGGGACTTGGATTTAAGTGGAAATTGCTTCATCTAGCCTCAAGATAATTTGTCAGATACAAATGATGTTGATTCAAATAAAATATGTTTCACAAAGGTTTTGCAGGCCTAGCAGTGGTTCTCTGATTCACTGAGACCCACAATGTTTCTGACATGTATTACACAACATACCACAACAATGTATTGCCTCCAATATTCATTAATCATTAATAACTAAAGTTTATATTTAAAGAAGTCAGCACAATAGTATCAGCAAACGCTAGTATGCTGAACTTAACATACTCATTTTTTTAATTTGAGTTGTTATAAATTAAAACGCTTCCTTATTGCTTAAAAATAAATTGTCAATGTTGCATCAGTCTGGTTGTGTTATTTCCATTAAAAACGTGTTGTTGTGTTAGGGTATGTGTAAAGTAAATTGTGGAAGGACTGTTAAAACTGAACTACCTCGGAAGCATATAGGCTTTTAATGCCTCTTGTGTACTACAAGCATCAGTGCTGGTTGAGTTTAACACTGTTAATATTCCTCATTAGTTCGCTCCTGTATGAAGTGCACTTGACACTCTGCTATAATGTAGTAAAATAAGCAATAGCCAGGGCATAATAAAATGTCCAGACAAAACTTTGAATTAGAATTTAATTTTTGTCTGTGTTCCTATAAATATTTTTGACGCTCACCGTGGTTACTGTTGCGTTGCGGGAAAAATAATTATTATTGTGGGAGTACGGCTCACGATGTAGCCTCTAGGAAATGTAGTTCGGCAACAATCGAATCTCGAGAAAGAGGCGTAGCTGCGTTTGACTGTCGTGAACGTCAAGTCCCATAATGCAACTGTGACTAACTACGTGCGTAGATGTCAGATCCGAAGACAAACCAGTAGCTTTTAGCTGCGGGACATTGAATGACTTTGTACCCGTGTGCGTTAAGAAAGTTCTCTGTTTGACAGGTTTAGAATCGGCGCTAATGGAGGCACTTATACCTGTCATAAACAAGCTGCAAGACGTATTTACAACTGTCGGCGCAGACACAATCCAACTGCCGCAGATAGTTGTTGTGGGAACACAGGTGAGAGACGTCACTTTGCTTGAAAGCTAACTTTTAGTTAGCCTGCAGCAACTTATTGTTTTGACTCTTTGTTTTCACCGCAGTTTTTCTTTCACTTTCACGCAGACACAGTACTATTAACTGTCCATAAAAGCATAACGTGGATTTTTAATTGTTTTAGTTTACTGCCATAGTAAACTAAGCAGGGTTACGGTTGACAGTTTACAGTAGTGTTTATCCACATGTTCTAGCCTTGTGGTTAGTCTCCAGAAAACAAAATCAAGTGCTGTTTTTCTTAATCTAGTTACATAAACAATTTGACCAGCCGTCTGTCGTTTTTATGGAAAACACAATTTGTACTTACGACTTTATGAATAACCTAGACTAAATTTAAGTTTGCCAATTTCTGAAGAACACCTATCTACAACTAGTGCATCCCATCAGTATTTTATCTGCCAATTCTTTAGAGATTTAATATACTATTAGTTATATTTATCGCATCTTTGTTAATATTACAGCGGTGAACAATTAATTAAAAACGTCTTTCACCCTACTGTACCCAAGTGCAATTTAGCAGCACCACAAAAACTATTACTGACATGAAGTCAACATCTATAATACAGTTTCTCACTACCTTGTGGAGTAGTGAGACATTGAAGCCTACGTGGTTTAAAGTGGGAGGTTTTGCCTAAGGCTAATGGGATGTGACTGTCTCAGACGTATTGGCAGGGATGTGAGGGTGTTAGAGTAAAACCAGGCAAGCCAAAGGATGTTTTTGACCCATTAAGACCGGATGCAACGTGCTTGTGTCTGTTCTTTTAATCTTTGTCCTTGTCAATGCTCTGCTTCAGTTAAGAGCAGCTCAGAGATTACACTGAAGGTTTTAATAATTGTTTTTTGTGTGTGTGTCTTGTCCATCATTAGACCGACTTATAGCAGTCAGATCAACTTTAGGTTTACTGCTACAGCTGCTGCTCCTACTGTGGAAGATTACCTGGCCGTTTATGTGCATTTTGCTAGCTATGTGAAGTATTTCACTTTACACACAGTTTCGTTAGAGATGACTCAACTACAAACTGAATCAAGCCTACAGCGCTATGCAAGTGTCTCCTTAAATATTGAAGAATCTGGGCAAGTGGAGAATAAAAGAAATCGTCACAGGCCTAAAAACCTACCTGTAGCAGATGCACAGTATCTGAAAGTCATGTCCTTTTTTTCTGTATGCTGAAAACAACTTTTTCTGGCCAATGAATGAGTCATTCATACTTGAGCCTTTTATATGAGGTGATTTTGTTCTCCACCCAAAAGGAGGGAGTGTGTAATTGGGTTTGTTTGACTGTTTGTTACCAGTCTGGTGTCCAGTTTTCTAAGTACTGTGTTTAAATTTTGCATGGTGGTAGATACCAATAAAAGCTCGAGCTGATTTAATTTTGGTGAAAATCGGGTCAAGATTACGCCCTTTGGGGGGAGTTTTGTTGTTTATGATCTTGTTGTTGTTACTTTCTACAGAGCAGCGGGAAGAGTTCGGTTTTGGAGAGCCTGGTTGGCAGGGATATTCTGCCACGAGGGACTGGTGTTGTCACACGCCGGCCTCTCGTCCTCCAGCTAGTGCACATCGACCAAGAAGACCGCAGAAAACCCACAGAAGAGAATGGTAACATAACTGTCCCCTCTTCTAATTTTTATGTCGAAAATGAACATTTATATTTTTCTAAATAGTTAGTTTTAAAGTCAACTTTTTACACATTTTCAGCCTTTGGTGTTTTCTAACGCATTTTTCAGACTGGCATTTGTTTAGTAGTTGGATTAGTCCACTATGCTTCCAATTTTCTGACAAAATTTACAGCTTTAATAAAATGTAAAATAAAGGGAGCTCTTTAAACAGATTCTTAATTGCTTTTTATTGTTAGAGCAGTTAGAGTGACTTCGTATTGATGGTGTTATTATCTCTGATTGAGAACAGATGCCACCCGCTTCTCAGTAAAAAACAAAAACAAGGAACTGAAATGTGCCAAGATCCTGCGTGTAGTTTGTCCTGCCCTCTGGGAATGACTGCAGAGTGACTCTGCATTACTGCAGAGTCTCATGCAGGGGCTGCAGATTGCCGAGTTAACTCTTTTCTCTCCTGTCGTCTCTCTTTAACTGCAGAATCCAAGAAAAACGGACGCCTTTACAAAGGTCTCCTTTTCCCATGTTCTGTATCCCACTGTGTTTGTATCTTATGTAATCAGCCCCCCCACCGAATCCAACGCTCCCCACCACCCATCTCTTTTCTGTATTTGTCCCCATCTTGCTTTGTATTTGTATAGCTTTTCCAAAACTGCAAAACCATGTGGCTTCATCTCATGCCCTTCCGCCCAAATAGGCTGGTGTCTGTCATTTGAAGTTTGTTAGAGAGAGTTGGCATATTCTGGTCAAAAAATATACAATTGTGTTGAAAATAATTATAAGGGCCTCATAGAGCAGCTTCCTTCAGATGAACAACAGACCCCAACCTGTTGATTATTGCATCAAAAATCAGCTTACTTTGATTTGTTTTGTTTTTTTAAATAGCCTTTCTAGGTTTCTGCTTTCCAGAATGCACTTTATTTTTGCTTTAGGTTATTTACTTCCTTTACTGTTATGTGAGAACAGCTCTTCAGCTGTGGCGCCTTCTCCTCTGAAGAGTTTATCTTTCACATCCTTGCCGGCAGAAAACACATTTAAATCAGGGATGTAATAATAGTAACGTTTGTCTCAAGGCCACATCTATCACGTAATCTGTATCTAAAACATCTGTCCTCGACTTTGTATTTCTGCAGGCATCGATGGAGAAGAATGGGGCAAATTCCTACACACCAAAAACAAGGTAGACTTTTCAGCCTATTCTCCACAAGGTTAACACTCTCATGCCCATGCTGTACTGTGTATTAGAAACATCTGAATATTTCAAATACAAAGGTGAAAAAAGACACATCTTTGTTCTTTGCCCCATATTTACTTTGACACATATGCATTGAACAGGACGACATTTTCTGGTTTTGCGGCATGCCTCAAATGTAAAACATGTTACAGGATCAGGCACACACACCCTTTCAGCTGCTAAAAATATCTTTTTGGCCACAGGGCTAATGTCCTCCAAAGCTACATTGTGTCTTTTTCTGAGTTTCATTTACTGTAGTTCTTCATGTTTGAACAAATAAGCTCTTATGAGGTGCTGAGAGCCTCGTGATATCAATTGGATTTTCTCAGGATTTCTTTGTAAGTGTTCCCTGTCATGTACTTTCTGCTCCTCCCGGCTGTCCTTGTCTTTTCAGTGTCAACAAATGCTTTTTAAAATTAATGTTGCTCATTCTTACCCCCTTAATATTCATGGTTAAATCATCTTTTCAGATCTACGCAGATTTTGAGGAAATCAGACACGAAATCGAGACAGAAACGGAACGAATTTCTGGCAGTAACAAAGTGAGTGTCAAACATGAATGGAGAAAATGGATGAGCTTTAAATGTCCACACCAACCTGAAAGGTGCTTTATTATGTTTGCAGGGAATTAGCGATGAACCCATTCACCTAAAAATCTTCTCTCCACAAGTTGTGAATCTCACATTAGTGGATCTTCCTGGCATCACCAAGGTAAGACAAGTTTGCTAAGCTATTTGTACGTTTTATAACAGGAACTAGGAAGCATATTGATCCATATTGTACATTAGCTGATTTAATGATTTTTTCTTTCTCCTTGCTCATGTATCTCTGTCCAGGTCACATTCATTGATTATTCAGATGAAAGCTAGTTACATGTAGCTTGAAAGGACTGATAAGTGTTAAATAAATGTGCTTACATGAGTAGTTATGTGGTTGTAGGCTTTAATACCCCACTGCTATTTATTAATCAGCTGTGGTCATCTGCCATGGATAAAGTCTACTTGTATTTGTTAAAACAGGTACCAGTGGGCGATCAGCCAAAAGACATAGAGATCCAGATCAGAGAGCTGATTTTAAAGTATATCTCCAACCCCAATTCAATCATCTTGGCTGTGACTGCTGCCAACACAGATATGGCGACATCAGAGGCTCTCAAGGTGGCCCGTGAGGTTGACCCTGATGGTAAATGGCATCCCTGTTTTGCTTTGGTTTCCTCTTCTCTCCTGGTTGTTTTTAGTTAAATCAGCACAAGCATTTATTTTCATTTCTCCCTCACACGTGCTCTTTGCTTTTCTTTCCTCAGCAGTGGTTTTTTTAACATTGGGTTTGTGCGTTCTGTGTTTAGGTAGGAGGACGCTAGCAGTGATAACCAAGCTTGACCTGATGGATGCTGGTACGGACGCCATGGATGTCCTGATGGGCAGAGTCATCCCTGTTAAACTGGGCATTATTGGAGTAGTAAACAGGTATCGGTGCAGTGAGTGGTCACACAAGGCAAAACTGCACCTTTTAAGTTCAACTCAGCCTCATAGTTATTTTTGTTTGTGCACTTGATCAGGAGCCAGTTGGATATCAATCAGAAGAAGCTGGTGGCAGATTCTATTCGAGATGAACATGCATTCTTACAAAAGAAGTACCCCTCCCTCGCAAACAGAAATGGAACCAAATATCTGGCTAGAACATTGAACAGGTATGAAAGTGATACATTATGTATGTATTTAAATTTGAAATATTGACCTTTTTTTTAGCCTAATTGTTTGAGTTTTAGTCCCTTCCTGACAAGATGAAACAGCACTGGCTACACTAGTCCGTAACAAGCCTGCCGACTTCCTTTCTTATTACCACAGGTTACTGATGCACCACATCAGAGACTGTCTCCCTGAGCTGAAGACGAGGATCAATGTGCTGGCAGCGCAGTATCAGTCTTTACTCAACAGTTACGGTGAACCTGTCGAGGATAAGAGTGCCACGTTGCTGCAGATTATCACCAAGTTTGCTGCAGAGTACTGCAACACAATAGAGGGCACGGCCAAGTACATCGAGACAGCTGAACTGTGAGTTACACAACTCTAAACTGCATTTACTTTGTTATGCCACCAAGGGGCGCTAGCATCATACTTTCCTTAATGAAAGCCCATTCTGCATCTGAGTGTGCTTTAATGTGGTCCTTTCTCCTCCTCAGGTGTGGTGGAGCACGGATTTGTTATATATTCCACGAGACGTTCGGTCGCACGTTGGAGTCAGTCGATCCTCTGGGTGGTCTGACAACCATTGACGTGCTCACTGCAATCAGAAATGCAACGGTTGGTTTCTGTGACATCCGTTGATTTGATAGTCTTAAAAGGCACTTTTTTCAAAGCTTACACTTTAATTGCCTTTGTCAGGGCCCGAGGCCGGCTCTGTTTGTGCCCGAGGTTTCGTTTGAGTTGCTCGTGAAGCGGCAGGTCAAGCGTCTGGAAGAGCCCAGCCTGCGCTGCGTGGAGCTCGTTCACGAGGAGATGCAGAGGATCATCCAGCACTGCAGTAACTACAGCACGCAGGTCAGACACGCCCTCACCAGCGACTAAAGCACAGAGGTGTGCTGTAATTGCCGAAGGTTGTAACATTAGGCTTTCATTTTGATTGATTGTTCATCATCTCTGCAGGAGTTACTGAGGTTTCCAAAGCTTCATGATGCTATAGTAGAGGTGGTCACATCCCTTCTCAGAAAAAGGCTCCCAGTCACAAATGAAATGGTCAGGAACTCCTCACACTTGTGGTATTTATAAAGGAAGTTAACAAACAGCCCCTAATCTGAAAAACCTATTTTCTGAATCGATTTTCAGGTACATAACTTGGTTGCCATTGAGCTGGCGTATATCAACACCAAACACCCCGACTTTGCTGATGCCAGTGGCCTTATGAACAACAACATCGAAGTAAGAGATTGGCCACTACTTTCATTTACATTTATTTAATGCAGTGTTTGTGTAATCCTCTTTTGTCACCTCACACTGATTGTTTTTAATTATGATTTTTCTTTTCCAGAAAAGGGAGAATTTTCTCTTCTTCTGCTTGTGATATTTTTCAAAATTTTGTTTTTGTAGGAGCAGAGACGGAATAGACTGAGAGATCTGCCCTCTGCCGTTCCCAGAGATAAGGTACAGTTTGTCTGTCTGAGAGTAACTGCTTTGTGGTAACGCACTTTAACTTCTTCTTTCCTGCATATGTAGATTTATTTAGTCAGGGCAAAACCAGCTGTTCACGTATACATGCATATATAAAGTTATAAGAATATAATAAAATATACAAATAAAAAAATTATGTGCTTTCTGTCTGCTTAACCTGAAGCTGCCCAACTTGTATGTCGGGCATTTCTTCTATCTTACTGTATGTAAGGCTCATGCACACCTTCCGCTTATAGCTCCTGTCCATGCTCCTCTCCTTTCTTCCTCATGTCTTTCTTTAGTCCCTTAGAGGTCCTGGGGGGCAGTCTCTCTCCCCCACCGAAACTTCTGCCCATGAGGGCGAGGTCACTAAGGTGTGTCTTGTTCATTTCCCCTGCCTGTGTCTACATCTGCCCACCCCCAGACTTTCTTTGATTCCTTTAAAATCAGCCAAACTGTGTTTCTTTGGCTCTTACACTTTGATTTGCATCTAACCCTATTTTCTGCATGCTGGTTGCACGGATAGAAAAAGCACAATTCCCAGCTCAACTGAAATGACATGAGGTTTTTGTTTGTTTTGGGGTTTCTTTTAATGGGGAATTGAAGAAAACCTTACTAGCACTGGTAGACTATATGATATGGACACTCTTTGTAATTTTATTATATATTCACTCCAAAGAAAGATATTCAAGATCTGGTTTAGGTAAATCTGTTACATTTTGTGCCAAGAGCCATTACACTCAGGATTTATATCAAATTTTATATAGTTAAATAACTTTAAAAAGCCTTTGTGTCATGATTGCTTCACCCAGTCACACACTGCCTGTCATTTTATCCACACATTCCCTTTGCTTGCTCAGTTCACAGTCAGGACAATGAGCACCAATCTGGATGAACGTCTTTGTACTGAAGTCAAAGAAGACCTATGGCATGCTGATATTTGAAGCATGTCAAAAATTATCAGGAAATTCCTTCTGGATGTGCTCTGTTTTTTTTGGGTTTTTTTAATGTTGGATCAGCTGATGATTTTACTTGTTTTCATTACCTCTTATATCTCTCCCCTCTGTAGGGAGCAGCCAGTGTTTCTCAGAGCTCTTCTGTCAGTGACCAGACAGACAGTGGCACGGGCAACTGGAGGAGCATGGTGAGAAAGGGCGAGGAGATTCCAGCTGGTGACAGGGCCATGCCCCAGCCTCTTATCACTGCAAGTCCCCAGAAGGGCTATGCTGTCAACCTATTAGATGTGGTGAGAACTCTGCATTTGTATAAGCAGGTTTAAAAATTGTTTTTGCTCGATGGCAATATCTGGTATTGGTAAAATGTTCTGTAGATGTATTGTAAGTGCACTAATCTGCCGAATATTATAGCTATTAGAGTTTCTCTTATTTCATTGTCAGCCTGTTCCAGTATCAAGAAAGTTGTCTGCTCGGGAGCAGAGAGACTGTGAGGTCATCGAGAGACTCATCAAGTCTTATTTCCTCATTGTTCGGAAAAACATCCAAGACAGGTAAGGTTTTTCATCTGCAACAGAGTAAACGTTAACATCGTTAATCCTTACTATACGTTTTACTGCGTTTGGCCTCAGTGTACCAAAGGCAGTGATGCACTTCCTGGTGAACCATGTGAAGGACTGCCTGCAGAGTGAGCTGGTGGGTCAGTTATATAAGACGACGCTGCTGAGCGACCTGCTGACAGAGTCCGAGGACATGGCTCAAAGACGCAACGAGGCTGCTGACATGCTCAAGGTGACAGATTCATCACAAAAAAGCATGAGCCAATGTCATACAAAGTTATATTTTATCCAGTAAATATAATATTGTGGCGTGTTGAGGGAGCAGCTAGTTCTCTCTCATCATGCCCTAGGACGTGCTGCTGTTTAGATGTTCTTGTTTTATTGTTTATGGTTACGTTACTTTTAACTATAATCTTAAATGTTGTGTTTGTACTGCGGTACAAAGTCACTGACAGTTATTGTTTTATAGAAAGAATGCAGTACCATAAATGAGTTCTGTTACGCTGTTATTGACCCTCGAAGCACAGTGTAGCACCAGCAAGTGTTTAATAAAGAGCTCCCCCTACCAGCTTGGGGTCAAACAGCAAGCTCAATCTGTGTGTGGAGCTTCCTTGTGAAGATTCCTCTGCATGCCACAATATATAACTTCTTTTTCCAAAGACAACGAAATGTCTTATGAATTAGGAAAAGCCTTAACTATTTAGCATGCTTTGTTATTGCAACATTAGAGATATACATGGTTCCTCAGTGCTCTGAAGTTATTGTTGCACTGACTGTTCTGTGAACACAGCATCTTTCTGTACAAACGTTCATTTAGACATTTGTTTGAAGCCAATATGAGGCACGAGAAATGAATCAATCTAGCAAATGATTTTTCAAATCTTTTTAGCATAAAAATCCCTCTACTTACCGCAGTAAATCAGACTTATGATTCTCTTGTGTGACTTGATGGAGAAACTGTACATCCCAGTATGATCCTAATGCGGTGTGATGACGACATTAAAATCAGTTATTAGATTACATCTGTCTTCTCATCTCTGTGTCTAGGCGTTGCAGAAAGCCAGCCAGGTGATAGCAGAGATCCGAGAAACCCACCTGTGGTGAGGATGAGCAATCTTCAGCAAGCTCTCTTCATCCTTGTGGGGACCCTCGCTGTCTTCATGTGGACCATCCCACCTCCCTGTCGAGTCATGCAGCAGCTCAGGCTGTAGAGACAACTCAGAAATGCACTGGTGTGGATATGTGTATATGGAAACATAGTTTTAATGTACAGCAAGGAAGTAATAATCAGGGGAAGTACATTTTAGTCACTCGCCATCGGCATCACGTATACTTCTGTCCTAGATTATTATATTTTTCTTAATGTAAGTAAAACAGTACATAAATAATATTATACATCACGACTATGTGGGGCCTTGCTGAGGAATATGCGCTCCAACTGTAGATTTTGATTAAAGCTACAAATGAAAACTCATGTGACACCATGTATATGCCCTCTTTATTGGATTTTGAAGTAATTTGTGCACTGCAATGCACTTTTTTGTAATTGTTAACATACCCCATACCAATACATCATACATTCATTATTTCTTTATTTCTTTATTTTTAAAGCGACACAAGAACAATGCAAAATTAGACACATTTGCTGTTCAGTGTGAATTTTTGTGTAAGAGTTATTATAGTGGACAGATTTACACAGAAACACTTGTTTTGTACTTTTATGACCATAGCAACTGGCACATAACCTTACACAATAGAAGAATGAACACATGGACAATAGACACCAGGGTCCATCGCTGGTGTCACCGTTTGCCTCGACTCTATCTTGTAGCAGCTTTATCTCACACGGCCCATCTTGCCTTTTCCACGACCTTTGGCACTGAAAAGGTTCAGGATACCAATGAGTTTAATAAACACGGATATCATATAGTTTCATTATTTAGCAATTCGACATGCCATTACCCAGGGTACAGATGTTAAAGACGGAAATACAAAGACTGTGGGAGTCATGAGATGATGTGGAAATGATTAAGTTGGTAATATTTTAAGTGCAGAAATTTTAACCGCAAACATTTAAGGCTTTTGACTTCATGGGGGTATGCTGTCAAGCTGCATGCTGTTTGTTTAACAGAAAATAAATTCAAACTATAAGAACAGGGTACGTGATGTGTTTTTCTAATAATGTCACAGATGATAGATTTCTCGAGTATCCGCTGAGCTGAGTGACACTGTTTTTTAGAACATAATACACTCATAACTGCGGTCTCTGATCTATTTTCTGATTGTGAGTGGTGAAATCGTATCTTAGAAAAGTGTGAAATGGAGAAACAGAAGCTTTATGTAAGACAAGAAACCTTAGAAGGTCATCAAAATAGGAAGAGATCCAGCGGGGGAGCTGTGTGCTTACCTCTGGTGATCCTGAACACGAGAGAGAAGCAGGTTGATCTGCAACGGCACGTAAACATCTCCTCAGTGTTTCGAAATAAAAAGGCTGATAATCTTACACAACGGGGTCTAACGTGAATCGTGAAACTAGCAAACCACACCAACAAATATCAATAAATGATAAATGCAGGATGGTTGCCTTCAGGTGTTTCTCGTGCTGTTGGTCATAAATACACTCAATGTTCTATTTTGTCTTTTTAAATAATGACAGTAATATCACAGAACGGATTAATAGTTCATGACTTACATCATATTTCTGTCTTTTGAGTTTCTCACTGAGGTCGAACTTCTCAGCCTCCAGCCCCATGAGTGACTCCCACAGTTCTTTGGCTTTATCCCTAAAGTAGAAATTCATACCAAAAACGTATCAAATTACCTGTTACTATTAAATATGTTGCAGTATTAACACGAGTTATCTGTGGCCAATATTTAGAAACATAATGAACTATGAATACTGAAGAAGCCCTGCATAGTGTTGTCATACTTGAGTTTATCCTCGCTCAGGTGATCAACGTTAAGAGCTTTCTTGCGTTCAGCCAGTATCTTCTTCTTCTTCTCTCTCTCAGTTGTTTTCTTGCCTCTTCTGGTGTCACTCTGCTTAACATAACATAAAGAATGAGCATGAATCCGCCTCAACATTCTCTATGTATTATTATTATTAACTTATTTTAAACTGCATTCCAGCATATGTACAAGTAATCCTGAAGTCTTCAGAGAGCTGGGAATGCTCAGTTTCAGACATTGTTTTCCACCTTCAAGGCTTCTGTTTATCAAAGACAGCCAATCAAAAGAGAGAGCTTAATGGGAGAAGAGTCGTAAAGGTGGAGTAGATAAAACCAGCTTTGTGGGTAAACTGAGGGGCCCAGTACTTTTAACTGTAAATCATGCAAAGCTACTGCAGTTGGAGCATCACAGTGGACTATCCACTCAGGTGATCCATTCTTATTAAGTCAAGCAAGCAGATGTCTGCTTCATACTATTCTAATTCTGTCATTCACAGGAAACTGAGAGACCTTCTGTCCACCACCGTACTGCTGAGACATGTTTGAGAGGGCCTTCTTCTTCTTTGCGTCCTCATCCATCTTCTTCCTTTGTTCCTCCTGCTCCTTACGCTCCTTCTCCTCCTGCATGCAGCACAAGCCAATCATTCAATACTGTTTTAGCTGCAGGTGGAATAATAAACAGTAGACTGAAGGTGTAAATCCACGTCCGTACCGCAAGTCTGTTCTGTCTCTCCTTTTCTCTCTCCGCCCTGATCCTTTGCTGCTCGGCTCTCTCAGAACGACGCTTCTCCTAAAAAAAAACAACAACCAAGAAACACACAAAGGTGCGCGCAGTCACGGTGAACTTCAGCCGGGTACAGACACTGTGACTGCTCTGCAACCAACTCACAATTCTATTAACGAGGGCAATGAGTTCTTCTTCCTCTTTCTTCCTCTGGACGAAGTGAGCCTCGATCAGAGACTGCAGCTCAGCTAGATCCTTCTCCTGACGTTTCCTGTAGATATCCTGCGTCAAAAAACCAAACATTGTGAGAAATGTGTCTGGTCAGTTTCAAACAGAGAGACGTTTGATGAGGCTGACTCACATCAAAGTCCACCTTTTCACCATCAGGGATCTTCGGGGCCGAAATGTTTGCCATAAACCTGCAGGTGTGAACAGTTTATCGTTGAATGATTCGTCCTAAGTGAGGTTTAAACTGCTCAACGTAAGGGAAGTTAAGAAACGTACTTAGGCTTGGTCTTTGAGTCATCTTGTGCTGATGACCAGGAGCACACATGATTAGTAAACTGGGAATGAAATCAGGTGTATAAAATAATGGGTAGATGCAATTTTCTTACCATCTTCTTCCCTGGAAGAGAGCAGAAACATTGCCACAATTAAAAATGTCCTC
The DNA here is from genome assembly GCF_057382185.1 of Mchenga conophoros. Lineage (NCBI taxonomy): Eukaryota > Metazoa > Chordata > Actinopteri > Cichliformes > Cichlidae > Mchenga > Mchenga conophoros. The sequence continues at coordinate 17,564,816 of NC_140532.1, read as the reverse complement.
TTAATTACACAATAAAGAAATGTTGCACTCATAATAACATGAAGATAAAAAAAAAGTGTAAAATTGATCACATACTGAACCTCCCCGACTTCTTCTGTGTCAGACATTTTGTTAAAGGTGAGCTCTGCAAAATGGACACCCTATTAGCCTATATTTACACCAACAACTATTTCTGATCATTAAGCAGCATAGTAGATCCTGAGATAGCAACCGTTCACACAGTTTACAATGAGGGTCAGCGTTGGATCAGATATCATAGCCTGGCCAGAGTTGAAGATGTCTATTCTGATCTTTAACTGGACAACAGCAGCAACACAATAACTGGAAAACACTCCTACTCAATATGCCCAAATAAAACACTTCTGTATGCGTATTTAAAGGGTACACACATAGTTATTCAACTAAATGTGATCAAAGTCCTGTCACAAGTTTGAAATTACTGACGACAACTATAAAAAAGTGTTTTATTACTGTGCAGATGGTGATGCTGTAGGCAGAACGGCTTCAAATGTAAAGTTAATATCTCCAGTTAAGTTTGAAGTAAAACATTGAAATTCTACTCATGTATAGAATGTGTTATTGTCTACTTATTATTATCTGCTTATTATTCTGCCAATAACAAGTTTTTATTATAACAAAATGTAAAAGTAAGCAAAAATGATGAATTTATCAATAGTGTCTGTGTGCGTACATGTTCAAGCTGCTGTACAGTCACAGAAGATGTTATAAAGATGCCATGGAGACAGTTTTGTTGGATTTGTAATGTGGCTTAAAAAGATTTCAGCATGCTGCGAAAACAATCCAAGACCAGATTTCATTCAGTGATAAACTAACTGATCGATTAATTCAGTTCAATATTTAAGGTTAAACAAGATTTATTTGGTAACATTTCCCCACACAGAGCATGCGTGCTCTTACCTGTGACCCAGACAGAGGAGCTCAGAGGCGAGCGACAGACTCCAGCTCCTTGAACTTAACAAACAGGTTAAGCATCAAGGATACATAGTCCAGCCCTTCTGACTCATGTGATTGCAACACCCTATGGCTGATCAGTCTATTGTTAGAGAGCTGGACATTACAGACACACAAGGAACTAGATACTAACACACACACACACACACACACACACACACACACACACACACACACTCATACGTGCTACATGTTTTGCAGGTAGATTCCTGCCTCGTCACCCTCCACTGTGTTTTCAACACACCATAATTTCACAAATGGTTACAAATGACAGCATTTCCTTTCATTGGTTAAAATTAAAACAGAACCAGAACTTTTTTTCCTCCATTTTTTTTTATTGCTGAAGCCATACATACAATATTTGTAAACAACTCAAACAAGGCAATCAATAAAAAAAATGCTGAAAGTGTCACAATACATTTAGGCAGAATTGAACGTATGTGCACTGCTGACAGGAACACCGGGTTACATTCACTGTTAATTACAGGCTTTTTTTAAACAGAGTGCATGTTGCGATTGTCTTGCAGGTCTCTAATGTTTCTGCAACGCATAAAAAGCTGAAGTAGGTGGCATGTAAATGCACAATAGATAAGCAAAGCAGCCAGACTATAACCTGTTTGTTGAATACAATAAGATTTGTTCACTGAACTGTTGTTACAGTAGATACTTGCATACACAAGTATTCATAGACTTTTTTTTGCAAAAAAAAAAAAGCCATAACAGTAACAAAGCTGGATGTTATTCGTGAAAATGTTTCACGCAGCTGTAGCAGGCCTAGGCAGGATGTGCCAGTGTTAACTTATGATTTGAGGTGTGGATCCTTGTGTGTTTTTTAATTAGAATTTTAATAAGAGCGCCTTTATCAAGGCTTATCGGCTTTCTAACTATTATCGTGCATCATCCATTTTGGAGTTGTAAATTTGACTAAATGACGAGTGAATGAACTAAGAGCCAGTTGCCTTTTGAAGTTAATCACGAGGTGAGTGATCAGATAGTCTGTGTTTTCTCTGTGTGCTCTTCATACTACATCCGAAGAGTCACACTGATGCCATGCTCACAATAGGAATAGAAACTACAATGTTCAGCAGGTAAAAATATTTATCACGTCTTCCATTTTTAGTGAGTACGTTTGCATGACAAGGTATTTAAAAATGACTAACAGAACATGAATGTCTAATAGATTAATCCATCCAGTAGACCAGGGGTTGGGGAATCCAGGCCTCAAGGGCCGGTATCTTGAAGGTTTTAGAAAACCTGTAGGACACTGGCCCTTGAGGCCTGGCGTTCCCCACCCCTACATAGATGTTGATATATTTCTCTCTTGAAGAGCTGAATCACTCGGATAGTTTTGCCATCCTTTGCGAACATCAAAGTCATTCATTTAATGGTTTATTTATGAGTGTTTGTGCACAACTTATTATTGTTAAAAAAATATTAAAAACTTTTATCAAAATTGTAAACATTAGCCAAAGAGATTTCTTTATTGCTTCACAACCACAGACTTGTTAATTACGTCTAACTGATCTATATTAAGTACATGCAAAGGCCTTATTAAATACGTCAGAAACCCTTTATGATGGATGCCTTAGTAGAAACTAAAACCTACAAAACAAGTAAATTATATACAAGCTTTTCATCCAATATCCAGCTGTGGAGTACAGTATACTTTCTATGGAATCAAAACCATAACTTTCATCACAAAAAGCAGTGTGCATGTATCACTATAAAGCAAGAATACTAATTACTGGGTATAAGCTATATGACATAATGTCAAAGCCCAAATGCACCATATGAATTATAGACCTGCTAATGAGAGCTGAAAGCAAAATAACTTGCAGAATGCTTGAATGAAAAATAGTGACAGCAACAGCTAATGGACAGTTTTAGTTTACTACTGAGTATTAACCATGTAAAAACAATTAGAAAGTGTAATATTCTTTTAAATTTCTTATAGTCACATATCAAGTCAAGCCATCATCTTTTCATTTTTGATGAAACTCTTGAAGCATGGCTAAGTCAAAATAGGTGGCAGTGCAAAGGTACTGATACTGTAAAGCTAGAGCTGGAAGACTTTGACACAGGAATCCCATTATGTCATTCCCTTCTCCCTCATTGTGATGCGAACCTCATGCAAAATACGGGCGTGCTGAAGGGGAACAGGTGTGAACGTAGAGCAGCAGAAGTGTGAGTTTGAACAGGTGTAACTGGGATGTCAATGGTTAGGGTCTCACTCCTGCTATAAAAGAAACAGAAAGACATTAAAGATCAGTTTCTCATTGTGTCCATTGCTGATAAAGTCACTGTTAGAGTAAGGTGAGACACCACAGGTGAATATGTGAATATAAACAGAACAGATATCACCTTGATAAAATCCCACAATATTATTTACATTACATACAAAAATTTACTATTTCTTCTGCAAGTTTCTAAAATTTTATCGAAATAGACAACAATGTGCATAATAACCAATATATAAATCTGAACAATGAATAAATTCCAAATGTTGTAAATTTTATTTTGTTGGTACAAAAATCTTCTTTGATGTTGGAAATCTACTTTTATCCCTTAATGAATAAAAAAATATTTTAAAATAGAGAAAAGTAGAAAAAATGCCATGTTTTTAAGGTATAAACTATTTTATATATATCAGCCTCTAAATGGTATTAAAACAAACTTTAGTAAAATCATTGAGATTACAAAACTAAAAAATGCTTTTCTTGTTTCCAACACCACGCTTCATGCTTACACTGTACTGAAGTAACGGTGCACGAGTCACGGTCATAATCGTTATTTTCGTATACTCTGCCTTAGTGGTGTGTTTTATAGAGCAACCTGAAGCAATTTCTACAATGCTGTGAAAAAGTATTTGCCCCTTTCAGATTTCTTCTTTTTTCTTTTATTTTCTTTTTTGCATATTGTCACATTTACATCTTTCAGATCCTCAATCGAACAATTTTTTTACACTTTTTTTGGAAAGCTGTGTTCACTTTAGCTTGCCACACTTAGGCCTGATTCTTGGCAGATCTGTTAAGTCAATCAAACAGAACCTGTCAACAACCTTCCACAAAATGAAGGAGCCTAAAAGATCTTAAAGAAAGAAAGAAACTTAAAAACAATGAGAAACAAAGTCACTGACATCTATCAGTCTGGAAATGCTTACAAAGCCATTTCTAAGGCTTTGGGACTCCAGTGAACCATGACGAAGGCCTTTATCCACAAATGGAGAAACCTTGGAGCAGTGATAAACCTTCCCAGGGGTGATCGTCCATGAAAATTACTCTGAGAATGCATCTACAAGTCATCCAGGAGGTCACAAAAGAACCCAGAACACTATCTAAAGAACAGAAGACTTTACTCGTTAGATTAAGGTCATGATTCAACAATACAGAGTTCCAAGGAGAAAACCACTGCTGACCAAAAAGAACACAAAAGCTCGCCTCACATTTGCCAAAAAACATCTTGATGACATTTGGGAAAATATTCTGTGGACTGAATAGACAAAGGTTGAACTTTTTGGAAGGTTTGAGTCCTATTACATCTGGCATAAAACTAACACAGCATTTCATAAACAGATCATACCAGCGGATCATACTTCAGGACCTTGACGAACCATAAATTCTGCTGTCTAGCAGAAATCCTGAAGGAGAATGTCAGGCCATAAGTTCATGGCCTGAAGCTCAAGCTCACTTAAGTTATGCAATAAGACAATGATAAGAAACACACCACCAAGTCCACCTCTGAATTGCCCCCCAAAATAAAAATACAAACAAAATGAAGGTTTTGAGTAGTCTGGACTTAAATCAGATTGAGATGCTTTGGCATTATCTTAAGCAGGCCGTTTCCATCCAGTGTGGCTGAACTAAAACGATTCTGCGAAGAGAAGTGAACCAAAACTGCTCCACAGCAATGTGAAAGACTCATTGCCAGGTATCACAAACACTTAATTGCAGTTCCTGCTGCCAGTGGTCACACAACCAATCATTAGTTTTAGGGAGCACTTACTGTTTCACACAGGTCCAGGTTGGTTTGGTTAACCTTTTCCCTTAATAAATGAAATTTTCATTTAAAAGCTGCATTTTGTATTTATGCTTATTGTTAAAATTTATTTGAATATCTGAAACATGAAAGTGTACCAAATATGCAAAAAACTAAGAAATGAAGGAGGACATACTTGGCCATGTTTGATATGGGCCTCAAACATTTTAACAGACAATTTAACAGACAATGCTTCCACAGATACAAGAGGGGAAAGCAGCTTAAAACTGTGCATATTTTCCTTCAAGTGTGTCAACTTTAAAACATAAAGATCATCAGCCACTAGCCTCAGCATCATTAATCAATGCTTTCACGACCATTGTTCTCTATAAATACAATATAATGCATGTTCAGTGCCGCTGTTGTTGTTGTTCAGAGTTAGGACACTTTGCTTTGTGACTGAAAGCTGTAACTTGGTCATTTGCCCTTTACTTCATTGCTCAGCCGTCTATTTCTGATGAAGAAGTTGGAAGGCTACAAGCAAGGAGTGCTATTTAGAGTTGAAGTTGACACTCGACAAACACTTTTCCACTCCTATTGTTCACACTTTGGCCCAAGCACTGATGCCTTCATGTCAGAAGAAACGTGATATTTGAACACGAAGAAGCAAGGCAGCTTTATTATGCCAAAGTCAATATCTTTTTCATGATTTATGTTGTAAAGTCAAACGTTTTAACTTGTCCTATGTAGCTGTGGTAGCTCATCTTAGGTTTTTATCATTAGCGCTGAGTGAATAAGCCTGGTGATCGAGCCCGATTTGCTTCTTAAATGGCTAGTAATCCTTTTCAGCAGTCAGTTGTAATGTGACAATCAAGCAGCTGCACTCTGGTATGCCTGACAGCTCTCTGACACTCCCCACGGTTCCCCAAGTCCAGGTGGAACTTGGGGAACAGCCCACAGCAAAAACATGACAGTCATCCCAGGAGTCTGGAACTTTCTTTATACTGGGAAACAAGGTCAGGGTGAGGGCTTTTTTAAATATAGATCGCAGTGCCACAGAGCTGAGCCCGTGCCCAAAAATCTCCAGCAGCAGATTTGATTTACAGTGAGCAGCTACGCTGGTAGAAAGAGAAGTTGGTGGGTAGTAGTAGTTACGAGCTCCTGCTGGGCTATAAATCAGTCAAGGCTTATTGTACTTGTCCAGTACATGTTTTGAAGAGCAGACACACTTCATCTCAAGTTTGCTTCCCCCAGGACTGACCAACATAAAGCCCTGGTTTAACATGTACGATGTTCAGCTTTGCAGTGTTAAAAGAAGTATTCACTTTGCCCGAGTGAAAGTAGAGCTAACCCCAATGTAGAGACACTAAAAATATCTCCAGCAAAAGGACTAATTTGATATTTTAGGAAATGTGTGTTGTCATTCGCCCTTTACTTTATTCTAGGCTGTCTATTTCTGATAAAGGAAGTGGTGACCTATACCACACTTAAGTTTGTAAATACAAAGCTACAGCTATGTCTGTGAAGGAAGAAAGGAAGGAAGAAAGCTACAGCTAGCAGTTGGTTTGGTTACCAAAGGGGTTCTGGTCATTGGAGACTCCATGAACAGGAAGTCACTGGATAAAGACAAATAGTCTAGAATTTAACCCACTTGAAATCACACGCAGATTTATTTTCTTTTAAAGTTTCTAATGACCTTTTAACTTTTACCAACTCGGGAGATTCTGTTATTTTAATATTATTAGACCTCAGTGCTGCTTTTGACACAGTAGATCACAGGATTCTTATCTCTTGACTGGAACAATGTGCCGGAATTAAAGGGCTTGCTTTGGAATGGTTTAAATCCTACTTATCTAATCGTACTTTCTCTGTTAGATTCAGAGACACATTGTCTCCAAAGACGACCCTTTTTTGCGGGGTCCCCCAGGGCTCTATCCTTGGTCCAGTCCTTTTTTCAATTTATATGCTCCCGTTGGGATCTATTTTTAAAAAAATATGGAATTTCGTTTCACTGTTACGCAGATGATTCTCAGATTTACCTTCCACTAAAATGAAAATCTGTGAATCCTCTGAAGGGACTGTTTGATTGTCTAGAAGATGTCAAGGCATGGATGGCTCTAAATTTTCTAAATCTAAATGAACAGAAAACTGAGGTCATTGTCTTTGGTCCTTCTGACCATTATGACCATGGCCCCTTAGAAAGTGATAAAAAACCATTTGCAAGAAATTTAGGGGTGATTTTTGACAGCAATTTAACATTTCATAAACAGATAAATAATGTAGTCATAACCAGTTTCCTTCATCTTCACCTAATTACAAAAGTTAAGCCCAGACACTTCACACCTCCTCTATTCACCCTGCTCACTCCCCCCCACCCCCAACTGCAGTATCCAATACACACTCAACACAAGGCTCCAGCCTGTCTCTCTCAACCACCCAGGTTAGGAGGGAACTGAGGAGGATTAATGGCAAGAAGGCAGCGGGCCCAGATGGCATCAGCTCGAGGGTCGTCAGGTCCTGCGCGGACCAACTGTGTGGGGTGATGGAGCACCTCTTCAACCTGAGCCTGAGGTTGGGAAGAGTCCCACAGCTCTGGAAAACCTCCTGTGTTGTACCAGTGCCAAAGACTTCACGCCCCAAGGACCTCAACAGCTACAGGCCGGTGGCTCTGACATCCCACCTGATGAAGACCCTGGAGCGGTTGGTCCTGGCTCAGCTTCGGCGCCTAATAAGCTCATCACTGGACCCACTTCAGTTTGCCTACCAGCCTGGCATTGGAGCGGATGATGCCGTCATTCACCTCCTACATCGTTCCCTCGCTCACCTGGAGACCGCTGGAAGCACTGTGAGAATCATGTTCTTTGATTTCTCCAGTGCCTTCAACACTATTCTTCCCTCGGTTCTAAAGGACAAGCTGGTGAACTCTGGAGTGGACCATCACCTCACTACCTGGATCCTGGACTACCTCACCGACCGACCACAGTATGTGAGGACTCAGGGCTGTGTGTCGGACAGGGTCGTCTGCAGTACGGGGGCCCCACAGGGAACGGTTCTGGCTCCGTTCCTCTTCACCATCTACACTGCAGACTTCTCCCACAATTCCACCCAGTGCTTCCTGCAGAAGTTCTCTGATGACTCTGCAATAGTTGGCCTCATCACTGATGGGGACGACAAGGAGTACAGAGGTCTGACCCAAGACTTTGTGGACTGGTGCCAGCTGAACTACCTCCAGATCAACGCCAGTAAAACCAAGGAACTGGTGGTAGACTTCCGCAGGCACAAGCATTCTCCACTGCAACCACTGAACATCCAAGGTATGGACATTGAGGCTGTGGACAGCTACAGGTACCTTGGTGTTCATCTGAACAATAGACTGGACTGGACTCATAACTCAGACGCCCTCTACAGGAAAGGGCAGAGCAGGCTGTACCTGCTGCGGAGACTCAGGTCGTTTGGAGTGGAGAGCCCACTCCTGAAGACCTTCTATGACTCTGTTGTGGCTTCTGCTATCTTTTATGGTGTGGTCTGCTGGGGCGGCAGCATCTCTGCTGGGGACAGGAAGAGACTGAACAGGGTGATCCGAAGGGCCAGCTCTGTTCTAGGATGCCCTCTGGACCCAGTGGAGGTGGTGAGTGACAGGAGAACGGCGGCTAAGCTGTCATCCCTGATGGACAACATCTCCCACCCCATGCAGCAGACTATGACAGCACTGAGCAGCTCCTTCAGTGGGAGACTGCGGCACCCACGGTGTGGGACGGAGAGATTTCGCAGGTCTTTCCTCCCCACTGCTGTCAGACTCCATAATAAAGACTTTAACTGATCAAGCACACACATCCACACATATGCAATAATACTAAGTGCAATAATCCTTTCTGGCATCGTTGTATTTTTACTCAGTTGTATATAGTATTTGTATTTGTATTCTATTTTTATCTTATTGTATATTTATTTTATTTTATTCTACTGTATATAGTATTTTATTTTATTCTATTCTGTACAGTTGTGTACTGTATTTATTCTTATTGTATTCTAATTTTTGCCTCATAACTTTTGCACTGTCCACTCCTGCTGTGACAAAACAAATTTCCCACATGTGGGACTAATAAAGGTTATCTTATCTTATCTTATCTTATCTTTCTCTGTTTCAGAGATTTTGAGAAAGCGATCCATGCCTTCATCTCATCTCGCCTCGACTTCTGTAATAGTCTCTAGTCTGGTGTCACCTCTTCATCAACTGGCCGACTGCAGCTAGCTCCTAACTGGCACACACAAGCGAGATCATATATCTCCTATACTTGCATCACTACACTGGCTGCCAGTCAGCTTTTGAATTGACTTTAAGATCTTAACACTTGTTTTTAAGTCGTTGCATAGACTAGCCCCTACATATCTTGCTGTCAAAGGAGCTTGCAAAGAAAGCCCCTACATATCTTGCTGATCTCCTAACCTGGTATTCTCCCCCAAGATCCTTGAGGTCTGCAGACCAAATGCTTTTGGTTATCCCTAGGTCCAGATTAAAACACAGAGGAGACCGGGCATTTGCTGTGACTGCCCCCAAACTTTGGAATACATTGCCTTTGATTATCAGATCCTCCCCAACACTGGATACTTTTAAAAGTCGTCTAAAGACCCGTTTTTATTCTCTGGCTTTTGATTCATCATGAGTTTGTTACTATTATTCTTTTTTATGATTTTATTCTCTTTTTATGATTTTATTCTCTTTTTATGATTTTATTCTCTTCTAAAATACTATTCTGTTTTTTTTTATATTTATTGCCTTGTCCATGTTATTGGACAGTACTTTGGTCAACACCTGTTGTTTTGAAACTGCTATATAAATAAGTTTGAACTTTGAACTATTGTTTTTTAAATGATTGGTTGTTTGCCCTAATTTCCCATCTCTGTAAGCTAGCTAGGTGTCACTTCATATTAACTCTACCATAAGAGAGTCTATCTGTTTAGTATTTGTTAAACCTTTTCTCTGACATTAAACAAGGAACAACTATTAAACTCTTTTAGTGGTATATTATAGTTATGCACAAGCGTTACTGTATGTTAGACTATTTATTTTTACTTGTGCAATGATAAATGTTCAGTATTGAGTAAGGGTACTTAGTTACATTTGACCACTGCATACAGTCACTTCAGAAGCTTACCATTAACGAGAAAACTTGCCTCCCACAGCCACCTGTGCAAGCAGAAGGAATAAAGGAAACAAAATAAATGAGGGAAGACAAATCATCTACTGGTATTCAGGCAAATTATCATCTAAGTATTCACAGTGCTTTCTTTTTTCCATATTTTGTTCCAGATGGATCAAATTCATTTTTCACCTCAAAGTTCTTCATACAGTGCTCCATAATGAAGGTGAAGGTGAAAAAAAAATGCTTGATACATTCTCTGACATGTATTAAAAATAAAAAAATAACATGTACATAAGGATTTACAGCCTTTGCTCAACACTTTATTGAAGCACCTTTGGCAGCAGTTACAGCTTCAAGTCTTTTTCAATATGATCTTAGAGGTTTGGGTCATAGTCCTGGTGGAAAATGAACCTTCGCCCTAGTCCAGAGTGCTTTTGTGCAGCTTATCATCAAGTACATCTCTGTAAATTGTTGTATTCATCTTTTCTCTGACCCTGACTAGTCTCCCAGTTCCTGCTGCTGAAAAACATCCAAAAGGATGATGCTGCCACCACCATGCTTCACTATAGGAATGGCACTGGCCCGGCCATGAGCACTGTCTGGTTTCCTCCAGACATTACTCTTGGCATTCAGGCCAAAGAGTTCGATCTTTGTTTCATCAGAACAGAGAATTTTGTTTGTTGTGGTCTGAAAGTCCTTCAGGTAAGCATATGGCAAACTCCAGGTGGGCTGTCATATTCCTTTTGCTGAGGATTGGCTTCCATCTTGCCACTCATACAGGCCTGATTGCTGGAGTGCTGTAGAAATAGTTGTCCTTCTGGAAGGTTCTCCTGTCTTTATCAAAGTCACCATCGAGTTCTTGGTCAAGTCGCTGACTCGGGCCATTCTACCCTAATTTCTCAGATTGGCCGGGCAGCCAACTTTACCAAGAGTCCAAAGTTCTTCATTTACAGGTGATGGAGGCCAGAGAAATTTCTGCACTTTTCCCCAGATCTGTGCTCAATGCCTTAGACTTCATGGCTTGGTTTGTGCACTGTCTAGTATGGGACCTTATATAGACAAGTGTGTGCCTTTCCAAATCATGTCAAATCAACTGAATCTACCACAGGTGAACTCCAGTTAAGTTGTAGAAAGATGTGACAGATGCTCAGGATGCATCTGAGCTCAGTTTTGAGTATTTTTATTTATTTATTATATTTTGTAATAAATTTGCAAGAATTTCAAGCAATCTTTTTTCACTTCGTCATTATGGTGTATCGTGTGTAGAACTTTGAGGTGAAACACAAATAATACTATAACATGACAAAATGTGGAACGAGTGAATTACTGGAGCAGCCGTGTATCTTATGTTTTTACTTAAGATTCCAAATAAGTAACATCAGCTTGGAGTCACATTTTCACAAATGACCACTTTCACTCATGTATTAGGTAGACTACATCAAGAATAACAACTATTACCACATCATTGTAAATCCTTTAAAACACTAACATTGCCCCTTCAAAGAACAGTGTCTGTGTCTTTACCTTTCCAGGCGTAGAGCCCTTCTTTGCTTCCCACATGCCACGCTTATTGCCCACATCAGCTGGTTTCACATCCTGTCACAAACAAAATGCACAAAAAGATTGTTAGCCCTGGGAAGTGCCAGAAGAAATATTTAGACCAGCTACTTAAGCAAAAAGTATAGAAAAGAAGAAGCTTTTATCCAAAGAAATTTCTCAGCAGAAAGCACAGAGGTACTATGAGTAAATTGTCTCAAATGTTCTCCTCAACCTACTTTAAATTAAATCAGATAACTGAAAGTGTGACCATTTTTATGGTGAGGAATGAGAAAAAGTAGCAATAACTTGGACTGTCTGTAAAACATTGGAGAGCTTTCCTTATCGGTCCTCTAACAGATTTGAAGGGCTTTATAGAACTGCTTTCATCCTGAGAAGACAGTGATTCCTTAGTAAAGGGTTTAAGTGACATGTTTAAGCAAAGGAGAACTAAAAACTAACATCACATGAAGTATGAAGTCATCAATGTCCAGGGAGTAAATGTACCAAATGATTTCCCTTCAATGGATGCAAATACAGTTCCCAAACATATTTATTAGGCTTCTGGTTATTACTGGTGATATTGGTGAAGTATATGCAAAACCTTTACCAGTTTGACGAGCAGACAAAAAGCAGCAGGAAAAGCTTGAGTGAGGATAGCTGAAGGAAAGAGCACAATTAAAGAGGACAGAAAGGCTGAAAAATACCACTAGCACAGTAAAGACACAGTAAAGATTTAATGCTAATATCCACACATGCACCAGACTGCGGTACAGCTTCAACCCATCAGGGGGAAGTGTTACTGCAAGAGTAACAGCAAGGTTACAGCACTTCTCTGGCCAAGATATTTGATACCAAAGTTATCTTGCTCATAAATTTTGCTTAAGAACAATGTCACACGTCATCTACCAACCTTACTCCCCATGAATGTGTCTCCAGACAGTTTTTACTAGCAGCTGGTGTCTGACTTTAAGAAGAGGACACAGTGCTCACTGACTACCCTAGTACACATTTATTTATGCTATATGACCATAAAGAGAACAAATTAAATCATTAAGTTTCCATCTACTTGTTGTGACATGTCATAATATGTGATAGCTATGAATAGATATGACCCTTTCCTCCTTTTCCAAAGGACACTCAAAGTATGGACTCATCAGTAGGACTAAAACATGCATTTCAGGGAGAGTTAAATGCAAACTGAGATTTCTGTTTGAAAATACTGCAGTTTTCTGGAATATAGGATTTAAATACAAAATAAATTATGTTAAAAGGAAAGGTGTTTCACGGCTCTTCTGTTGTCTGCAATAGATAAATACTTTTTTTTGCTTCTGTACAAAGATTTCTCATGGGTTCCTGGTCAAATAAATTAATTGAAGCTTTTCCCATCATGTGTACAAGAACTCAGAGAAAGCCATGACAGCATATGCTGTTCAGTAAACTCTCCATGTGGTGCTGCTAGACTTAAGACAGCAGCACCGTCCAGCCCTGGAGTGCAGACCCAAAGGCTGCAGCCAACAAAGGACAGGCATGTTGATGTGCAAATGAGCACATCAGCATGTGCAGAATATCAAGGGATTACTCTGCTGAAGACTGGCGTCTGATTTACAATAGTGTGTGGATGTGTGATCACAGCAAGGATTTATCAGGTCTTACTGCGGGCTTTGCTGCTGCTGCTGGTGCTGGCTTTGCAGCTGCTGATGGCGCTGGTGCCGGTGCTGCTGCTGCAGGTGCTGGCGCTACTGTCTTCTCGCCTTCTCCCGGCTTTCCCGTCCAACTGTTGACACGTCCGGTCACACTTCCTTTGATACCGGCCACATCCTGCTGAAGAAACACTTTAAATATGCAATCACACACTAAACCACACTAAGCCTCTTTCTGTCTCATTCTCCGTTACCTTGTTTGCAGGAGAGGGACTTTCAGAGGTGCTGCCCACGTTGCCTTTCTCCCACATACTTTTGATGCTGCGTGTTCCCCCCGTAGGAATATCTGCCACTGGAGACTTGGGAGATTTTACATCTTTGTTTCCCTGTAAAAAGATAATAATAATAATAATAATGGACTGCATTTATATAGCGCTTTTCTAGGCACCCAAAGATGTATTTAGTTACATTTACATGGGCAAACACAGGAGCAAGCTCAGGGACACAAATAACAACATAGATTTAAATTTACCCAAGAACATTAATGTACTTAAGCACAATTTTAAGATAACTGTGCTTCATTTCAATTTATCAATTTTATTCTACTATTTACTGAGATAAAAAGCCTCAAAATGATGATCGGCACTTTTCAGAGCTTTGACATTAGGTCCATGTTGCAATACAAATATAACTAACTGTAACTTTTAATCATTTAGTACCAAGTGAAGAAAATACAGCTTTAAAAAAAAAAAAATTTAATCTACACATATTTAATTTGAAATATACACCCTTCATATGTGTATATTTCAAATTCGCAGGCTAACATTGAACATTTTATCTGCTACATTTACTTAGATAAGATTTTAAATCTTATCTAAATTTAAATCTTGATGGCTCCTCAGTCTTAACAAATATTTACTGTCCAGCTTTTTTTTCCATTACCATTTTAGTCAGACTCACATTAGTTAAAAATAATTATTCTTTCCATCTACAACCTATATTTGGAAGTATTGCTCTGTTCTGGGACCTACCCACCCATCTATGTGCATACATGGAAGTGTGGGTAAGAAAGGCCTGGGACAGGGAGACCACCAGCAAAGATCTCCCAAAGGGTATGGAGCAAAGGAGGAAAAAATTACAACAGACAAACGCTAATCAAGTCAGACACCAGGATGAGCTGGGCTGAAGGTGGGTTGTAAAGCACAAGTAAGCAGGATAAGCAGCTTAAATAGTGGCTGCAATGAGATTTGCCAATAGAACTATTTCCAGGTAATCATTTTGATTTGAAATAGTAAATAAACAGGCATCGCTAATTAAATATGTGTAGATTCTATTGTATTAGGTGGAGAATCTTAATTGGTGTGATTAATAATACCTGTGTTTACCTTCTATTTCATATGAAATAGGTCTACTGGATGTGCTGAATGTGAGTCATTATGAACCGTGGGTTGAGCTTGACTGTGTCATCTGACTGAACTAACACTACACTTCACCTCTCAGCCTGGTTTGACCCATTAATAGAGATGAGTCGATGACACTTAACCATACATAGGATGTGAGACTTGCTCCATTTAAACCATTTACACCAGAAAAATGTGTTTCTCGTGTAGCTGATGCATCATACTCTGACTTCAAATGGACCATCTTAAGGTTGTTGCATTGGTTGCAACTTAAAAGAATATATGTTCAAATAAAACATGACTATTACTGCTACCTTTATTAAGGATGGTGATTAATATTTAACATAGAGATCAGCTCTCACCTGGATGGCAGAAGTGTATTGTTCCATTCTGTTGCCAATCTTGGAGACAATAGGAGTGTGTGACACTCTGGCTGTGGTGCTGCACAGATGAACCAGGCACTGGGCATTAGTAAAAGCCACCAACCACTTATTTATCGTTTTCTCTTGTACTGGAAAAAAATCTTTTTTGTGGCTTACCTTTTCTGGGCTGATTTACTGAGGAATTCTGCCTTCTCCCCAATCTGCACAAAACAATGTGGATTTTTACACCAAGTAGCGTTTCAAAGCCACAAATCACATTCTGCAACTCAATTCAATTCTATTTATATAGCGCCAAATCAGAAGAACAGTCAGGAAGGGGCAGCAATCTGCCATGACCGGTCAGTGCTGTGAGGTGGGGGGACACGACAAAAGACACACTCTACAAAAAAAGCTATGGTAGCGTTGGACCACAAGGTGTCATTATTTTTTTTAATCAATAGCATACAGCTTATATCAGTGGAATTAAAACCAGAACTTGATAAGGGAATGCCAAATGAACAAAAACAGTAGTCAGGAAAAAATGTTTGACCATAAAGGGAGAACAACAATATCTGTGCTCCACTTCGCACAAAGCATGGAAACAGGGGGAAACAGGTTGGCTGGCTCTGTCATCAAGTAACAAAATGAACCAGGCAGCACTCCAAATCATCTCACAGTATGTGAGAAAACCTAGATTTGAAAATGAAACAGTGTGTTATTTGCTTAGTACATGTCGTTGAGTCTCTGGTTGCCTTCCAACCTCATGGTGACAAAAAAAAAAAACTCAAGGAATTTCTTTCAATTACATAAAAGTTTATAAAAACCAGATACATTATTTATACAAGACAGCTATATTTTACAGCCTGTACTATTACAGTGTCACTATTTTCAAGAGTTTACTCACACAAGTTATAATAAAAGCATTTTTCTCTATTCAGCTGGGTTTTCAGATATCTGGCTATGACTTCAAAGTTTGTTATTATTATAGTGCTCAAAGTATAATAAAGCATTTATTTAAATTACTCTAAAAAGATACACAGACACTTTTTGTTTCTACTGTGGATAAGTGGCCATATGTTTAGCTGGCTTTGCAGGATCTGGGCAAATACAACCGAGACTGTGTGTGTAAACTCAACTCAGTGAACCTTGTGTGACAACTAAGCCGTACGAACCAATTCTCAGACACTCACCTTAGAGGAGCCTTTGGGACTGATAGTAAAGGTTGGTTTTGTAGACCCCTCCTCCATCTGTTTCTTCTTCTCTGCAGCCTCCGCCCTCCTTTTCTCTATTTCTTCCTTCATCCTCTTTCTCTCCTCCTGTTACAAAAGCCCCATTTTGCTGTCACATTTCTGTAGCCACACATATGATAAATAGCACATATCCAAACCCATGCACTGTCTTAAATTGGTATATTTAACCCCTGAATGTCAAATAACACATCCTCGCCTGCTCCTTGGCTTTCTTTTCCTCTAGCGCCTGTTTCCTTTGCCTCTCCTCTTCCTCGAGGATCTTCTTCCTCTCCTCTCTCTTCCTCTTCAGCTCCTCCAGCTCTGCCTCGGCACCCTGCTGCTTCTGCTTCATCTTCTCAAACTCCTCACTTTCCGCATTGTTTCGTCTGCGCTTCAGCTCTTGCAGTTTTCGCTCAGCCTCCTGTCGCTCCAGGTCTTCTGCTTTAGTGGAGGGCGGATTGTCCCTGCTCGCAAACAGGCACAGTTTATTTAATTCACATGTTAAAATATGCAGATTAGACTTAACAGTGATCAAAATCATTGACTGTCTATAAGCAGTGGTCCCATTACATTGTGGAGACAGTTTGCCAAGATGTACCTTGATGTCTTTTCTGTTTTCTTTAATTTACTTTCAATGACAGCTCCATTCTGTTTGGTTGGTTCAATCTTTCAAAAAAGACGGGAAAAGAAAAGTTTTTCTTCCATAAAAGAAAAATAAACACATATTGAATATTGACAGCTAGTATTGTTTTACCTTCTCCTTAAACCCAAATCTCTTTGGCTTCTCCTCCTTCACACGAAGATGTGAAAATAAGAGAGAAAGAAAAGATCAGCAAGCATCCAGTGTTACACACACACACACACACACACACACACACAGGACAAAGGCCATCAAACAATAGTGGAGTACTGGTAGTGAATGCAAAGCAGATGTAAGCTAAAGAGCTATGACACTGCAGCATCCTTGATATCACCACCTCCAGCAAAACACTGCGACTGCACTGTGATCTGTGACCAAACCACAAAACCACATCACACAGCAAAGCAAGAACAAACCCACATAAATAAAGAGTGTTTTTTTACTTTGCAAATAGTTACATTAACACAAAAGTCCCACAAATCCCATCAATACCTCCTCTTTCTTCTTCTTCTCTTCCATCTCTCTCTTTTTGCGCTTATCCTCTTCCTCTTTTTTCTTCTTCTCTTCAGCCTCCTTTTTCCTTTTTTCCTCCTCTACTTTCTTCTTCTCTTCCACTTCCCTTTTTCGTCTCTCCTCCTCTTCTTTCTTCCTTTGTTTCTCCTCTTCCTCCTTTTTCTTCTTCTCTTCCATTTCCTTCTTTCGTTTTTCCTCTTCTGCTTTCTTTTTCTTTTCTTCCATTTCCCTTTTCAGTTTTTCCTCTTCCTCTTTCTTCTTCTTTTCCTCCAGCTCCTTTTTTTGCCTTTCCTCTTCCTCTTTTCTCAGTCTCTCTTCCACCTCGGTGTTCTGCTTCTCTTCCTCTTCTTTCTTTTGTCTCTCTTCCAGCTCTCTTTTCTGTCTTTCCTCCTCTTCTTTTTTCATTTGTTCCTCCATCTCTTGTTTTTGTTTTTCCTCTTCCTCTTGTTTAAGCCTCTCCTCAGTTTCCTTCTGTTGTTTTTCCTCTTCTTCCTTCTTTCTCCTTTCCTCCTCCTCCCTTAGTGTCTTTTCTTCCTCCTCCTTCTGGAGTTTTTCCTCCATTTCCCTTTTTTGTCTTTCTTCCTCTTCTATCCTCCGCTTTTCTTCCATTTCCTTTTGATGCTTTTCTTCTTCTTCTTGCCTCTTCTTTTCTTCTTCTTCTTCATTGTCAACACCAGGCGCAGGCTCATCTTCAGCATCTTTATTTTCTAAACCTGGCTCCTCAGTGTCCACCTCTGTTGCTGCAGCCTTCTCCTCAGTCTCTTCCTACAAAAACAAATTAAATTTACTTCCCGTCAGTTTTATGGAGTTGGATTAATGAGTCTAAAAGAGGTAAAAAGACATAAAACTCTACCTCATTTTCTGTTGTTTGTGTTCTTGATTCTTCAACAGATTCCTGACAATCACAACAAAAATAAATCAATTAATCAATAAAAAAAATCACAATATAAAAACTTTTTTCCCCAGTAAATACATTATAATTTATAAAACAAACAAAAAGGCTGAAACACATCTTACCTTCTCATCCTCCTTTGTGTCTTCTTCTTCTTTCCTCCAAGAGTTAGTATCAGTTCTCGTCACCTCCTCCTGGGCAGATTCCTCCTCCTTCTTCTCCTCCTCCTCCTCCTCTGTATTTTGTTGCCTGCTGATGCTGATGAAAGTCTGCTCTTCCAATGTGACGTCTGTGCCATTGGTGGTGCCAATTGTGGGATCGAGCTCCTTCTGTCTCTCCATGGCCTCCTTCATCCTCTTTTGCCTGCGTTCCTCCCTTCTGGCGAGGCGCTCCAGCAAAGCTTGATCATCATCTGCCCCTTCGTTTACGGCCGTGGAGGACTCTGTCTCTGTCACGCTGAAAAATTAAAGAACAAAAACAAAACACCAAAGATTAAATTCAATCAAAGTCGAACCTCAAAATCTTGGCTGCTATCAAATGTTTTGGTCTGATCAAGTGTGATGAACCCACAAGTCTTTCTGAGTGGAATTTTCTCCTGTGGCTAACCAGCGAAAACATCAATCCCAGAACCTCACAACCGCTGGAGCTTTCCAAATATTAAGGCTGGAGGGCTTTATCAATACCAAACACTTAGATAGGCTGTAGAGCTGCTGCGTTTTTCTTTTTCTCTCTCTCAGTGACGCTTACGCAGGAACAAAAAAGCATTTGAATAAAATTAAATGAAAAAACACTTTTTTGTTTTTTGTGACACAGTTAATTTGTGCAATAGGCCAAGGTAATAAAATGTGCTGCTTTTATACACAACAATTCAACTTGTGTGTAAATTTATTTTTCATACGTCAAAAAAAAGTTTTTTTTCATTA
This sequence comes from Mchenga conophoros, assembly GCF_057382185.1. Taxonomy (NCBI): domain Eukaryota; kingdom Metazoa; phylum Chordata; class Actinopteri; order Cichliformes; family Cichlidae; genus Mchenga; species Mchenga conophoros. Next base: position 17,545,587 of record NC_140532.1, on the reverse strand, counting down.
AGAAAACCCCTAATGGGAAGTTACTTATTTAACCTCATTCTAGATGATGGCTACACATCTTACCTGTTAGTGTCGATCACCTCAGTCGTACCAGATTCCTCTGAGTCTTTCATCTTCTTTCTCTCCTCCCTTGCGCGTCTCCTTCGCTCCCGAGCCTCTTCCTCATCATCATCATTGGTGTTACCTGTTCTGAAAGAGCACATGTGCAGAATTACAGTCTTTTGTTTAAAATGCATTTTAGTTTTTTGGGTTAAACCATGAAAACACGTCAATCCACGTGAAAGCTACTTTGGCTTAATGGCAGCTTTTGTGCTAAAATATCACTGTCTAGTGTTAATGGCTAAAACACCCAATGAATCCAAGGTCCACTATTGATGAGCTGTCTTTAAAAATTATACTCTAGATCAGATTTCTATTCCCTAAACCTAACCAAGGAAGTTAAAAGAAGCAGAAAATAAAATTGGTATAATTTGTGATAAAAGGCCCGAAACACCCTGTGAAGTTAAGCCACAACTGATGATGTGTCCCGCTGGTAAAGCTTTCAGGCTGCCTTTCTTCATAGTAGCCATCCCTCAAGACTTTCTTCATTTGAAGCAATGCATTATCAGAGATTGTAACATCTAGTCCTTTATTGAATCTGTAAATGCCTTGGTTTGGAGTTTGTGATATAGTTTCGGCTCATGTTTTGTTTTTTGTTTTTTGCCTATCACTTTGCTTGTGTATGCCTATTAGTTTAACTTCCTGTCTCTGTCTTTTTACTACACGTTTGCCTATGTGAGAATGCTGGATCGTTCCCAATGGTACTTTCCTCTTCTAGTATTTGTACTAGTATTAAAAGCTGACTGCAAATTCACTTTGACGCTGTATAGATGAACAGATGAAAACAAATTATGGACCTAACTGTAAATGCTTTGAGCTCCATGGACCTCGTGGTTGTGCCTACTTTACTTGTGACACACTATGACATGTTATGTAAGGCTTTAGTGTAGAGTGGAGTTTCCCATACACATTTTATTTTATGTTTTTAAGAAACCTAAAGTGACAAAACAAGTGTTTTTCCTGATAAAAATTTAAAAAACTTCACATAAATCAAAAACACAATTTCCTCCAAAAGAAATATGTGATATGTGACATTTTTATGTTGACCACATGAGAAGCTAAAGCCATACCATCTAAAGCTGATTTTAAAAGACACGATGAAGATTTGAGATACCACAACTGAGAGGAAAATAGTCTATAAGAAATAATTATAAACACACGTGCTACACATGCAAATGTCACATCCAAGAAGATGCGTGTACTTCAAAAGACTGGCTCACTTGGGACTTAATACTACAACATGTAATATATGAAAAAGGGAGAAAAAGCAACAGAATAGGGATGCAGAACAATGCTGTTCCTCTCCATCAACCCCATATCTCCTGTCAGTGACTTTCATCCAGCTTTGAATGCTTCCACAGTTAATCTTTCAACATGCCTGGGAGTATCTTTTTAAGTATTACCAGGCTTTATGAGACAGAGAGGGAGCTTGAAATGGTCCATTGATAGCACACGGGTATTATTTCCCTCTGCTCTTCCTGAATCTGTGAGGCAATCTTTTACAGATGTTGCGAGAGGTGGAAGGCAACCGCAAGAATCCTTTCTGTCTTTAAAACAGCAACAAAGACCCAAATGAGGCGGAAAGCCAATAAATCCACAGGCAAAGATTTCTCCAAGTGGCACGGATCACCTAGAGAAATCAGTGAGGAAGCAATCCAATTAGAGAGAACCCCAGCCCAAACTTAGAAGCTTCCTGACTGAGTGCTGTCAAAATGTCACAGTTAAATTTCAGACAACCAGCCCGAGGGACACGAAGCATAATAAATGAGGGGAAATATGATGGGAGCTACTTGGCTAACAGAGGTGCTGAGTGAAATGAAGGAAAGAGGCTAAAAAGCTCAGCTCAAGCAGTGTAAGTCTGAAGCCCTCGGAGCAGGCTATTATGCACTGGAATAAAAATGACAGTCAAAACATTCCAGTGTCGGCAGCGTTTGGAGAGGAACTGGAAGGCATAAAAGGAAGGGCAGGCTGGTTTGGCATGGCCGGCTGTGAGAAAATTGCAAGGAATGCTCTTCGTTGCTTGGGCACTGATGGCACATCTGATATGACAGCACCCGACTGGAAAAAGCACAACATGCTGGGCTATGTTTGGACATCTTGATTATATGATCACATAAAGGATTAAAGTGATCATAATCTTTTCAAATCCATTCAGAGAGTAAAATGCAGTGACCGCAGTGTTTGATCATCAGTTTAATTAGCTCTGCGATTAAACACTTCTGACATCTTTAAGTGTCAGCATCTCTCACTTTGTTTCTACTCCACCTGAGGTCACAGCAAGTACAAACCTTCTACTTTACACCACTGGGGTGGATATCAGCACCATCTTTTAAACATTATTGTTTAATTTACTGAGCACATGAAAGAGACTGAATGAAACAACAGAGAATGAAAGGTAAACCCAAACAGCAGCACAGATGACGGTCCCCTTAATGAGCTCAGGATAGTGTGGAGATCATTGGGCCATTATCGGCTCTTCCTTCTGCTCCGTGTGGAGACAAAAAACTCCATCATGCATCCTTCCATACATCAAACAACATATAGTATGCATATATAGAAAGGCCTGCTCACTGAGCATGTGTCCATGAGACGAACCAATCATCGGAGGGCACAGAAGAACGATCAGAAGAGGAACATCTTGTTTAATGTTTTCAGAATGGCTCACTGCACCCAAGGGTTTAAAAGTGTCACCACAGATGTGACTGGGAAACAGCTGCTGTTTAAAAACTAAAAAAAAAAGTGTGTAGTGTGTGTGTGTGTGTGTGTGTATGTGTGTGTGTGTGTGTTTCGGAGTGGGTGAGTAGGCCCTGCTAATCAAATATAAAATCTATCCGGTTTGTTTTGTGAGCCGACACAAATACTTTGCATGCTAACAATGCTAATGAGGCTTTAATTTAAGATGATGTGGTGTAAGATGTTCTGATATTCACAGTGCATTCACCCTTTTTTTTGTGAGTTTCACTTGTAATTTTAAGTCTGCATGCTCAGGACTGTGTCTTTTGTGTGTGTGTGCATGTGTTGTTTTGCGCAGGTTTTACAGGATTACTCACTTTTCAGCTTCAAGGCGCATCTGCTCTCTCCTTTGCCTCCTCAGCTCCATGCGGCGGTCAAAGTCGTCATCCATGGTGGCCAAAAGGTTCTCCTTGCTTTCTCACTAAAAGACACAAATATAATGTCAGCATGAGTATCCTAAGTTAAATGAAATGGACATTTACTTTTTAATGCACATGTAAAAAAAAAGTTTAAACTCAATTAACAGCAGCTTGTAGGGTCCAGATTAACAGACACACATTGCAATATGACAAAGGGCCCACCCAAACTTTTTTTAACATATGAAAAAATCAATAAAAACTTCTGTCTGCTGGTTTACAATACCTTAGCAATAGCGAAAGTTTAGTCCACGGACAACAGAGACTCCTCTCCTGTCATATATCAGCTCCCACAGTCTGGTTTATATCTCAGTCCTTCTGCAGCGCAAAAAGAATTCCTGCTTGTCTTTGCAGTGACTACAACTACCAGAAAAGGCAAAGCCTGCCTCTCTGCTCTCCTCTTTTTCTTTCTCAGCCTCCCTCCTCCTCAGGCAGACTCCTGCTCGCTCCCTCTGACTCTCACTTTTCCCTCCCTGATCTCTGAATTTGGACTTAAACTTTGTCTTATTCTGCTTACTGTACCTTGTCTGCTTTATCTAGCTTATGTCAGATGTGTCGGTTTTAATTTATAAAGGTTTCCACAGAATTATTCCGTGCTTCTAAAACGCTATTCACTGCACAACACTTACTGGTCACAGGACAGCTTTGCAGTGCGCAGTGGTTTATATTTCAGCAATTAGCCTGGCATGACGTTGGTTTTCAGTTGCCAAAGAAAAAAAAATGCCATTAGCCTTTTAATTACTTTTTTCCAACTAATAATTACTATAATGAATAATATTTGTAATTACTGGCTCTGTACTGGACAGATACATTTGTTATTAAATAGAGGAAGAAGAGTGCAATTTTTTCTCTCTCATTAAATTATTCAAACATGTTTGACTCCTCGTGTTTCCCTATGCTCTTATTGTAGTTTCATTGAAAACAGATAAAGAGATCCAGTGGGAAACGCAATCTACAAACAGGTTTCTTTGAACTTCAGAGGCGGGGCATTCCTGTGCATTTAAAAGGTAATTAGAGTTTCCAGCATCACAGATAAAATCATAGTTCTTGTAAAAGGTTGCCAAAGCTTATAATCTACAATCAACTGTTCAGCTAGATCAATCAACTGAAAACCAAAGCCCCCATTTTAGTAATAATAAAGCTGTAATCTGGCCTGCAGGGTTTCCCAAAGCTCACTAACGTCATACAGCCTGTGCCCAGTAACTAATTGCTAGTCTTTCTGGCTTAGAGAAAAGAACTGAGGGTTCATTTAAATGCACAGACTTAGATAAAATGGCTTCTTAGGCTGACACAAAATCCTTCATTTATAGCAGTTTTTGTGTCCACAGTGTCCTCCCACTACAGACATGGATGCTAAGGTAACTGATGGTTCTTGGCTGAAAATGTGAGTGTGAGGGGGAACTTTTGTGTGTGTGAGTGTCTGGCAGTCCTGTAGGAACCTGTCTAGTGAAATCCTGCTTCTACTCCACTGTCATCACATCCCTGGTTGGTTAAAATAGCTGAAGGACAGCAAATTATTGAAAAGTTAGGGAATAAACCAAAGTATATATTTATAAATGGGCTGCTGCTGATCCCACATTTGTTATTGGAATAAGACTGCTCAAATCCAGTGTTCAGCATGCAATAAAATTATAGTTTTCCAAATGTTTGCTCTTTCTTTGGATGAACATGAAGTTGTGCAACTAGCCAATTGCTCCTACAGTGGGGCAAAAAAGTATTTAGTCAGCTACCGATTGTGCAAGTTCCCCCACCTAAAATGATGACAGAGGTCAGTAGGGATGGGTTCTGACATAAACGGTAGTAACCAGACCGAAAAGCAGCGCACATTTCGGTGCTTTATTTCGGTGCTTTTTTTTCCTGAGCTGTGATACACTTCTAGCCAATCATTTTACGTTTCCGAGGATAGTAGGCGGGGCCAGGTACGTACGTTCTTTTATGCAGAGCTACAGATTAAAAATGCCCAAGGCGAAGCGGTCAACAGTCTGGCTGTACTTCACAGCAAAATATGCAAACTCAGCAGCCTGCAACAAGTGCTTTAAGCTGATACTGTGATACTGTCAAAGGAGGTAACACCTCGAATCCGATGAAACACCTGGCGACGCATAGCGTTTTTTTTTTTTAAAAGCCGAGAAATGCGCCGTATTTGATGGCAGCAGCAGCCGTTCTTCTCTGCGTGAGTAGCTTAATGTTGTTTGTGTGTAATTTACGTTGAGTAGACTAACCACGTTATTACATTAATGCATGTAAGGTAAACTAGCAAACATCATCATAGCTACATGCGGCTGTCTTCTTGTTTGATGGCAGATACTCCCTTCACCCTGGCCAAAAAGGCTAAAATGACCAAAGAAAAAGAGGGAAACAGCTAAACATGAGAGGTTTTTGGACAAAGTTTGTATTTTTTCCATTGTTTAAGCACTGCTTCCAGCTAAGAGTGATACCATATATGCCCCATAGCTGCAGAAAAGGCTAACATTGTTATCTTTTTAAAAAAAAACAAGCTGAATATGAGAGGTTTTTGGACCAATTTTGTGTTCTCCATTCTTTAAGCACCGGTTTGAGCACCGTTTGAGCACCGGCACCGTTTCAACAGTACCGATTTGGCACCGGTATCAGATAAAACCTAAACGATACCCATCCCTAGAGGTCAGTAATTTGCACCAGAGGTACACTTCAACTGTGAGAGACAGAATGTGAAAAAAAAATCCATGAATCCACATGGTAGGATTTGTAAAGAATTTATTCGTAAATCAGGGTGGAAAATAAGTATTTGGTCAATAACAAAAATACAACTCAATACTTTGTAACATAACCTTTGTTGGCAATAACAGAGGTCAAACGTTTACTATAGGTCTTTACCAGGTTTGCACACACAGTAGCTGGTATTTTGGCCCATTCCTCCATGCAGATCTTCTCGAGAGCAGTGATGTTTTGGGGCTGTCGCCGAGCAACACGGACTTTCAACTCCCGCCACAGATTTTCTATGGGGTTGAGGTCTGGAGACTGGCTAGGCCACTCCAGGACTTTCACATGCGTCTTACGGAGCCACTCCTTTGTTGCCCGGGCGGTGTGTTTTGGAACACACTCATGTTGGAAGACCCAGCCTCGTTTCATCTTCAAAGTTCTCACTGATGGAAGGAGGTTTTGGCTCAAAATCTCACGATACATGGCCCCATTCATTCTGTCCTTAACACGGATCAGTCGTCCTGTCCCCTTGGCAGAAAAACAGCCCCATAGCATGATGTTTCCACCCCCATGCTTCACAGTAGGTATGGTGTTCTTGGGATGCAACTCAGTATTCTTCTTCCTCCAAACACGACGAGTTGAGTTAATACCAAAAAGTTCTACTTTGGTTTCATCTGACCACATGACATTCTCCCAATCCTCTGCTGTATCATCCATGTGCTCTCTGGCAAACTTCAGACGGGCCTGGACATGCACTGGCTTCAGCAGCGGAACACGTCTGGCACTGCGGGATTTGATTCCCTGCCGTTGTAGTGTGTTACTGATGGTGACCTTTGTTACTTTGGTCCCAGCTCTCTGCAGGTCATTCACCAGGTCCCCCCGTGTGGTTCTGGGATCTTTGCTCACCGTTCTCATGATCATTTTGACCCCACGGGATGAGATCTTGCGTGGAGCCCCAGATCGAGGGAGATTACCAGTGGTCTTGTATGTCTTCCATTTTCTGATGATTGCTCCCACAGTTGATTTTTTCACACCAAGCTGCTTGCCTATTGTAGATTCACTCTTCCCAGTCTGGTGCAGGTCTACAATACTTTTCCTGGTGTCCTTCGAAAGCTCTTTGGTCTTGGCCATGGCGGAGTTTGGAGTCTGACTGTTTGAGGCTGTGGACAGGTGTCTTTTATACAGATGATGAGTTCAAACAGGTGCCATTCATACAGGTAACGAGTGGGGGACAGAAAAGCTTCTTACAGAAGACGTTACAGGTCTGTGAGAGCCAGAGATTTTCCTTGTTTGAGGTGACCAAATACTTATTTTCCACCCTAATTTACGAATAAATTCTTTACAAATCCTACCATGTGAATTCATGGATTTTTTTTTCACATTCTGTCTCTCACAGTTGAAGTGTACCTCTGGTGCAAATTACTGACCTCTGTCATCATTTTAAGTGGGGGAACTTGCACAATCGGTGGCTGACTAAATACTTTTTTGCCCCACTGTAGGTGCCCTCCTACTGCTAGTAGTGCAAGCAGCAACACTTAGTCGGTCGCTGGGCCGTGCTGATTTAGAAAACATCATACCAATTTTTTTGTGAGACTGCAGCTGAAAGTCATGCACCCTGTACTGAAAATAGAAAATAAAATCAGTTTAGTCTTGAGCCAAAAAGACTGCAACTATCTTTAGGAAGCTCTAACCCATGACAAATAGGCATTCCTGTCTTTCACAATAGAAACAGAACAAGAGCCAGCACTGGGAGATTACATCACACTTTTTAACTTAAGGTCAAACAACTCTATTTTCTAGCCTTAGAAACAATCATACAATACATTATAAGGCAGTTCAAAGAAAGCTTAACCCGGCTAGCTTTACTTTCATTCTTGGTCATATAAGGTTATACTAAAGAGGGCCACTTCACTCTCATCGCTGTATTTTTGTTTCAAGATTTTCAGATCTGCAGAGGAGCCCACCAACAGTAAGCAGTGCATCATAATGGGACATAAGCATGTCACAGTTTAGTTTGTACTATGACCGGTACCATACACAGTCATTTAGACTTACAAACAAAATGAGCCAAAAGCGTCCCTTTCCCTGAAACACCCAAATCTGTTGAGTTTCCCAGGAAAAGGATGGCACTCTTTTAGACTTTACCCTTGTGGGAAACTGAACAGAGATTTATTGGCACCGAAAAACTGACACCCCCGTTTTGATGCTGGACTGAACCACCACTTACAACCACTGGCACTTTATATAATTACTGTATAATTTATCCATATCTTACTGATCTTGATTGCACTACTGTAAATGCTGTATAGACAATCATACTGTACAATACAATAATTATAGTTTTACAACTGTTTATTAATACTTGCAATTGTATATCTATAATCTGCTATAGCTTTTCATATTTATAACCATACGTATAACCTGTTCATAGCCTGTATATAGCTTGTACATTCACTTCAGTTATAGCCTGTACATACTTATTCATAACATACCTTCATACCGTGTACATTGTATCATATCTCTAATAGATCTATATTCTGTAATATATCTATATTATTGCTAATGTACTTTCAGGATGGATGCAAACTGCATTTCATTGCCATGTACTTGTGACGTGTGCAATGACAATAAAGTTGAATTCTATTCTATTCTATTCTATTCTATTCTATGCTTTTCTAATAGATTGCTTAATATATACATATAATCGACGGTGCTCTATAGAGACCAGAATTAAACAAGGACTTTCTCTAAAATCTGGAAGAACAAGCTAAAATTCAGCATTGGAGAAAAAAAGCTAAAATGAACATTATGTTCTCTTAATAACACATGCAAGTGCAGTTATTAGCAAATGTACTTCAAACAGCATAAAACACATTTTTGTTGGGGACTATTTTCTGTCAGCACCAATGCACAATGATTATATTGTATACTACACATTAGCAATCAAGCAAAAGGCCTTGTATTTGTTTGCAACTACAGTACATTGTAGTGTTTTGCAAACCATGTGCTATACAAAGAAATAAATGATGGATATTTGGTCAGATCAATGAGTCATTCGGTCAGATGCAGCATGAAAGGGAGTGCAGGGGAGAAGGTGGGTTGCAAAGCAGACTGGAGATTCTCAGAAACTGTGGCCTGTCTAAAGAAGTGCCCTTTATTAGGATTCACCTATTGGATGCACATCAGGGTATGAGTTGGGCTATCAGCTGATGTACGCTGACAATGACCAAAGCTTATTTGCCAGGATTGTGAATGAGGATGACTTTCTTTTCTGTGTGAACTAACTGTTAGACTCACTTGTCACTTGTTCACTGACTTAATCCTTCTCAGGGTCACAAGTGACAACCTGTTCATCACTCTCTCACAGCCTCATGGGATGAGAAGAGGTCTGAGCATCATAAAAGGTGGTCTGAATTATGGATTCTATGGAGCATCACGCAAGGACTGACTGAGCTGAACAACTCAGAGATGTCTGAATGGTGAAGCAGGAATGTTTGGATGGGCTAACGCAAACATTGCCTCACTGGTCCGCTGATGCCAGTGAAGATCTCTATTTATAAAGGTTCAAATCTCTTGAGAGTTTTTAGACTTTATAATGTTTAAACTTTCTAATGTGATTGCCTTTCTTCCCAGCTTTTGTCTACACTGAGAGACATGCACTTAACAGCACAGACATTATTCTCCGAGTTCCCCATAACAGACAGATGATTTGTATAGTTCAGATTACCTCTAGGAATAACTTTTTCTATATTTTGTTATATATATTTTGGTTGAAGGCCCAAAAATATGTGGAAGCACTGATCACACTGGCACTTTGATTTAGATATATTTCTCCCGCTACTTGAGCACACTGCTTTCATGCAGCAAAAGAATCACAAAAAACACACTGTTCATGAATATTTAGCCTTATATGACTGGCTTGCATTAAGTCAGATGTAAAAAAATCAAACTCTGACATTTACAGCTAAACAAAACTGTGACTTCTGAGGGAATGCGTTTACTCCAATGAAACCAAAGACAGTCAGAATATGCAGGTACTTAGCCTAACTTAGCATAAAGACTGGAGGTAAAGGCTAAAGCAAGCCTGGTTACACCTAAACAAAAAAATCCCTTCTCATCACCTGTACACGTCACTAACTATATATTTATATGTCACTATTCATCTGTTCAGTGCGCATGTCATATCTGTCTACACTGCTATTATTTATCCCAAAATGTCAACGGCGTCAAACCATGTATATTTGTCTATAAATTAAACAGAAATGTCTATTAAACATTTACAGGTGTTGGTAGCTAACCGATTTTTTTACAACTTACAACAGCTCCTACCTTTCCCAGCCTTCATCTCAAGCTAAGCTAATCATAATTTGGGTTTTTTCTTTTTCACAAAAAAGTCCCCCCAAATCATTATTAGGTACTCTATTGCTTTAAATGATGACAGCACAATCTTCTGCTACCCTGCAGCACTGTGCCATGCTGCTACCTTACTAGTTCTAATATATAAAACCCAAACCAATAGTGGGAATTCAACCTGATAACTGGAGAGCTTTCTGAAGCAGCAATGAATGGCAAAACTTCACCTTTAAAGGAAGCCAAACAACCAGCTGCAGATCATGAGGAAGCACATTTTGCAAACATGACATAAAGTCTACATCACAATAATATTCAGTCAGTGCTAATGTACTAAGTACATTAAAAGAAAGCCTGCAGGTCTCTGGCATATTCAGATAGATGTGACTGAACACATGTACCTATAAAATTTTAAGTAATAAAAACAGTACTGGAAAAACACAATAGTAACCCATGCCAGTGTCCCTTATCCAAAGCGGTTAATTCACAGTAAGCCCACGTTTGACTTCTTCGTTTCTGAAAGCCAACTTGGATTTAGCCCGAGAATCCCTCAAGTAGTCCATCGAAGCTCGTAATAAGTCTTATAAGCCTTTCACTAAAAGCCCCGTAATTACATCAGCTAAATGCTTCTCCTTTGGCTCTCCAGTTTTGTGTAAACACCATGTGCTGTTTGTATATTGTCGGCCTTTGTGATTACTGCCTTACTGATGGTGTCTTTACAGAGTGTCTCCAAATGTATCAGTCAGACATCAAAAAGAGCCTGAGACAGAGACTCTGTTCTGTTTAACACTGTTCCTAATGTGTGATTAACATTTGGTTTGGCATGTAAGAGAAAACTTCACATCTTCAATCAGGAAATGTTCACCACAGACAGGCGCACAGCTGGATACTAGTAACTGCACAGCTCTGTCTCTATTGCAATGAGTCCAGCAATAACTGTGGATGCAAGAAAAAAAGGAAAATAAACTTTTCCAGCATACTACTCTTCTAAATTATGATCATTTTAGAGAAACATGCCAGCAGACTTTATAGCTACATGTCAGTTACTGCTGAGATTGTTAACTCTGAGGGTGACAGATACTGTAAAGTAGCCGTTTCCCATTGTTTCCAGTCTTTGTGTTTTAGGTGGGCCTACAGTCACGAGGTCAGAATAACTATACATGAATATTTCTTTAATCGATTCCTTTGACTTGTATTCTGTCTGACTGGCTAATTGTAAGGTTGGTAACTGACATCATATGACTGTTTAATACCTGCCCAAAACTGCATCAGCTAAATATCTACAGCACATATAGGATGCGCTGCAGAAACTAAATCAAAAAAGACAGACAAGTTTCTCACTGAAGGATAAAAAAAAGTACTTCAACACATTTATATGTAGATAAACAGCTGCCAGAGAGGCGTTTGCAATCAAGAAGCCACAGCTGCTTACTCCACATGACCAAACATGGTCACATTCAAAAAAGTCCATCACCAGGATACAAATCACACACAGTTTACAAGCAACAACATACTGTACTGGTGACCTTTTCTGTTGCTCATTAAAATATTTGTAAAAAGAGCCGAAAAGGAGTCTGTGCTGTTTTGTGGCTGTTGATGTGAAGATTTGCAACTATCTTGTCAGCTTTGCGCAAAGCGACAGGGGCCTTTAGTAAATTCGAGCCCTTCGGCTCTTGACTCTGCGGCACCGATTGGTTTTATTAAACAAATGGTTTATAATAGCTTATAATCAGCTGATGGAAATTGTTGTTTGATTGCTGATAAAACATTGCAAAGTGGGAGCGATCATTGACTGGAATGAAATATGTGTGGTGACACAATTCAATAAATAATCCTAATTCAAAGCCAAGTTATCGCTTCATCCTCAGCCGGGCACTCAATGGAAATAGATGCAGCTACGTGCACTCCCTGCTCCACATCCCATCAGCTCAGATGGCGTACTTGGCCTCCTTTTAAGGAAGTACACAGGCAGTGTTAGTTGTAATGTCCCTGCCATGGACAGAGATCGTGGTTTACTCAAGAAAATACCTGCTGCTAAACAAAGTGGTAACCCAGGAATAACTTATTTCCATTGTGATCACCGTGAATAAGCTTTCCAAAAATAGTGCTGGGAGGCAAAACCCAAACTGGAAGGGTGATTATTAAAAAAGACCATGAGAAAAAGCAGGACCCTTGAAATGATTCCTAACTCCAAATCATTCTTCTCTTGGTGTTGGGAATGCTATTTCTCCTGTATGGCAGACTGATCGCTGACAAATGACTTCATTAACATTAGTGCCACTAATGTTCACCCTTTAACCTCTTGTAATTTGCTCATGTGGAAAACCATTTCCTCTCCCATTTAGAGTGCCCCACCTGTACAACCAGAGACCATGCAGTGTGCTTTTCTTTCAAATCGCTCCACTGCTGAGGCACAAAGACCCGTTTGTGCTCACATTAAAACACCAGCAGCTGAATTTTTCCCGTATCACTTTCTCAGTTGGCAAACTTGATTCACAACTTTTTAAATGGCTGATTTTCAACTCAAACTGCAGCAGCTCCCATGTGTTCACGCTCAAAAGACATTTTGTATTTCCATCTGTATCCAGACACAGTTGGCACCATGCAGACAATAGCGTTTGGACTGTACTAATTAAAAAGGGGGAAAAAGTCATACACAACTAAACATTAAACATAAATATCTGAATTGCTCTACTTTCTGAGAATGTGTTCTCTTGTACTTGTGCATACTGGATATGAAAGACTGGAAGTCCAATGCGTTAACAATATCTTTTACATTTTGTGCATACACAGCTGTTTTCACTTTCAGGATACAAAGTCATCCCGATTTCTGTAATCAAGATGGGTGAGGGAGAATGCTCTTCAAATCCAAACACATTTCCAGTCCCAGACTAGATCAGCCTCCGGTCACAAACTCGCACGCTGCAACCGAGTGTGGTCCAGCCTTTATCTGCAATACCATCTAAGGAATAGGAGGCCGACTTGGCATGTCCACTACACCAAACAGTGTGTCCACAGCCAGACGTCCGCTTAATATATGAGCAACAGAAAACTAAAACTGAATTATGGCTTCGACTTCTGTCGTTCTGTTGCACAGAAAGATGCACGTATCTAAGCTTCATGAAAGGAGGGAGGAAAAACAAGAATATGGGCAGCTGAAACCACTTATTTGCAGAAGTCCCCGCCAGCAAATTGTACATGATTAAGCTCACAATTACTTCATGAAAAGGGATTGTGAGACTTGTTTTGTTTCTGTCCCTCCTTGTTAGAGTTCTTTTTCTATGCAGCTTGGATCCAGTAGAATCAATTTTATTTATAACAATGAAATTTCCTTTCTAGTATTAAAGATAAAAATATAAACACAGTGTAAAAAGATATTTCACATCAACTTCAGTTTTCATGATACCTCTTTCCCACTCTTGTCTCTGCTTGAGGATGTTAAAAACTTGTATTGAGGGAATACAATTAAGTTCTCCTAATATCTCTGTGTGGAAAGTCTCCCATAGAGATCTAAACATTTAGTTTCTTTAACAATGAATGTCGTGCACTTATATTTATGTTCTATTTCTTCAGTTTCATCTCTTTTCAAGCAATCTAGAATGAGGATGGCATGCTCAGATGTAATAATTAGTACTACAGAAGAAGTACAAAAGTGAGGCATCCATATAAAATATAACCTAAAAAATCTTTTCAAGAGTCTTCTTTGGGGTGTTTCAAAATCTGAACCAGCCCGTCTTTTTTCCTCACATCAAATGATACATGAAACCACTGCAAATTCAACAGTCATTAGCAGCTGTAAATATGTACTTCACTCTGATTATACAGTTTTTTCCACACAAGTCAGTCTAAATACAAAACACAACATCCCTATATGCCTGCCCTAATGACCTTGTGAAGCGACATCACACATTATGATTAAACTTACCAGGCCTGCAGACCAAAGCGGCTGGAAATCAGCAGGCACAGAGCGACCAGGGGTTTATAAGCAGAGCATGCAATGTGCAGCTCCGCCTGCTCAAGCTGCAAACTCACTGAGTTTCACAGGGTTGACATGAGTATGCACACAGGTTAACTTTAGGGATGTCTTTAAATTGCAGTGCAACTGATTCCTCTGGTTGATAAAGGTTAAAAATATTAAACATAGATTCAATTTTCTAACTTGCGCTTTCTTTTCTATGCAGTTTAGCAGTGCTGCATTATTGTGTGTAAAAAGCTTTCTGACTGAAGTGCAGTATTTGGCTTCTAGATGTATTGGGTTAAATGACAGATGTACTTAATGAGCCTGTCTGATTGTTAAAGGATAGATATAAACACGGTGGTCCATACATTAGCATATCAGTTAAATACATGTATTGCTCCTGCCACATAAGTTGGAATAAAAACAATCACATTGATCATTTCATTTAGGAGCATTTCCATCCAATTAGAGGGTTTCTCCCGGTCTCAGCCTCAGTGGTTTGGCCAAATTACAGAAAGGGTTGAGAAATGAAGAACCACTCTTCTGAGTCCATGTGCGGTAGCCAAACAGACTCAGTCGTTTATTGATTCCAGCGGGCTCGAGGCGACCGGAATCCAAATTGCGAGGATGTCTGCACTTCCAAAACAAGCATTATTGTTTATTTTCCCGATTTGGTTCAGTTGCTCCATCACATAATTTATAGTTGACTGTATATCAGGGCAACATCTGGAACACCCTTCTCTTCAATAATAAAGAGCAATCAGATAAAAACAAAGCTGAAAATGAAACATAACACAGAAATAAGTTTGTTTTTGGAAAGTTAGAATTCCATTTTATTCATCTTGAGAGTTTTTATTCAACTCTCAAATGGCAAGGTGAGAACAGCAGGGAGGTCATTAAGCTAGCTTACAGGAAATATAAATATATCAGTGTTTCTACCCTTTAGTACCTAGAAATGTTAAAAATGTATCCATTTTGCCTGTTGACCTAACAAACCGGTTACGCCTTACAGTGGCAGCGAAACGCAAGAAACTGAGAACAAAAAAAAGAGACAACAATTACACACAAGACACACTTTACAACATATTAAAAACATTAAAGCAGTGTGAGCCACATATAACGGTAAAATAGTTCTGCTGTAAGACAATATGCAAACAGTGACATCTTCTCTCATTACATAACATCAAATGGCCCATGTAGGACTGTAATTAAGAAATAAAAATAGCTAGTTGTCATACCAATATATCCATGAGTGTAAGTGTTTTGAACTCAATCTGTTATGTGTCAGAGTTGATGTACTGTTTAAAGCAGATTCTGCTGCATTGAGTAGGCCATTAAAAGGTATCAGTAACTTATCCACATTCAATTTCAGCATTTCACAGCATTTGAGTGGCTTTATTACCCAATTCTTGGAATGAATGGGCTGGTTTGTAATTTTTCTGAGGTAAGATTTCTTAATGGAGTGCTTTTATTCTTAAAGAGAACCTGTTCTGCTGATTTCCAGCTCCATATTCATATTTTTGGACTCTACACGAGTAGCTTTGCATGATTCACAGTTCAAAATAATCCCAGTTTATCTCACAGCTGGCCTTTGTGCCACACCTCAGTTCATCCACTGTATGAAACAAGACGTTTTAGTGTTTCTCCCTTTAAACCAAGTAGTCAGCGCTAGAGCCGTCCGCCTGAGATGGCTGTATAAAGAATATCCCTTCTCAATGACATCACAGAGAGGCCAGAGGAAAAAAAAATGTTTGAAACCAAGTGTTTAACTGATTTCAAACAAGTGAAGCCTGAGCTTTTTCCATCCATCAATGTAACAGCGCACACCTGAAGGTAAATAAGGAAAAGCATAACAGGTCCACTTTCAATAAAAGACATGTTTCAGGTGCCGAATAAAAACTGAAGGCACAGGTTAGAAACCCTGTCACACAAAAACACCTTTAAGAGACGAAATATATTTTGCATTTTAATATTTTGCCACATCAGTGCATTGCTATGAATCTGTAAAGTAGAGTTACAGTGCAAGAAACCTAATAACTAAATAAATACATAAATAAAACCCTTAAGTGTTACCCAGCTGGCATTCACAGTGGCATTCAAGCTACAGACCAAATGTCTTCTCAGTGCTTACACAAAAACATTTAGCACAACATTAAAACATTTACACACACACACACACATATCTCTGAACTTCTCCGTGTCCCAGTAGAATGACAATCTGTTGTTGCAGTTGTCTGTTATTAAATAAGGAGTTATTCAAGTTTGTTGAGTTTGCCATAGCTAATAAAAAAAAAAGTGCTCAGAGGCAGCAAGAATGAAACTATATTACGTCTTACAACTATTGCAATGCGTTCAAGTTGTTGTTTTGGCTTTTCCCTGGTCTTCCACCTTTTTAATGGCTGCCTGAATCTTTTCCTGGTCTCCCAGCAGTTGTCGAGGTTTCACCGGCTTGAGGTTTTCATCCAGCTCGAGCAGCACAGGTATCCCTGTAGGTAAAGTCACGCTGGCAATGTCCTCATCTGATATACCTGGAGAAAGGAGGAGTAATATTCATCCAATACAAGCCATTCACAATAGGGCTGTTCGATATAACGATATATATCGGATGACGATATAAAAACGTCTATCGTTTCATTTTACGCTATCGTTTGTTTCGTGGTGTTGCAAAATAAACTGTTTACGGTAATATTTTTTCATCGTTTTGATGGTCACTGTAGTGGTTATATTAATTTCTTGAAGTTCTCTCTTACTCTTATATTTTATATAACCACACTACTGACGGGCAAGCGCCTGTTTTATGCGTTGTGGTTAGCAACAACGACGGTAACACCATAGCGTGTCCGCTTGTTTATGTTCCACATAAACCTTTCACAATAAAGCTCAAGATCCTGTTGAGACTTTTCAAAATAAACTGAATCACGTGAAAGAGCAGATTATTTACGGATGAGAAGTAAAAAAGAGCCGCCAGGTGCTAAAAAATAAACCTTAGACTCAAACGTTAGAACAAGCTTTCCCCTGCAGCACGCCGTGTAATAAATACTCACAAAGAAAACGGCGGCCGTTACAACTTATGTCTAAAAATGTATAGTTTCATGCATAGGTTAAAACACTCAACACCAGCTACATGACGCGCAGCTGGAAACACTTCCCGCAAGACGAGCTGCCCGAGATTCACAGAATTTACAGAAAATGTTACATTTTTGTGATTTATATCGTTATCGGACGATAGAATTCTTATATCGGGATATGAGATTTTGGTCATATCGCACAGCCCTAATTCACAACCATGACCAATTACAGTTTGCAGTCTTTTAGTTTGAATCACTGCTAGAGAATGAGATCATATTCAGCAAAGCTGTAATGTTAGTCTGCTCCAGCCTGCATGTATCCTCTGCTTCCTGTAATTATCTACAGGTACGGTAACACCCAATATGTGTCAAGTTACAGAGCGGGCAGTACAAGCAGGTTGATAAAAGGTCATAGTCACTGCAAATGTAACACAAACTCAGTGGCCTTTCGACAAGAGGTCGACCACTTTCCAATTCTGGAAGTGAAATAGGTCCTTTCCAATTCATTGACTCTGATGACCAGAAGCAGAAGACTGTAGAGTTCAGAGGCAGCTGCTGATTTCAACTACAGTATTGCAGGAATGCATTCACCCTACAGAGACAAAGTCTCAGCGAGCATTGTTTATGGCAGGTTATGGTAGCATACCTTCCAGGTGTTTCAGCAGGGCCCTGCAGCTGTTTCCATGAGCAGAAATGAGGGCAGTCTTGCCCTTCCTTATCACTGGCACCACAGTGCTGTCCCAGTATGGCAGCAGCCTGTCCAACACCTCCTTCAGGCTCTCAGCTCGGGGAAGCTTCTCCTTCGAGACATCACATGTGGTGTATCTACGGTCATTGTAGATTTCATGGAAGTAAGGGTGGGATTCATCAATCGGGGGTGGAGTGATGTCATAGCTCCTTCTCCACAGCTTCACTTTTTCCTCTCCATGTTGCTGAGCCATTTCTGCCCGGTTGAGTCCAATCAGAGAGCCGTAGTGTCGTTCGTTAAGCCTCCAGGACTTGACAACAGGGACCCATTCCTGACCCATAGCCTCAATCACCAGCCATGCTGTCTGGATCGAGCGGCTAAGTATGGACGTGAACACGATGTCAAACTTGTATCCCTGCTCCTTCAAGAGCCTTCCACAGTCCTGGGCCTCCTTCACCCCATTCTCACTCAGCTTCTGGTCCACCCAGCTGCAGAATCGGTTCTCTTTATTCCAGGCCCCTTCTCCATGTCTCAGCAGAAACAGTTTGTACTTGGACATCCGGAGAGTTTGCTGCAGGCACCTGCACAAATTCAACAGAAATTAACAAAGAGGCAATGTAGAGAGCAAAGTAAAGATTTGACACAGATGCAAAAAGGATCTGTGTCCAGCTTGAGATGCACATCCTAATGAATCACACGTTTGTGGAGCAGGGACCTCTTTTAGAGAGAGCCAGCAAAAGGTCACAGGTTGTTTTTAGCCGGCTGAGAGTTAGCTACAGCAGATGCACTCATTAACCCTTACTCTTTATTTGCTGAAGATAAAACAACAATTAACGATAGCTAGCCAGCATATAAGCACTTTTTTGTCATGTTGCTGTAAAGCTTTAAAGCTAACCTCAAAGGATGGGCGACGATACCTAAAAGAGCCCTAACCCTGCCTGTTATGGCCGCTTAAACCGACATAAAGAGAGGATTAATATATTTAAAAACAGAACTGTAAACTTTGAGGTTTCTCATCCCAAACTGATGGGAACATTGTAAAAAACGTCGTCTTACCACGTTAGAATATTATATCCGGCTAAATGTAGCTGGTACACCCGTTAATGTTGACAGCAGTACACCACAGGCTAAGCACGGTAGCGTCCCCTGGACGTTGTCGATTGACAGTCCAGCCGTCCAATAGGAACGTCGAATATCACACACAGGCGGTACTACTGCTAAACGTTATGTTTATATAAGGAGCAGCTGCAAGCGTTATGTTTATAAGGAGCAGCTGCAAGCGTCAGACTCGTTCACTGTGGATAGAGAAGCTGGGAGAAGGCGTTGCCTGTGTCACAACCGTAGACGTGTTTCGATTACCGTGTGAAAAAACAGACCAAATTTAAAATTACTCAAGAGCAACGACATTGTTCTTTGGTCTATCCGGTTCTTCAAGCTCTATTAAATAAAGTAAGCTAGCCTACTGGGAAGCTGTTATGGTTCAGTCTGGATTTTGCTAAGAAGTGTAAGTTGTCCTCTGCAGGTTGCAGCCAGGGACAGATTATGAAAAATACAGGCACTGGGTACAGATGGATAAAAGCCCTCCCTGCTCATCCTACAGGGCAGACACACCTACAATGAGGAAGTTGAAATTTGTATTTATTTTGTGCATTCACCTATACATCATATAGGTGTTTTCCATTATCTGACATCTCTGTATGCTAGATGTTTTTTTGTTTTGATTTTTGCATTTTAGTCTTTTTGTCATAATTGTGTGTTTCAGTGTTGTTTCTTCACATAGTTTTTGTTACTTTTCCTGTCATTTTGCTTCTTTTTGGTGCCTTTTTCTCATTGTCAATAATAATAATAACATATACTTTATTAATCCTCATGGGGAAATCCCTGTCTGCATTTAACCCATTCACTCTGTGAAGCAGTCGGCAGCCTTTGGGCGCCCGGGGAGCAGTGTGTAGGGACGGTATCTTGCTCAGGGGTACCTCAGGGTAGTCGTTCAGTGGATTTGATTCATGGGTATTAATTTGACTCCTGAAACAGTGTCTGATAATGGTTAATTTGACCAAAAATTATTAGCCATATCTCAACTCGTGTTCCAAAATGTAATGACTTAGCTTTTTGGGACCAAACAATTAATGTCCCTGATCTGTTTCCTGTTGTTGATAAGCAAAATGCTTATCAACATTTGTATAGGCCCTTTAACACTCTCTGTCCACGTCATTAGATGTAAATGTTTGACTGCTTTTGAATGCAAATATTTAATAAACACATCAGATGGCAGCAACTCAGTATGTAGTATGTATGTATGAGTATGCAGACATGGTAAAGATGACCTGCTGAAGTTCAAACAAAGAGAAAGGTGACATAAATTATAATGTGGCATCCTCTGTACACCACCACAGTGGATTCTAATTTAAACAGTAAAGTTGTGATTAATGTGCAGACTTTTCACTTTGATTGATAAATGGTTTTAACAAAACTTTAACTAATTTTGACTGGCTAACAAAATTTTAAATACAAGGGCTGTTTTTAACATTCAGATTAAAACTGTTTGCAGTCATTGACTGCCTAAAGTCTAGAAGCCATTGACATCACCGTATGCTGCATTTCCTTCAATTCATTTGCTTCAATGGCAGTTGAAACAATCGAGTTTCTTTGCAACAGGAAACAGTTGCTTTTGCAGTATGCTTTGGTAATTTTCCATTTCCACTGTGATGAGTTTTTTTTTTTTTTTGCTGCATTTGACTGAGTCTGAGCAGAGGGTACAACACAACTTTGCTAAGTTGAATTCATTCAACTTAGCACGGAATCAACTTTAAATCAGAATCAGAATCGTGTTTATTGGCCAAGTATATGTGCAGACACAGATGGAGGCTCTCAAGCACAGCAATGTAAATCACACGCACACATAAACACACACAACACACACACACAAACACACACACACACATTACACATGCATACACATACATACACAAAGCTGTGTAAACCAGCTTTAAATAACCAATCTAAACTTATATACATAGAATACAGAAATGAAGTGGAATGAATACTACAGAATGTGCATAAGGTGCAGTTTCAGTGGGAGCAATGTGACAATGACCGCAGTGTAGAACTGGATCAGCAGCTTCTTGGAGGTGCAGTCATTAGTGTAGAGGGAGAACAGTAGTGGTGAGAGGACACATCCTTGAGGGGCACCAATACTGAGAATAAATAAATGTAAATGGCCTGTATTTATATAGCGCTTTTACTAGTCCCTAAGGACCCCAAAGCGCTTTACATATCCAGTCATCCACCCATTCACACACACATTCACAGGGAGTTTGGAGGAGAGATGTTCAGGCAAAAGCTGAACTAAAGTCCACAAACAGGACCCTGGCATAAGTTCCCAGGTCGAGGTGTTGCAGGATGTAATGCAGCCCCATGTTTACTGCATCATCCACCGACCTGGACCCTCTGCAAACTGCAGAGGGTCCAGCTGGTGGCCTGTAATGTCCTTCAGATGGGGTCCAGCTGGTGGCCTGTAATGTCCTTCAGATGGGCTAACACCAGTCGTTCGAAGGATTTCATGACCAAAGACGTCAAGGCGACAGGTCTGTAGTCATTCTGTCCTGTGATGGATCTTTATGCACTCTATTACTTCCAAGTCTGATGGAAAAACATAGAATTTGTTCCAATTTCTTTAGTTGGCCTGGCACAGGACCTGAGACATCCATCTGTACAGAGGAAGTCAGGAGCAAAGTACAACAGTGAGTGCCTACAGCCACCCGTACGGTGGACTCTGTCATTTTTTCTAGCTGCATTTCAGCCAGTGGTGTTGGGGATCTTCTCAACATTGAAGGAATAAGAAATGCAGATTTTGAACTGCCATAAATGTCACCTAGAAAGCATCTCATTGAGAACAGGCTCAACATTATTGAAGCAGCATAGGATCAACATTGACAGAGAACAGATCAAAAGTCAGCCAACATCCAAAGAAGAGCTTTGAATGTCCTACAAGTGGAATAAGTGTTACCAATGACTATTTAAAGAAATTAGAGGAAAAGATTTTTGCACATCATTGCATATTAGATTAGATAAGATTAGATAGAACTTTATTAATCCCTCGGGTGGGTTCCTCTGGGAAATTCGATTTCCAAAAAAGCACAGCACCGACAGAAGTTACAGAGTTACAGAATATTATATATATATATATATATATATATACACACACACACACACACACACACATATATATATAAATACAGAGACAATATAAATAAAATATACGAAGGGGATAAATAGAATAAATAGGAATAAAAATAAAAATAAAAATACAAGTGAATTGCACATTTCAAGTATTGAGTCTATTGCACTGTTGACTATTTACAAAAAGTATTGCACAAGGTATTGTACAGTGAGGTGAAGAGGCACTACAGCTTAGTTGTTCCCCCCTCCTTTGTCCTCCTGTTTCCTCTCCCCTCCAGGGAGGAGTTAAACAGTCTGATGGCGTGTGGGACAAAGGAGTTTTTAAGTCTGTTAGTTCTTGTCTTTGGGAGAAGCAACCTGTCACTGAACAGACTCTTCTGATTGTTTATGGCCGTGTGCAGAGGATGTCTGGCATTGTCCATAATGTCCATCAGTTTCTATAATGTCCTTTTCTCTGCCACTGTCACCAGAGTGTCCAGCTTCATGCCGACCACAGAGCTAGCCCTCCTGATCAGTTTCTCCAGCCTGGATGAGTCCTTCTTTGCTGTGCTGCTCCCCCAGCACACCACAGCATAGAAAAGTACTCCAGCAACCACCGACTGGTAAAACATCCTCAGGAGCTTCCTGCAGATGTTAAAAGACCTCAGCCTCCTGAGGAAGTACAGTCGGCTTTGGGCTTTTTTATACAGGTGCTCTGTGTTGCATGCATATGAATAAAAATGTATTTTTAAATGTATTTTTAAAGAAAAAATAAGCATTTGATGAAGTTTGGATGCGATCATGCTGACCTTGGGTTCTTTTCTATTGTTAATGACTGATGCAAATTGTTGGGTGTGACGCATGAACTCGGAGAGGAGCCTTAGAGTTTGAGAACCATTAGGCTAATACAATTTCCAGAAAACCTTGTTAAAAATTATGAGTTGCATGTGACGTCTTTTTAACACTACAATAAATTCTGGATAAAGCAAATGTCTAACATATCAATTCACTATTCTGAAGTTTATGTTGATAAACACACAGACTATAAGCGTGATTCATTCTTAAACAGTACTGAAAGGAGAACAATGATTTCTGCTTAATGTTAAAGAGATTTTATTATTTGATTGATTATGACAATGCTTTGCTCATTAGTTTAATTAATACCACATTCATACAAGGACTTCATGAACAGTTGACTCCAGCATTAGCTGCCCCTGGAATGTGCATTCACGGTCTTAATCAGTTCAGTATAGCAAAAGAGCACAAGCTTTTTCAGACAACATGGGCAGAACATAAGCAGGACACATGAAAGATTTCTTGTCATATGCTCATCTGGTTTTCTGTAAATATGGGCGATTTTTTAAATAAATAAACAAAGTCAAAAAGCAGGGCGATATTATTGAAGTGACACAGGCAATCAATATTAATTCAGATATAGGCTAAAAAACTAAAAAAGCAATGTAGTGCTCTAATATGTTTAATACACATTTTTTCATTATGGGAAAAATATATATTAAGAGACAATTGTCCTAAAGACACTACTGATGCCTCACTACTGTCTGTATATTCACAACATGAGCTGTGTCAGAATTATAATCATTATAAAGTTAATGCAGTTGTTGCATCCACCTGTTTCTTAACAGACATCTTAACCCAGATATTCATTTTAAATCTATTGTCCAGCATTGAACAGCTTCTTTCTGCCCTCCATACCAGACATGGCATCCACGTTCTTACGCCAGTCAGTCACTTCCTCTTTCTGCAGGGTGATAGTACAGTTAGTGCAGTTAAATTCATACTGAGGTGGGGATACATGCTTTTTAATAGCAAACACTGCAGGTATGTCTTTATTTTCATTGCACTAAATCTTAGTGCCTAGCACACTGTTGAACTTTGTAGCACGTCACATGCACTAGTTTCAAAGGCAGAATATGGGCATACTTTAATAGTGTATTTACATTGTTGTTTACATTCGGGACTCTTAAAAAATAGTGTGAATTAACATATATATTGCTCCACTTACCTTCTCCTCCTCTTTCTTCACAGTCTTGAGGTTGGCCTTGAAGTCCACAGACTCTTTGACCTTGGAGCCCAGCAGAGCTCCCAGCATTGCATCAGCAGACACCCTCACCCTCCTCAGATTGGGTCTCTTCATCTTGCCTTTCAAGTCAAAGATCTTTTGAGACAGATCCTGTATCTTTTTTCCAACACAGATTTTTTTTAAAAACAAACAAAAAAACCCATCCTCAGGATTAATTTATTGAACTTTTTATTGTCCGTATGCATCCTATAAGATTGTACTTAAAATACTTGGTTGGTTATTTGCAAATAATACTTACCTCCTTGTCATTTTTTGTCACCTTAAGAGCAATATCATAGCGCTCCTCATCAACCACGTCAATCTTCTGATGTAGCTGCTTGCAAAAATTCTGTGAATAGAAGATTTAAGTGTATTAGACCTGATGTGAAAACAAGTTTTTATCTAATTGGTTTTAATAATTTAATGGGAAAAACTGACAAGAAACGATACAAAGAGACACTGGAACATATATATGTGCAATGCCTTGGTGATAAAATACAAAATAAATTCATCTATATAAGTTTGTTTGATCCACAGATTGATATAAACAGTCTGTGTGAGTAGTTTTCACTGGGAATACTTTCTAATGGTCATAATGGTAAACTGTTGACATTGAGGTCTGTGGATTCTTCTGCTAAAGCGAGGCATTGCTTGAATTGCTGTTGAGGTTTTAAAATGTCATTTTCCAATGCCCTCAGTACCACAAACTAAATTATAAACACAGTAACTGAATTTGTGTGCCAGCAAAATTCTTGGTTATAGATATCACAAGACCTTAGAAAATAAATTATCAGTAATTCCTTGTGGCCAGATATTACCCAAAGTAGGTGGGAAAAAATGACCAGAGTTTTTATAGTTTCCTGATTTTATGTCAATTTTTGTTATGCCACAATCCAAAAAAAGTTCCTGCTATTTGACACATGTACCTGTAGTTCCTCCAAAGACAGACCGGATATTTGGAGGTCTGGCACTCTCTCAGCAAGGATCCTCTCTCGTTCATCTTTTTTGAATTGTTTTTCGTTCTCCAGCATAGTCATGGCCTTCTTTAGCAGTTTTGTCTGGTGCACATACAGGATGACACCTCAGTCAAACACACAGTATATGGTTTACAGTGCTTCAAGAATATGAATTCCTAAGATTAATACACAATTAGACAAAAGATACCTTCAAGAACAGCCTGCGAGATGCAGAGATTTTTGGCTTTGGTTTCTGGAAAAGAAGACAATGTTCATTTTATTCATTTGGCCTTGAATGTATTGAATGAATTGTTGTCAAATGCTCAGTTTTGCACTTATTTTCATTATTTTTTAATATTTAGATTAGAGAATTCACTCATTAATGTCAGCATTCAAGACAGGGTTAAAGTGCTGAAGGCATAGCTGGTGTGTTGCCTAGTTTTAATCCAATCGATTAAGCCATCTCATTGACAACTAACATTACTGACAACTGAAATCAACTCACCGAAGGCCTGTAAAGTTTGGAGCAAGGATGCAAATAGGTGGAGAGGAGATGCTTTGGTTAGATTAGAATCTCACATAGCAAATGCTAACGTGTATTGAAACTTAAAGGTTATACGTACGCTTCAGACATGGTTGCAGTCTTGTGTTCCCCCTCGTTTAATCTGCAAATATAAGAAAAACAAAGTTAGAACAACATCTGTATTTTTTTTTCCAGAAGGATACTTTTCACATTTCAGCCCATTGACTGTTGTAGCTACTGTGGGTTGGGTATACATAGAAGGCGACATAAACAGTGTATGACATTGTCAAAAGGTCAAACGTGTGACTTAAAAAAATCCTCACTCAAACAAATCCAAAAAAGGTTACAATAACCTGGCAGGTTATTTCTGAAAAAAGGAAACATACACAAAGACTAAAGAGGAGAAGATTTGTAAAAGTAAAACACATAAATCAAATGGACACTGTTGTGTGTTAGTCATAACTTCAACTCGGACATCTGTGAGAAGCCACAGATCTTAGATTTAGAAAAAAAAACAGTCCCCTCTTTGACTCACAAGTATATTTGTCGTTTTAATAAAAAATATGAAACCTGGTCTTAGTAAATGACAACATAATATCATAACGTAAATACTGTTTTAGAGTAAAAATTATTATATCCATTTTTAAAAATACTGATAAATTCAGAATGGCAAGAACAGTTTGAATATATTGCAACACATGTTTTTTATTTCCTTATCCCTTGATTCTCCTGTATTTCAAAATAAAATCCTTACCTTCTACAGCAGGTGACAAACACTCACAGGCGTCTTTTTCTGAGACTAGAAGGAAAGAAAGAGGGTAGATATATAGATTCCAGTGCTCATGTGAGTGGCTCACTAAAATAGATCCTCAGTCCACACCATTCTTGCACTGCGTCTCTCATATAACATATGTAAGAGGTGTGAAAGTTCTTGCAGGGATTGTCCGTCTGTGATTTCCTTAGTGGCTACATGCTAAGGAGGGGAGTGAAGTTTGAAGGAGCTTTAGTCCACTGTTATATGTGTTTAGTTACAGTTGATCCCATTTCCAATCCAAAGTGGACATTTAGGTAAACAGTTTAAAACAAGAATGCCAGAATTTCTATCTGGTATTGGAGCCAATAAACCAAAGACATATAACTTTACACCCCCAGCAAAAACATTAACAAACAAAGAGGGGATACTTTTGCATTTGTTTTAAGATGTCTCTAATAACCAATGCATTTCGATCATCTAAGAAATAACATGGTCTCTCATGGTAACAGCTAACTCACTAGCAGGTGGTAGTTTATCAGGGACAAGCAGCATTTCTCCACAATCTGCACTCTATTATGAAGCTCAGGGCATTGTGTAGATTTCAAAGAATTATGCTGCCATCACAAGGCTGCAGAGAAGAACTGCTGCAAACAGTCGCATGCATCACTAATACACAGCGGTCAATAGAAAAACAATATGATTTAAGCATATTCGAATGAGCATTATGTTACAATAAACTACTGCCTTAAAACAACAGTCTGAACATCAAAACCTGTGAGAAGTGAACTTTGGATGAACTTTTGGCTTTCGTGTGATTGTTACCATGACCTCTACTATCAACTTAATATGGGGCAGCATTCTTCTACAGCAGGGCAATGCATCCCAATGCATGGCAAAAATAGCAGTAGAAACACCAAGAACCCCAGGCTCTGAGTCTGGCCTCCACATTCTTCAGATCCCAAACCAAATGAATATCTACAAGATCTGCCAGAGCACACTTCATCATCGGTGGCCCCAGCAAAACTCAAGCCAACCCACAGGATCCAAAGGAACCACTGCAAGTGCTCTGGTTCCAGACATCACAGGATAGTCTAGTGGTGTTGTTGTGTGTCCATGCCCTGATAGGTCAGAGCAACACAATACTAGTAAGGTGTTAATAATGATGTAGCTGATCGCTTTTCTAACTGAAGAAAAGCTTTAACTAAGTTTAAAAAGTCAGCAAGTGTTGTTATTCCAGGAGTCACTTGGTTTTAAGTCTTTGTCTTTCTTGCAGTTCACAAAACAAGATAATATACAGATAACAAATAGTGTAAAAAAATCCATCCATTTTCTTACATTCATGTTCGACCACATGTTTGCTTCCATATTTTCTAAAATAATAACACACACACACACACACGCACACACTTTAATAAATACATACATAAAAAAAACATCCAGCAAAAATTATTTTAATTGTTACTTTAACAGATTAATTTGTGGTTAGGAAATAATATCTCTTTTACTGGCATTCAACCTCACGATTGACCAACACCCCATTTTTGACATGTAACCAATTTATTATTGTTCCAACTATAATTTAGAGTCTACAATGTCTGTTATTTTGAGTGTCATTATATCAGAATAATAGCTGTTTGGCTCCAAACTAATAAGATGTCCATAATTTACAGATGTGTTTTGTCTTGATTTAAACCAGCTGAATAATGCAACCTTTGAGTCACATTTAAAATTCCCATGGGTTACTGAGATAAAGGCCACAATCTCACAGCCAAATTGTTTCCAATTAGCTCCCAGCTTTCTGTTGATCTTGCACACCACAATTTTTAAAAGTACAGAGGCCAAAATAAATAGAGACACTGTACGGTGCTATTCCAAAGTCTGGGAGAGAATAGTTGGAACGGCAAAGATATTTTATGTCACACATGAAAGCATTTGCTCAGGATTATACATTTGCAGAATTTTCTGAATCATTAGCTAATACCAATTTCACAGAATCTGTTGTTTCATATTGTTTAACTGCAGGCTGTAAACCTGCAGTATTACAATTTTGTTTCAGTCTCACCTCTTTCAAAGCACTATTTTTGGCTGCTTTTATTTCCCTCGGGAATAAGACCACAATGAAGACTTAAACCAGAATTCAAGGAAGGTGAATATAGGGAATATTGCTGTATATTAAGTCATACTGGAACCTATGAAGTCAGGACCAAGTTTTCAAAAAGGGGCTTTATGCTTCTATTATATGTGGTTAAGTTGTTAGAGCCGTGCTGCCACTTGGAGGTAGCATTTATTAATTTT
Source organism: Mchenga conophoros (assembly GCF_057382185.1). NCBI lineage: Eukaryota > Metazoa > Chordata > Actinopteri > Cichliformes > Cichlidae > Mchenga > Mchenga conophoros. The sequence goes on along the minus strand of NC_140532.1, from coordinate 17,516,824 downwards.
GCCTTCATAACAGAGTAATTTTACAGTAACCTTTAAAACATTTCGAAAAACCCTTTTCTGTCTATTCTCCTTTTTGACATTTAAATTTTTTTTTTATTTATTTACCTATGGACTATATAAATAGAATAGAATAATTCTTTAATTGTCCCACAAGGGGAAATTTGGTTGTATTAGCAGCAAAAAAGCACATATACAAACAGAACAGGACACAGAACAGAAACACAATTTTTACATATTTTACATCTTGGACAATAGTTACCAAAGCAGAGTACTGTACAGTTATACAAATTAGAGTACAGATAAGTGGAAAACCCAGGTTGTAGTGTGCAAACAGAGCAGGATACTGAAAGATGTTTAAATAGTTAATGTTACGGTCGCTGACCTCTAGTGGCTCTCCCTCTGTAGAAGTTTTTTTTCTCCTTTTCTTGTGTTGCAGGTCTGCCTCATGAGCCACAGCTGAGGTGTGTTCCAGCTCGTCAGCCACGGCATATAGTCTGCCATCCTAAACTGCCACACCCCTGCCACTTCCCCCATTTTTGCCAGAGCTGTGAGCTATAGTGTTTTGGGCAGCGGGCCTTTGTGTGTGTGTGTGTGTGTGTGTGTGTGTGTGTGTGTGTGTGTGTGTGTGTGTGTGTGTGTGTGTGTGTGTGTGTGTGTGAGTGAGAACTTAAACTCTGTGAAACTTTGGTTTTCTTTCTTTTATTGTACGCAAAGGTGTGCCCTTATTGCCATTTTTGTTTCAACTGTTTTCTCCTGTTTTTGGTTAGACAGGGAGCTCAGCCATTGTATTTTGTTTTGGTTAGAGAGTACTTGGGGCCCGTTCTTCGTACCTCGCTAAGTACGTTAGCTGGATTTGATTGTTGACGATTTCGCGTGATCTTGGATCGTTCGGTTCCCCGAAGTTCATCCGGGACTTGCTGTCATAGCAACAGAGCCGTAAGCGTAAACCTGCTCGGGAGCAGGTTCACTTTATGTAAACAGGATTAGATCGCGGCCACGCAGGTATGTCCGCTTCATTTATAAGAAAGCAACAGCGATATTCCACCACTGTTTCACCATAAATAAATAACATCAATGTAACCAAAGATAATGCAGCACTTGATCCTTTTATTGATTTCACACAGATACATACAGGTCATTTCCTAAAAAAGGGAAATGTACTATTAACATTCTATTACATGTATGTGATTATTACAGATGTAAGTCATATTTCAGAGTAGTAACTGTAAATTACTTCGTGTAATCAAGATGAGAGACCACGGCTATAAAAGCGAAGGTGGATTTGGGAAGCCTGTCGCAGCCATGTCCTGTCCGTTTACGCGAGCAAGTACGAACCATGGCTATGCTTTCGCTCCTTACTTAGACCCCCAAAATGGCGGATCGGGCCAAAATCCTTTCCACGCCCACCCCCGTGACATCACGCTCCAAAGCCCGGACAGACAGGATCCTTTAGCTCAACGCGACAGTGTGCTAATTGAGAGATATCGATTTTCCCGTGAGGATATTATTTACTTAACCAACTTGTTGACGAGGGGGTGCAGGACCACCACCTGTCTTTTTTTGCTCTGCCCTTTTCTTGGTTGCTGTTATGAACAAACAAACAGATTATTCCAGGGTCTCTTTCCAAGAGACGAAAAGCAATATAAGTGATAAATATTACCATTCTGTAGCATATTCTCATATTTCACTTTTACTTGTTCCCATGTTCTAGTGGGTCCTGTTGTGGCTCTAATGTGAAAGGGGATATAATATAACATATTATAATATAATATAATGTAATATAATATTGGATAATATGGTGTGATATGATAAATCTACCCTACCGCCTACTGGTGTTGGCCAGAGGGGCCGATGGTGCGATATGGCAGCCTCGCTTCTGTCAGTCTGCCCCAGGGCAGCTGTGGCTACAACCGTAGCTGCCTCCACCAGTGTGTGAATGTGAGAGTGACTGAATAGTGGCATTGTCATGCGCTTTGGGTGCCTTGAAAAGCGCTATATAAATCCACTCCATTATTATTGTTATTATTAAATTACTTACGAGTTTAATTTGTCAGCAACTTTCTGCCAGCCCTCTCTCCTTGCTTTTGCAGCCTTTGCAGTGTTCCCTTGCGTTTTAATTAAACTCTGAAACTCCTGAAATCCCTCACTCAAGAGTTCTTGCTCTGCTGCCGAAAAATACCGAGCGCGCTCCTTCGACATTTTCGCCGACCAATCAGAGGGTTGCCGATCAATGTTTCTACTATCGATGCGTAGCCCCTTTTACGACACCCAGTGATCTCACATTACTTCATCCAGCTGTACTAATCGTCAACAGCAGGTGTGTTCGGAGAACCGGAATAGCGAGCTCACGGTTAGCGCGATGATTTGGTCTTGGATGTGTCATTTGATCTTGGATGTAGTAAGCGACGTACGAAGAACGGGCCCTTGGTTTGATTTTTAGCTAAAAGGGGGGTTTTGTTTGTTGTTTTGGCCTTGGAGACCCTGAAGAAAAGAGCTTCCCTGTGTTTATTTTTACTGTAGTAGTTTTGGGCAATAAATCAAGTTCAATGACATCTATTCTCCAGTAGTTCATGTTTTCTCTTTCACTTTGTGTTACCCCTCACCCCAGTCAGCACTTCGTTTTTAAGTGGGGCGTAACAGTTAACAATATTTAGAATAATCAGAAAAGTACAGATTGTGTATTGTACCTGTGCATTAAAAAGTAGGCATGTAACTTCCAATAAGTTAGTGTATATGTAAACTGAGAAAAGTAATGTGCAAGTTATAACAGCAGAAGTTGTTACAGCGCTGATGTAAACATCTATGTTTGTTGGGAGCAGTTTTGATTGTAGTCTGACAGCTCAGGGAGGAAGGACCTGTGGAAACGCTCCTTCATGCATCTAGGATGCAGCAGTCTGTCACTGAAGGAGCTCTGCAGTTCAACAGAGTTTTACCAGACGGATTTGGAGGAGGAACTCTGTCAGAGCAGCTTCTCTCTCCTCTTCAGTTGATCACTTTCCCCCTGCTAACACAATATAATCTGAATGGGGGGAAAATGCATCAAGAGTGATGCATTTCTTATTTAAAATATTAAATATAATTCTTATATATGATTCTTACACGCAACATGACTTTTCTCACATTACAGGATACTATACACATATATTATGTTATTATGTTTAAATATTGTAAACAATATTTACAAATGTGATGCTGGGACGGATGCAAATATAGTAAATTCTCTGCATGTTTAGCACAGCTGGGCTGTATGCTGAGTATTGGTGATATGATGTTTATATACCCACCCCACACATTAATTGTCCTGTTAAAGCAGATCAATGAATTTGAGCATTTTACTCAAAGCTTTTTATTTTTCAGTTTCTCTGTTGTAATATAGAGGTGGATAGGCATACATGGAAGACAACAGTGTTTAATTTGCTCTTAGTGGATAACATTATGAAAGGACAAGACAGTGCTCTATGTTAGTGACAGTAGTAGCAATAACTGTGTATCCACTGCACTGGATATTGATCAGGAATCTGTCCCTATGATGCCAGACAGTTCGCTTAGATGCACCTCAAAACTGCATGCATGAGTCAGTGAGTATGACAGACAAGCACTAATGACTATTTGACAGGCAGTCAATCCATTTTATAGTGTTGTACTAACGACTAACTACTGAACGAGTGTCTAAAATAGAGTCTTGCCTGTGCTGCTGCTACTGTTTGTTCACCAAGAGAAGAATTTAATGTTGTGCAATGCATCACTACAATTTTCGAATAGAAGACAGTTAAACTTAATTTCTTGGCTCAGAATTTTGGGTGTCCACCTGTTAGTGGATGTGACAGGAAGTATTTAAAGAAGTTATTAAACTTATGTCAGGTCAGTCACATTCACATTATACCAGAGTCAGATCAGATCCAGCTGTTAAGAAGTCAAACAGCAGGGAGAAATCAACTAAGAGTGTTGTCATGTATTTGCTCTGCAGCTTTATTTATCAAACTAACGTGTCCATCTATAGTGCCACTATCGAAAATACTTTCCTACAGCGTAGTTTCTAGTGGGCACAGCTGATACACATCACAATTGCTTTATTAGGGTTTTAAAATCTCATTGCAAAAAGTCAGAAATAGTATATTTAGTGCACATCATCTGCAAGTTGTGATAGCACATTACAGGAACAGCTTGGAGTTAGAACAACACCAAAGGTTTGTCCTGCGTTATTTAGGGGAATAGAGAAATGAGGACAGGTGCTCGTCAGGGCTGGTGGTAAACTGAGCCAGTGTAGAGTTCAGTTTGCATCAGTGTTGTAACCGGGAGTTATGTTCACTCAAAAGGCTGCAACTCACATCCTCACACAAGGATTGGTAGACAGCAAACAATTAAATAAGAATGCTGAAGTGCAAGTCTGAGATAGTTAAATGCTATATTTAGACTCTTAATATTTGTTTTGAAGTAGTATCTCACTGATTTAGTGGTACAGTAACGTTGAGAGTGGTACACTAAAGTTCAAAGTGGTCCTTAGCACAGAAAAAGCTCCAAAATCCTTCATCCTGCACTTCATATAATGTGATCAGTGGGATATTTTCCGTAAACTCTCTTTGCCTGGCCGACCAGAATAAAAACCTCTACATTTACATTTACTTCCACTTTCTAATGATGTGCATATCAGGCTAGCAGACAGTGTGCTGGTCGCATGAATTGCTGCGATCTTCACCACACTTAAAATGTTTATTTACTTTCCATAATCACAAAATTTCCCTGTCCTCATTTTAGGTTCTCAGTGCATTAGTTGTAGAAAGTGAGAATTAAAACGACCTTTTTGTTAGATTTTTTATTGAGGTTTATAATAATAATCCTCCCACTGTCTCTTTGAGTTTTTATTTAATATGTTTTATGTGTCTTTGCCATCGTGCACCACCTAATCTACAATCGTACTGCATTTGCTACATTAAATTTCTGTCGAGTTAGGGAAAATTGCAACCCTGTGTGTTTTTTCATCTTGCAAATCATTTTTTTTTGTAATATTTGAATGAAATAGTTAAAAATCGGAATGAAAAGAGCTTTACTCCAATTTCTCACTCAGTTAACAGACTCTTTTCCCCCCAACTCTGCAGGTGCTGATGTGTGGCAACGGTATGTGCTATAACAACTTCTGTGGCTTTAAAAAAAAGTACGTAAAAGATGTAAAAGAAAAAGTACAGTGGCAGGTTTCTGCATCAGAAGTTTATTGTTATTATAATTATTGTTGTTGTTATTATGATGATGATAGTATTTTACAGAGATTTTAAGATAAAGAATAAAAGCAAAATCTGCTGTTTTCTGACTGTGGTGAACATACAAACCAGATAAAACTTCAACAAAGTGCAATTTGTGTATTTGTAAAACATACTTTTTCACTCCAATTAATATTTTTGCAAGTCTTTTAACACACTGACACTAAAACATACACTTTGTAGTTACTCATTGTGCACCGTGACATTAAGATTTTATTTTAAGTGCTGTCCAAAACGTGAATCTATTGTCCGGCATCAAACAGCTTCTTCCTGCCCTCCATACCAGACATGGCCTCCACATTCTTACGCCAATCAGTCACCTCCTCTTTCTGTTCACAGGAAGAAAATAATTCTTAGTGAAATGTTTCCCTAAAATAACCCTGAAATCATTTGAGCAATACTATCAACTTGTTGTAACTCGAATGTAACCATTATTTCAGATTAAACACTTTAAGCCAAGGGGTCAAGTTACCTGAAGTGATCTTAACACACTGACTGTGGCACTTACCTTCTCCTCCTCTTTCTTCACTGTCTTCAGGTTTGCCTTAAAGTCCACAGACTCTTTGACCTTGGATCCCAGCAGAGCACCCAACATGGCGTCAGCTGAGATCTTCACCCTCTTGAGAGCAGGCCGCTTCATCTTTCCTTTTAAGTCAAAGACTTTTTGAGAAAGATTTTCAATCTGCAGGAAACACATTAAAATGATAAGAATGAACTATGCTGTTGTGCAGAACCTGTTTCTAAATAATGATAACATTTGAGATATAATGACAAAAAAGGACAAGTAAAACATGTAATGTTAAGAAAGCCATTTCTGAAGGTCATAAAGAATGAAAAACCTCCTTGTTGTTTTTGGCAACTTTCACTTCACTATCATACCGTTCTTCGTCTACCACATCAATCTTTTGGTGCAGTTCTTTGCACAGAGCCTACATAAACAGAACAATATCAAATTGTTAAACAGAAGAGCATGAGCAAAAAAGATTCCTGCTCATTCCAGTGTCATAAATTACCAAAAATAAGATGGAGAAAACAGCACACATGAAAATGGTGTATATGCATGGCATCTGTACACATTAGAGAGTTACTTATGTGTGGGGCATTTCCACTGTGTTATTTCAGTGATGCTTCTGCAGTGACCTGCACATACCTGAAGGTCCTGCAGAGACGAACCAGACAGCTGAAGTGGAGGGACTCTCTCCCTCAAAGTCGTCTCTCTCTTCAGCTTCTTTTGCTCCTTTTCATCCTCCAACATCACAGTTGCTGTTTTCAGCAGCTTGGTCTAAGTTGTAGAAAATGCACGTAATGACTCAAATAACTGATAATAAATAACTAATATGGACTCCTGAATGAACAGCTTTCTAGTTTTGCTATGCATATTTCATCTGTTTTAGTAAAAACAAAGAAGAAAATACCTTAAGGGCAAGTCTGCGGGCTGCAGAAATCTTTGATTTTCTCTACAAATAAAAAGTAGACAAAAATACATTTTTTCAAATAATAATGTTAAACAACTGTTTAACTTCTTTGGAGATGTTAAGAACTTAGAAGAACTCACAGATCTGTGGTGGGTATGATGGTGTGGAAAAGGATAAGAAATAACAAGAGTTTGTTTCTACATGTTAAAAATATTTTTTAAATGCCTGTGGAAAAAAATGTCACTTACGCTTCAGCCATGGTTGACTTTTGTCTGTAAAATAATTAATACTGAAGTGAGAAAATCTACTTTTGGTAAAAAGGTTGTAAGAGAAGCATTATTAGCAGCGTATGAATGCATGATCACAGTATTATAACGTTTTAACAAGCTTCTAGGCTATGGTTCAATTTTGTAAACTATTTTCACTAGCCTGTTTTTTATACTTCTTCGCATGCTGTCACATCTTTTTACCGAGACAAGTCAAAGTAATCCAGACCTTGGACTGCTTTTTTTTTTTTAAATATAAATGTTATGAAAGTTAAAAGTTTTAAATTGCCAACACTGCATGCTTGAGGGTCACAGATACTTTGAATGATATTCCTTTTTTAGTCCCGTTTGATAAAACCCAGATCAGAATAAAAATATAAATCTTTTAATCAGTTTAATTTAATTTTTAAAATGATAGATCTACAAAGATGGATTTTTGTAGAAAATGTATATAGCTGCTACAAATGAATAAAAGACACATTAACATCGAAATTACTTAAATTAGTTTAAACACATTGATGTGACCCAAGATTAGATATAAATGTGGCCAGTATTCTTATAAATATTGAACTTGTGAAAATACTATATTTCTTATACATTTTTTCATGATAGCTTTGTGTGTGTCATAATCTAATAAGGCACCTGTCAGTAATAACATCATAATAGAAAAAGAAACCCTTAACCTACACTACCATCACTCATACACATATATTAAACATACCTTTTTTAATCTCTGCAGAACACCCAGTTGGTGTGATCAGTCTCTGTCTTTAAATGACTGCAAGAAAACTCAAGTCAAATTTAATGACTCCTATTGCCTTCTCTGAGTGGCCAACCCAAAATAGCCTCCTCTATCCTGACAGCCAGTATATTGCATATCACTACACTTCTATCCCCCAGCAGTAGAAATATGTCAACACTGAGCCATTATCACTGATGAATACTTGTTAATCTACACTGTGCGCTTATCTTGAGCCACCTCTCGTTTTTTTGCATTTTGCTTAAAGGAGCCTGATCTTTTTGTAATGTTTTCAAAAGTGGTCTTACGCAGCAGTTCTCTGAGCTTTCTGAAGGTCTGTTTGTCAAAGTGTTTCTTTGAATATTGGCTGCTTTTTCACTCATTCTCAGTCGTGGCCATTTTCAGAAGAATGTTTGTTTGTTAATTTCTTTGATAATCATTAATGATTCAAGAATATACCAGGTAATTAACTCAAGGAATGAACCAACGCTGTGTCTACAGATGACAGGCTGCTTAGCAGATGATCTGCTCACATTTCTTTAGTTGAATCTACAAAACCTACAAAAGATAACGCACGCATTTCACAGGTGTTGTAGTATTTTTGCACCAGCAAAGTGATTCCCAAAAAGTATTAGCTGAAAACTTGTTAAATCCCAGCATGATGTGCAGTGTGCATTACAAATAAAAAGGAAATTGGACATGTAGAGAACAAAATAAGGATTGGCAGTCTTAAAAACAGTAGATGAACAGTACCTGAAAGTCATGTCCTTATGAAATAGAAAACAATCCGACAAAGACCTGACACGGGACCAGAGAGATACGTCTGGCCCTTAAGTTGGTATATCAGCTGTTCACTGAGGTCTCATGAGAAAGTGCATCAGTTGAAGGGTGGCTGTCAAAAAGCAATTCTTAAGGAAGTGAAACAGGAAGAAAAGGCTGAGGCCAAACTGCACCAGAACTGGATTGAAAATCAACGAAAACTCTCACGAATCCACATTTGAAATTTTTGGTTCAAATCATCATCAGTATGTACAGAGGTGGTCAGGAGAGAGGTAAACCAATAAGTGTGTACAGCCATCTGTAAAATACGATGGAGGCTCTGTCATGGTTTGGGGACGCATTTAAGGCAGTGGTGTTAGAGAGCTTTAAAAATTGATGGAGTCATGAAAACAGGAAAGTACCATCAGATTTACCTACCATGCAATACCACGTAGAAAGCATTTGAGGCAACGCTTCATTTCAATGATCCCCAACACACTACCAATGCAGTAAAAGCATACCTGGATAGAAAAACACACAGTGGAGTCACGAGCTGGCCTCCCCAGAGCCTGGACATCAACAGTGTTGAAGTAGTCTGGGATCATCTTAACAGAGAGTGGAATGAAAGGCAGCCAACATCGAAAACAGAGATTTAAATGCCCTTTAAGAAATCTGTAAAACTATTCCTGGAGACTACTTAAAGAAATTACCAAGAGTGTTCAGGTTGTGTTTAAGATTAAAGGTCAATATTTGGTCAGTACCACATCTACTTTCAAGCCAATTAAAATTGTACAAACTGCTTTCACTTATATGCTGTATTTCCATGTATGTTTGCACACACCTGTCAGTAATTCACTTCACCGATTTCCCATTTTCCAGGCAAAAATACAAAAAATTTAAAAATAGGAAAAAAATGAAAATCTATTTTAAAAAAAAGGCAAAATCACTTATACAGGCACATTTGTTTAATTGGCATCACACATACTGCAGATATTGGAATAGCGATAAACAATTAAAAACACTTTGAAAGGAAAAATCAAAATCCAGATAATCTGGATTTTCTTTAGTGCAGTTTTAATGTGCAAATATTAGAATTTATTACATAATTTGTAGGGGTGCAACGATACACAAAATTCACGGTTCGGTTCGATACTTTGGTGTCACCGTTCAATATTTTTTCGATACAAAAAAATGTTCATGCTTTTTTAATTTGTCATTTATTAATATTATAAATATATATTTTAACTCAAATTTAAATTTAATGTTGCTGAAACAACAAAGGGATAAAATAATAAATCTATCTGATCGAGAAATCACTCATCTTTGGAAAAGAGAGTTTATTACAGAGAAATGGCTCTTTCCGAAATAAAAGATATACTACTCTTCTTCTGGGCTATATTCTCAGCAGCATATTAAACATATCAGGTCCCCATAAGGAGAATCATGTGCTAACGGCTGTCTAAATGACTCTGGTAAAGTTTGTAGCATGCGTGCTTGTTGTTTTTGTCTGCTTCCACTTGTCTTTGCACTAGGATGATGTCAGCGTAAATGTGCAGTCATATTCATTTTGTTCCCACTAGTGCTGTCAGTGTTAATCTGAAATGACGTTAACGCAACAACACGGCAAATCTCCATCAACGAGCTACCCCTGATCGCCCTGTGCGTGGGGCTGGACGGCGTCAACACGTTAACGAGCTAACTGCGCTAATGCAGTAGTTCCCACCAATGTAATTGAGCATTGCGTGGCACATCCGACATACTGTTTTACTTTTGTCCATGACGCGCTTACCTTCAGGGTCATACTTCACATGAAGACCAAAATAGTTCCAAAGGCCAGATCTGAATGAGGGTGGGGGAGGTTCAATTCGCCATGTTGCAAGGAGCTTAGCTTCTGTCATGCTAGTTTGTGTTGCGCTCAGTGGATCTGCGCTTGACAGTGCAGCCTAGGCGGAGTAGTCGAACGCAGATCCACTGAGCTCTCAACACAGACAGCATCGTCAGAAGAAAAGTTGATAAAATAAATAAAAAATGTTGTATTGTTCGATACATATGCGTACCGAACCGAAAGCACTGTATCGAACGGTTCAATATCGATACGAGTGTTGTTGCACTCGTATCGTATTTTCTACTTACAAGTGTACATTAAGTCATGTTGACAAGTTTTGATTCACTCAGATAAAAACTCACTCACTTCAGCTTATGTATTGCAAACTAAAGCTTTATTTTAGCAAGATGTGTTGCTAATATAGCTTTATTTTTAACATGAGCAAAATTTTTATTGTCCAGCATTAAACATCTTCTTTCTGCCTTCCATGCCGGACATGGCTTCCACATTCTTCCTCCAGTCCGTCACTTCTTCCCTCTGTTTAAATATTAATTATGATTATTAAAATAAAAATACACAGATTTTAAGTTACTCATTAATTTAGTTTAATTTCGTTTTTTGTGTAATTTTTGTTGCCATTTTGAAGTTTTTACCTTTTCATCTTCTTTCTTTACTGTCTTGAGGTTGGCCTTGAAATCAGCCTTTGTTAGTCTGGAGGTCTCGGTGCATGCACCCAGCATATCGTCTGTTGTTTTCTTGACCCTTTTCAAATTGGGCTTCTTTATACCCTTCAGCTCAATGATCTTCTGACTGAGTGATATAATCTGTGCAGCAAACATCAAACATGTGTATAACGTTTACACTCTGACAATGAAAGTACCTGCTGTTATTAACCGCTGTAGGTTTTAACCAACCCGTTCACCACTAGGGGCAGCATATTACCACCATTTTTTACACGCAGGACTATACAAAAAGTACTTTTACACTGTGATTCAGAATGTTTGTACCTCTTTCTCGTTTTTGCCTGCTTTGACCTCCATATCATAACGTGTTTCATCCACTACGTCAATTTTACGATGTAATTCTTTGCAAAGTTCCTGTACAGAAGAAAAAGAAAGATGTTTAAATGACATAAATTAATTAATTACCGATCATTTAAAATTTGTTTGGTCAGTACCTGGAGCTCCTGGACTGACATTCCTGACAGCTGCAGTGGAGGGTATGACTCATTCACAACTCTTTCTTTCTCCCTTTCCTTCTCTTCACCTTCTACCACCAGCATAGCAGCAGCCTTTTTCAGCAGTTTGGACTAAAATATAGTAAGGATTGAATCACTCTTTATAACATTAAAAACAATGGCTCTTTTGAATAATAATGATGATAACTATAAAAAATTAAAATGATAATAAAAAACCAAACACAACAAATGCAAAACACAAGTTCCTTTGAATCTATAAGACCTACTTTCAAAAGGAGTCGGCGTGTAACAGCAAACTTTCGCTTTCTCTTGGACTAAAACCAAAGGAGGTAAATTAGTGTAGATGATAAATATCATATGAAGTGCATAAAACTTCGAATTTGGATTAGGGATCAATTAATCGTTGTGAACATTGGCATTTTTACTCACCGGTCTTCATTATCAACATGGTGGTATGAGTACACACACACACACACACACACACACACACACACACAGATCACTTGTTTTATTTTTTTTTAACCTGAGAAAGGTTTTTTAAAATAGGTGAATGATGTAACATATTAAACAAATTATACCGTACTAGGAGAATACTCACCCCTCAGACATTGCTGCAGCTTATTGTGCCTTTGGAAGAGAAGTACATTTTTTAACATCTAGTATCACAAATATAGATTCACAGATTTTCAGGTTAGTTTAAATTAATGTTCAAGCAAACATTTCAAAGGTTAAAGGTTTTGAACGTGATACTGTGAAGCTTCTCTTTCTCATATCTTGGTGTAAAGTTAATATTTTGGGGGTCTTTGGATGCAAACTACATTTATAATCCAGGTGATGTTGTCACCTAATTTGTGGACTCTTATTTTGAAGGCTGAATCCCATGGTCTTGTTTTTTTAACCGCATATTAAGAGCAAAGGGTGGAACTAAGCAAGAAATAAATTAGTGCATATGCATACAAAAGCAACTTGCAACTATGACCATAATTGACAAAATGAACAGAATCTTGTATTTTTAAAATATTTTTATTTAAAAATGTAAAACTAGTGATTGAGACCAAAAACCTATGAGGGATTTACTGAGGTCATGGGTCACATAAGCTCAATGGTTATTTTCCCATAGACTTCAAAACCTCTTTTTAGAGTTGCCCCCTGCTAGTCATTAAAAATAATGCATGATTAAGGCTTTTGGGACCTGTAGGCCATCCTTTAGTTACAGTATTGGGTTTGGATTTGTGATCAAAGAAAAAACATACTGGAATATATTATCTTGTACTTTGGGAAGCTGTAACTAACAACTATTTTCTTATTTTGTTCTCTTTTATCCTTTTTTTTAAACTTTTGTTTACACAAAGCAATCAACTATGTGAAAAGACGTACAAACTAATAGATAATAACAATTTAAAAAAGCACACATTATTATTATTCCTAGTATTCTCTGTTGATAATAAGATTAGGGAATTCGAGATCTGCTAAACAGATTTATTTAGTCTAATAGCTCTCAGGGGCTTTCAGATAGTTTTCAGCTTTCTTCCCAGGAGTTGCCTGTTGCACAGCTATATTTGGCCACATTGCACTGTGTCCCATCAGCTGCTGTGGCCTTGATAATGCGAGAGACAGCCAAGCTACAAAAAGTTTGGCAGCACAGAAAGTGGAACAACACCATACCAGCAGATACCAGTAGATCTCATCCAGATTCATATTGTGGCACATTTTCTATCTTAGAAGATTGTTTATTTTGTTTCTCTGTTACCAACACTTAAATTTAGCTGGCTAATGTCTTTGAATAATCTCTCCATGATATATATGCTTTCATATTACGTAGCCTTCTCCTTATCTATATGTTTTTATTTACTCTGTATCTTTACCTTTAAAAACGTACTACTGATTACTACATTGTATTAAAGCGAATTTAATCGTGATAAACAGTTGTAGTTCTAAAAATAAAAAGCTCTCCTCACTTGACGACATTATCCAGTTTAAAATAAGCCATTCTAAGAGAGGGTGAAGGTCAAAGTCAACAAGCAAAGTCACAGCTGGTTTAAGGAAGCCTTCAGCCTTAGCTAGAAGGTTACCAGTTCATATGAGCAAACTATCGTCACTTATTACATTAGCTTTTAACTGCAGTGAAGGATCAAACGTGTTGTTACCAGAGCCAAAACACAGATGGGCAGTTTCAGCCTCAGATTACATTTCCTCACTCAAAGGGTCAAGACATCATTAAGAAGCCTGAGATGTTGTGGGAGTAAAAGCTAGGCTGCCAAGTTCAAAAAGTTTTAAGACCTTGACAAAAGTAGCCACATAGCTGTGATCCTGTCACATAAATACCGGCTGCAGTATCACTGTCAGGGGCAGATATGCAGTATTCCTCTACCCCTGAGTTAAAACAAGACTCAGCTCGCCTGAGACAGCCAAAGGGCTTTAAATGCAGGTACTTTAACAACTCAGAAAATAAAACAGAATGGACCTTTAATGCCATTGTTAAAAAGAAACAATAGAACAAAAATTATTTTTAACTATAGTATAATAACTATGGTCCACTGAATCACCTTTAATGAGCCATCACTTAATCTTACATTGCTAGGTCAAAAGTCTCATTTAATATCCATGTTAAAAATCTCTGACTTTAATTTTCTTTTATTGTGTGAAACTTACCTTGGCGTTGACGGGAAATCAGACAAGGTAGTGGTGTGCTGAGAAAAGGAAAAGCACTTTATGGTTATTGCTCAAAGATTTACGTGCCCAAAGTATTGTGTGGATGGCTTGTTAAAATAGACACCCCCCCTTCTCTGTCCACCTGACAATTGCTGCACCATGCAGCACAATCCATTTTTGATTTGCCCTCAACCCATGACCCATTTATTTTCATGTGATTGCATTGCACAAGGCACACCTCACGCTCCCCTCACCTTGCTGACAGCTGAGCTATCATCTGTAGATGCCAGGCACTAAAAGCATGGTTGCTTTTTTAAATATGCGCCACGGTGAGCCCTCATTGTTTGCTGGCAGAGGCCTACATTAAAGACCAGTTATTTCAGTGGTGCATGCTAATGTGAGTTTGTAAAAGTTGAAGTCTTGAAGTTTATTTCAACCTAACCTTTGAATCTGTACGTAGAGGCATTAAAAACAGGGTTTTAAGTGTATTTTCAGTTTGCATTTTAAGTGTGTTAAAACGTGGTTTTAACACACTTAAAACCATGTTTTAGGTGATTTTAAGTGTATTTATAGTCTATGTAAGTAAAGAATAGACTGCAGAGTAGTTTAAAGCAAGTGTTTGGATCATTTAAGTCTAAAGCATGGCTTTTATAAAGTGTCTCATGGTTACAGTATCCGGTTGTTCAGTGATGACGCGACGAATCCTACTTCCGGGTCTAAAGTAGTCTGCATTTAATATGGCTTTTGTGTTGTTAACATGTTTAATGTTATGTATTTTCTTCTATTTAATCTCAAAAAGCTCCTAAAACAGTCAGTGATCATTGTTGACCTCCCTCGGCTTTTATTACCGCTAATCATTTATTTAAGCTCAGTTTTTAAAACCTTGGGATGTAACTACAGCCCAGCCCATGCAGCAGTATATGAATGACTAACCTCGTATTGTGGATGGATTATCTCAGTTGTTCTCCTGGCTGAAGTTTGGTCCTTTTACAGCATCCTGCCATGCGATTACATTTGTTCCTGACCACCGAGAACACTCACGTTAACTTTTATCGAGTGGAAAAAAAAGTTAGCTTGTTTATATTATGCTAACATAGCTGTGTCGCAAGCACGTAGCACATCATTATATACCAGCTAGCCAAACTTCAGTAACCCTACAAACGTCACTGCTATTTAGTTTTCTGTCTTCATTTATGCTGGAAGTGATAACAGAGCTGTACGTTTTAATTTGTTTCCAAAACCCCGCAGTCAGGACATGCTATATTGTATTTAGATAGAAGCTAGCGAGCTAACTCCCTGCTAACTTCTAACTCCGTTAAATGTCATAAATTCAGTTTTCATGGATGCCTGGATGTTAAACTCAATTGTTACACCCGGTAGAGCAGAACGCTGATCATTTTATTAAAGATGAAAGACTTTAGACAGTTTTTCAACTCTCAGTAATGCCATAGTGATCGTTTGATATATGGACCTGCAGCAGAGTTTAGACCCAGACACGGCTAGTGACGTCAGACTGAACAATCGGATTATGAAGTACTTATTAAAGTGTATTTATCAATAAAAATCATTCACTAAAAACATTTACATATTTTGATCTACTTTGCAAGCATGATCAAGCAAAGCATATGCAGCTTTTCTAAAGTTTATATATCAGGGGAATGATACATTTTAAGGGTGAGGAAGTATAGAGATGAACACACACACACACACACACATTTTGATCACAGCTACACTAAGGTATTTGATAAGGAGGAACACAGCACTTCATATCGCAGCCTGGGGCTGCTCAATAAAAGAGTATTTTTATATTTGGACTAAGATGCCACCCTGGCTTATGAATCATTGCCATGACTGCACTCACACACGGAGGTCAGATCTACAGTCTATTCTGGGCAGATTTCAGTGGAACAGGACTGTCTGTCTCTCTGTCTGCTTTAGTGTTATGTAAACTGATACAGTTGAGCTCAATATCCAGTAGGAGGCACAGTAACTCAGACAATGCAACAGGAATTATCACATAGCCACGTACTATGTTATAGCTGGTAACCATGTAGTGCATTGCTCTAAGTTTGTTCCCCATAATGCTGGACTGTCTCCTGGCTTTATGTGTTGAGCCTCTGAACTCACACTTTCTGTTACATGTGGGTCACAGTGGAAGTGGAAACTTGATTTAAGAGACGTTCTCACTAGCCAGGAGAGGTTTATTGTTCAAGTCTTCATTCCAGGTCAAGGCTCAAAAGTGTCCAAGAAAGAAAAGCAGTTTAAAAAATTTAAAGAAAATAAAAAAAGATTTAAATTAAAAGTTTTTGTTCCTTTTGGTTGTTTGTATTAGCCTTGCAACTGGAATTTAAATGTCTTGAAACAGGGGTCATTTCCTAATTGTAAATTTGGCCACTGCTGCCTCCTAGTGACTGTTTGATGTTTTAATATCTTTGTTGTTGTTGTTATTAATCCCTAGCATTCAAAAACACTGCACTATCTAATTTACAAGCAGCTTGTGACATTAAAAAAAAAAAGGTGTCGTGCATTAGAATGGAAACTACGAGATACCGCTTCCTGTTTAGATGGCGATGTTTGATAAAACTGAAGAAAATCCTTGCTGAACTCACACCACAGATAGCGTTCGCTGTGTTTGTGCATGTTTTCAAGTGGGGATCTTTATTGTATTCATTTATCTTTCTCATTTGCTCTATTGCTTTTAAAGCTTTTCCAAATTGAGCTACAGGATCAGGATCTACACCAGCATGAGCCACTTTCTTTTTTTCTGTTTCTGTTTGAGTACTGGACTCACAAACTCGTCTGGTCTTAGGATGCTGGACAACCGTCTGGACTGCAAAAAGCCAGTGAGAATTTTATGCTACATTAACAATTTAAGCAGTCTGATTAAAGTTAGAGGTTGGGGATTTATAATCTTCATGAACTTATCCTGTTTGTTTTTGCATTTTTTTTTTGTCTTATCTTTGCAGGGCCTTAACAATTGCACAATTAGTAAGTATATTATCTATCAGACCAGTTGAATAACGTTGACATACTGCTGTATAAATGAGGAAGAGTTCAACCATAGATATTTGAATAATAAAATTGAATAAAGTGCTGAAAGCATCATATTACTGGTATGCCAAGCAGTAAAATACATGCTACTTAAATAAATGGTGGAAAGATGGCTTTCTTTGCTGTACATTTACATATTACCTTTTATCTTGTTAATTATTGTCAAGGCTTAATAGAATCTTATCTAAAAATCATCCATAAAATGTTGCACAGTAGAACGTAACCTAGTTTTTGAAAGGAAGAAAACTATGAGGAAGTAAAATGTATGTATTTTAAAATTATGCTTAAGGTAAAGGAGAGTAAATATGCTATATATTCCACCACTGCACACATCAGTGAAATATATTTTAGCATCATAATATAGAAATCCCTCGATGTCAGATAACTGCTCAGATGAAGAGAAAGTACCTAATACAGAAGCTCCTACCGGCCCAGATTCGCTGGATTTGAAACTCTGGAAGGGCAAACATGAGCTTGTTCCTGTTTTGAATGTGACGTGGAAAATACACATTGACTGTAAGTAAAGCTAATATTAATATATTTACTGTAGTTCACATTTTTTGAATATGTCAAGAGAAAAATGAAAACCTATTAGTGCTTCATTTAAAGGCGAATAGAAAATGAAATATTAAAAATGGCAACAAATATACCACTTTTTCTGTTCACAGCATCCATATGGGCGCTTAAGGGATCTCAAATTAATATTGTGGATCAAACTACAAATCAAAGTCTTTGTGTGCAATTAAGTTACACATTTAAACACAGTACAAAATTGCACAACGAAAACCATAAGGTAGAAGAAATAATTGATTCCGTAACCTTTACTTAACTATTACACATTCAATGAGAAGTTTAAATATGCGTGATTTTTTCTTTTTTCTTTATTAGTGGACCTTTTCTTTGGATGAAGTTGAGGTAGACTTCGGCCACACATACATGGTGACTGTTTTTAATTTGCCAAAACCTGAGAATGGAGATAACGGGAAAGGGAAGTCAATTGCCATTCCAAGTAAGTTACCACCAGATCTAGATGAACCGGAGAAGAAGACCTTTTTCAGACTCACATGTCACATAATACTTGTCCACGCCAGTCAATTTTTTAAGATGTTTGGTAATTGTAATCATTTAAAGGATGAGAGCTGCTTACTGTTGCTGTGTGGTTTGTGGACAGGAGTTGCAGCTGCAGATCATTGAGCTTTGGTTGAGGTTTGCACTTTGACTGGGCCATTGCAACCCGTTGATTACTTCCTTTTTCACCCACTATGTTATAGATTCGCTGCATTGTCCTATTGGATGATTAACTTTGAGCCAAGCTCTGGCAGATGGCCTCATGTTTAACTCTAGAGTACTTTGACATACAGAGGAGTTCATGTTTGACTCAGTGACTGCAAGGTGCCCACGTCCTGTGCCTGCAAAACAAGCACCATTTTTTTTTTTTTTTTTTACAGTCAGTGTGAAGTGTTTGTCCTTATATGTTGTGCAAACATGATGCTCTGCATTATGGACAAAACATCTGTCTGAAGGTCAGAAGTGGGTTTTTTTTTCAAATGCCACTATACAAGCCTAAGCTGTGTTGCTGTGTTCTTCTTAGAAAGAAGAGGCTTTCCAAACAGGGCGCACTAGTTCAGTCCTGTTTTTTCTAAATGTGCCATTATCTACTTTAACATTTAACAGACTAACTGAGGCCTGTAGAGTGTGAGATAAAGCTCTTGGGTTTTCTCTAAGCATTGAGCATTTGACCTTTTGCTGAATTTCCTAGGGCATCGACTGCTGGGAAGATTATGGAACATCTAAATGTTGCAAACAAGCAAGATGCCAAAACGTATACTTTTATAGACGTTGTCACGCTTGCTGATGGTCAGTTAATCAAATGCATTTGATCAGCATTACCCGGCTGCTGCCTACCATCTTAAATCATAAGGATGCAATAAGGGAGTACTCAGTTTTCTCACAGAACTGTAGCTCATTTTAATCCAGGTGTAAGCACAATATGAGCTAATGTGGAAGTTACAGCCACAAAATGTTGCAATCAATACCATTAAACAGCAAGAAGAACAAGAATCAATGAAGCAGTAATTAAAATAACAGTAATTAAAATAATAATCAATAATAAGAAATTAACAGGCTCACTGCTGATTCTGTCACGGGCTGCGACGGCAGACCGTGGAGTTGTAGAGAAAGTAGGGCCCAAACGCGAGACTCAAGTGAAGGACAGTGGATTTATTTATGGCGAGTGGACAGAAACGACAACTATATACAATTCAAGCACTGTGACTCCTGTGGCGATTCCTCCAAGAATCCCACACAGTGCACGTGTCCATAGCAGTGAAAAGGTGACAACTCCAAAAACCCGATTCCACTCTGTGATTTCCCCTCGTGACGACGTTCCTGACTCCCGACTCCTGGTGACACAAAAACACACACAGCAGGCAGCCTTTAGTAGCGAAGCCGATCACAACACACTAATCTACGGAGGTACTTAACAGGTTCGACTTAGTATAATCCCGCGCCGACTGGGGCTCCGCCACCTTCTTAAATAAGGTGCCCCTCATGAAGCCATCAGCTGCAGCTGGTGAGGGCTAATGGGCGGCAGGTGCGGCAGTCCCCAGTGCGGGAACACTTCCGGGTCGCAGTCCCCTCAGCGACCCCAAAACATCCGGGAGCACCCAGGGAGAAAGGACAAAAAGGGAGAGAAAACCACCATAACATATGGAAAAACATATACAAGAAATACATGAGCTCTGGTTCATCAGACCCAGACCATGACAGATTCTTCTGAGTCTGAATCACTTTTGCAGCTGTAATTTTCATGTTTGACTTTAATATGTCCTGGTTCCCTTCTTACATCATCTACTACGATTCCCAGGATGTGATGACAAAACAATCCAACAGGTCCGAATGTGTCTGGAAAACGGTAAATTTCACATTTTTTGCTTCTCTTGAATTTTAAATATTTCAGTATTCCTTTAGACCCAGAACACTGAAACATGTTCTTATTCTTCGTCTTTCATTTCAGGCAGCCTGTGGGATCATAGCATGCGGACTGAAGTGTTGACTAATGGTAACATCAAAATGTTGTCCATTGTTGTAACATTTAAGGCTTCACAGTATTCAGAGAAATACAGAGTTTCCATCCTGAACAGTGGCATCCTTTGCTCAAAGAATGTCTCAAAGGTAGTTCTACTTAAACTCGCCACCTTTTTATATCAGTCATGACGAGTAATCGACTTTCTTTTAATTCCCCGTAAATAACAAGGAAAACGCAACGATTGTGAACGTGACATTTGAGTTTGAGCGGTGGCAACTCAGGCAGTGTGAAGTATCAGTAATGGTGAGTTAACTTAGTGTACCAATCTTAACAGTTAGTGAAATAATTTTCCATATAGAGATAATATGTCAAGAGCTCATTCTACTCTGCTTGTGTTGAAGGTCCAACCATTTTTTAGGCAATGCCAAAATAATTGTTGGAGCCCCAAGAAAACAATTGATTACTGCCAGTGTAAGTGCAATTTTTACCAATCATATTGTAGGTATCAGAAGTCTTACATTAACCTATAGTCATGTTGTAATTCATTTTACGTATGTTTAGTTATATAAAAAGTATGTAAGTATGAGTTTCTTTCTTTTTAGATTATCCAACTAGGACTTATCTTATAAAGGCCGCCGTTGGACTGCTGTTAATTAGTATTTGTCTGGCTTGTTTGCTCTGGAGAGCATCTCATAAAGGTTTGTCTTCTTATAAACATGCACTGTATTAAACAGAAGCTTGAATAGATAAATAGTTAATTAGCGATTTTCTTTATTTCTCAGATCCTTTGGACACATCTTCACCCACTGCCAGAGACCAACCACAAGTTTTGCAAGTCAAAGAGAGAAAGAGCGTCCTCATCATCCACTCCCTCGATCACCCTTTATACAAAAATATTGTTCTCAAGCTTTGTGCCTTCCTGATGAACAAATGTGGTACGGAGGTGGTCCTGGATTTGCTGGATTCCAGTAGACTGGGAGTGCTTGGAAAGATCCAGTGGTTGGACTGGCACAAAGAGCAAATTGAGAAATCCTCTGCTAAGATACTAATCCTGTGCTCACGAGGCGTACAAGCCAAGTGGAGAGCCATGTGTGGTGACAAACAGGTTTTCATGAGAGAAGACGCTTGTTCATCTGTAGGTGACATGCTCACACCGTCCCTCAGCCTCTTGGTTCCTCATTTTATCCGATCTGCATCGTTCAAAAAGTACATTGTGGCTTACTTTGATGGCGTTTCTTCAGAAGAAGACGTTCCTTCGCCTTTCAACATTACAGTACGATACAAGCTGATGAAGCAGTTCGAGGAGGTCTTTTTCAGAATCCTGGACTTAGAAAAACATGAACCAGGCATTGTGAAGCAAGTTGAAGGGCTTTCAGAAGACACTTACCATCTGTGTCCTTCAGGTAGAGCCTTGCATGATGCTATAGAGGCTTTCCGTGCATACCAGATGAAGCATCCACGCTGGTTTGAAGAGGAGCTACTGGAAAGCTCAGAATTGGAGTTTGAGGAGACTTCATATGAAATCTATAAAAACCCTCCCATATACCCCAGCTTTAAAACAGATTATGTTCTTCACCCAGTCCAAGTTATCAGTCATCACGTGCAGACAAAGGACGACTTCACCGCAGATGAAACAAAACTTTATCTGTCAGAAAATCTTCAAATGTTCTCTTCAGTGCACTTCCACCCACTAATTGTTCAGAACTCGTGACCGTCCTTCTATCCATTTTCTTAACCTCGTATCCAACTTAGGGTGGCAGAGGGGCTGGAGCCTATCCCAGCTAACACTGACTGCAAGGCAGGTACATGTGAAATGTAACTAGTTCTCAGAACTTAAAAAAATTATGGAATCATTGTCGTAGAAAAACTAAGTTAAGTTTAGATGACTAAAGTTGGGCAACTTTGTGAATACTACTACGTTCCAGTCCATCATGGTGACAACACGGAGAAACTGACAACCACAAACTCTTATATTTACATCTATGACCAAGTTAGTATCACCAGTTAATCCAGCAAGAGTGTATTTAGGCTATAGTACAAAAGAAAAGCACCCAGAGGACACCCACACAGGCACAGGCAGAGCATGCAAGCTTCACACGAAAGGGCCTTCCTACTGAATCTTCATGCTGCGACCTTTGAGTGCTAACCACTGTACCACAATGTAGTTCATTTAACAAGTTAAATAGAATAGCATCAAGACCTTCTCATACTTGTGATAACCATGTCTTTATATGTACACGGGAGAACAGAAACTAAGTAATACATGTATCATTCCACTACAAACCATAAAAACTGTATTTTTACTAGGACATTTTTGTACATTTATTTAAAAATATTCTTATTTACTGTGTGTTGTACTATATTGTGCATGATCTGCTTGCTCTTTGTTCTGTGTGGTTTTGCATTGATTTGATTTGCCAGGAGACAGTAACAGAGAAGGTTAAACTATTGAAATGTGCTGTTGATGCTTGTGGGCTGTGTAAACAGTGTTAACAGGGTCAAAGTTCAGCCTTGTGGGCAAAGTTTGTAGCATTTTTGTTGCAGTGGAGAAGGTAAGACCCAAACTTTGTTCTATATATTAGACCTTTTTCTCATTTTGAATGTTTTTGATCAAGACAGGTCTATAAATGTATTCAGTTTTAAGTATTGTGTGTTTTTTTTCTAACTCTCTCAGCAGTATTTCTTTACTTTCTTTTGGATTAAAGGGAGTCTTTCACATTACTATGCTGGAAGTAATAAATGGCCTTTTTCCTTATTTATTTATGTAGAAAAATACTCACAGTGTGCTAGTGTCAGTGCCCCCCCCCCCCCCCCCCCAAAAAAAAAAAAAAAAAAATTGGGTCAGGGTGCTGGGAACTTATCCCAACTTTCTGGTACACAGTGTCTCACAATGACTGTGCAGGCATTGTGCCCTGCTTTGGCAGAAAACACACTGTAGGGTAGAATAAATTTGGGAGGCTAAACAGTTTTTCCTTCAAAAACACAAGGTAAAGTTTATTGCTTTTAATTTATAGACAAAAACAGAGTTTGATTTTTTCTGTAGTCCCTTTTTAATGTCACTGTTTGCATTTTGTGTTGAAGAACCATGAAATCTAAATGCTGTGTGTGTAACGCTTGATTCAGCAGCAAGAATGTGTTTTTCTCAACTTTGAAGCAGCTTTCTCTTGTAATCTCTTTCTTGTTTCGATAAGTTGACATTAAATATTTTCAGTATTGTGCAACAGTCTTGCTGACTTTTTTCTGTCAAGAGGATCCCACACTGTTTCAATAATGTTGAGGTCTGAGCTCAGGGGAGTCCAGTCCATGACATATAGTTTTCAGCTGTGTTTTTCTATCCAAGTATGCTTTTACTGCATTGTCAATGTGTTTAATGCTGAGAAATGAAGCCAGTGCCAAACAGACGCTTTCCACTTTCAACTTTGCCAAGATTCCCAACTGGCTTAAATGCAGCTACAAACCATGACAGAGTTTCTATTGTATTCTATAGATGGCTGTAGAAACTCACTGTTGTACCTGTCTCTTAACATACTAATGATGTTTAGAACTAGAAACTGTAGCCATCACTCTATAAGGTTTTTGCCACTTATTTGCAGTCCAAGTTTTTTGTAATTTGGCATACTTCAGCCTTCCTCACTGTTTCCCTGCCTTTAAAACATCAAATGAAGGGCCAGAAGCATCTCTTACTTTATGATGGAGTTTGTCACATGGACGGGTTGACAATCATTGGGGAAGAGAACATACAGGAGAGGGTTCGTCACACATTCTTGGGAACCAGTACATTTGCATAATGACCAGAATCAGAACCACGTATTAACAATGGGAATCAATTTTGGGGGATTTCCTTGCCTGGATGATTGCACACGCATCAAGACCAGTGTTCAGAGTGATGATTGCGGTTGTGTGCTTTACTAACCTGACACTAGAAATCAAAAATCCAGCTACAGATGTCCAAGTTCAGGCCCAAGCTACACAGTTAGACTGGTTGGTAAAATGGTGTTAAAGACTTAACTGAAGTCCAGAAAGAGCAATATGAGATGGATTTCTCCAAGTGCAGGGCGATGTAAAGGGTGATACTGATGGGCTCCTCTACTGACCTGTTTGCATGATATGCAAACTGATGCTGATTTAGTGTGGCAGGGATGGCATGTCAAAGCATTGTGCTATGAAAACTGCTTCATGGCAACATTTTTGGGCAAATATACAACTTTATGCCTGTCAAACTGTTTTCTTTGACATTTATTGTATATGTCCAGCACTCATTACATCAGCTTAAACTTGTTCTCAACGCAGACAAAACAAAGCTCATGTTGTTTTCTAAATCAAGGAGACGAGCCCAAACAATCCCATCAGTAACCACTCTTGAAGGTAATAAAATAGAGTTGGTTCACACCTATAAATATCTGGGAATCTTAATTGATGACTCGCTTACCTTCAAACCACATGTAGAGAATCTTGTGAAAAACCTGAAGTTAAAACTGAGATTTTATTTTCAAAATAAGTTGTGTTTCTCTTTTAATACAAAGAAGCGGCTTGTTGCTGCAACATTCTTGCCTGTGCTGGATTATGGTGATATTCTATATATGAATGCTTCTGCTCAATGTCTTCGAATGGTTGATTCTGTGTATCATGCTTCTCTGAGGTTCATCACTAACTGTAAATTTCAGACTCACCACTGTGAGTTATACTCTCAGGTAGGATGGCCTGCTTTGGTAAGTCGGAGGAACTCTCATTTATACAGTTTTATATATAAGGCGATACTTGGGTTGCTGCCTTCTTATATATGTTCCCTGCTTGTAATGAAACATGCTGGTCGGTATTCTCTTCGTCCGCATGGTTACTTGTTGCTTTCTGTTCCATTTGCCCGAACTGAACTTGGTAAAAGAGCTTTTGTCCATTTAGCACCCTCGGCCTGGAACAAACTGCAGAAGGAATGGAAAATGACTGAATTCATTTCATTAAGTGATTTTAAATCTAAACTACGAATCCTTGAGGCCAAGTCCATAACATGCAACTGTTTCAATTAGATTGATTGTCATTTTAACTGACTTTTTATTTTATTTGAATTTTATTGAATTTTATTTTTATTTTATTTGTATTCTTTCACTTATTGTGTTGTTGCTGCCTGTGTTTGAGTAATTTCTGTAACTGTGAGACATCTGCTGCTGCCTATCTTGGCCAGGTCTCCCTTGAAAAAGAGGTTTTTAATCTCAATGGGATCTTCCTGGTTAAATAAAGGTTAATAAATAAATAAATAAATAATAATTTATGTGTTTTTGTGATAGTAAAGCACATTGATAGTAACAATGTGCCCAAAGATATAATTTACAATTATTTCTTTGCTAACACTGGTTCAACCCTTGAATTAGGTCCTTTTTTAAATGTTTTTTTAAATGTTTGACCTTCACAAACTAAAGAGAATCTGGCTTCATACATGTAAAATATTTTTTTTAAAAATGATAGGTGGCTAACGACTTTTGTGCAGCTCTGTAGTACAAATGTTATTTTAACTATCTAACTAAAAAGCACCTGCCATCTTGATTCACGTAAGTTGATCAGAAGAACAAGATCACCTGATACAACTTTATTGACACTAAAATCATTCATGCTCTCAGGGTTGACCCACACAAAATGAGGATACTGAGGCAAGTCTCTGCTCTTGTACTAAGAAGAGAAATAACAACATGCCAGAAGACAATGCTCAAAAAGGGTAAATGCACTGTATCACTGATATTAAAAGCTATAATATTAACACAGTTTATAACCAGTTTATGGAAATAATGATGATTACTTCTTCTTTAGATTGCCTCCTCAGAATTCACCCATCTGTGTCACAGGCAATGGCAGAAAACAAACCCGTGGTTGCCCTTGAAAGCACAATTATCACACACGGCATGCCTTACCCACATAACCTGAGGTGCCAAAAATGACCTTCAATTACCAACAAACTTGGGTACCAGAAGGTAATATTTGTTTTAAGATTAAATGATGAGTTGGAGTGTTATACAGGACAGCCAAGGAGGTAGAGGCTATTGTACGAGCTGAAGGAGCCACTCCCGCCACGGTTGGCGTCATCAGTGGGGAAGTCCATGTTGGACTGTCGTCCGAGGAGCTTGACCACCTCGCCCAGAGCAAGATCTCCCAGAAAGTGTCACGGCGTGATCTGTCCTACGTCATTAGCAAAGTGAGTCTTTGACACTTTGATCACACTCTAAATGAAATACTGGCAGAGTGTCATCCACTTATTAGATGTATGTTCTTTTCTCAGGGACTCTCTGGAGGAACAACGGTGTCAGCCACTATGATAGCAGCACACAGAGCTGGGATTCCTGTTTTTGTCACTGGGGGTATTGGAGGAGTTCACAGAGATGGAGAGAACAGTGAGCTGAGTCCCACATTTTTTGAAAATACCTTTTACACATTTTCATATCATTTCACAAAGAGCTGTGCTTGGAGTAAACAAAATATGTTGTCAGGTGGGCAAATTTTACATTTCTGTTAATTTTGCCACAAAGGAAGGAACAAAGATGGTGCTGTGCACACGGTTGGTAAAGAAAAGACACATCTGGTTACAGTTGTTTAAGGTCTTAATGTGGAAGGATGTCCCAACAGTAAGGTCGCTTACTGTCCTGAGATTTTATGTAAACGTGAAGGAGTTAGATAACTTCAAAAGTCTCTTTAACTGTATTTAGGTAAAAGCTTAAAATAGTTTCTCTGATTAGATTAATAATCTCCCAGGTCTGGATATCAGTGCGGATCTCACAGAACTTGGTAGGACTCCCATCGCTGTCATCTCTGCTGGGGTCAAGTCCATTCTGGACATCGGTCGCACACTGGAGTTCCTTGTAAGAAATTTTTACACCCCCCATTCTAGTGTGACAGGCTTAATAAAGTGGTGCATATTTCAGTATGAAGAGCAAATATGTATTAGTAATCAGTGTATTATAATCCTTAACCTGTATGAATTCATCTAAAATGTATATACAATCGATTGTCTAGGAGACACAGGGTGTCTGTGTAGCCACTTATGGACAGTCAAAGAACTTTCCAGCTTTCTTCTCTCCACAAAGTGGATTCAGGTCTGCATGCCACGTCTCCAACCCTGAGGAGGCTGCAAAACTTATTGGTATATCACAATTTTATGCCATAATAAACACTGATAGAGCACATTTTACCTCACATTTTAGCAAATAGAATGTTAGACACTCACTGTACAGCAAGTTTGGGTTACTATTTTTTGTATGATATTTATTTTATTGTTTTGCGGTTTTGTTTGGTCACTCAGCAAGCTCTTTGTCCCTGGGACTCCAAAGTGGCGTCCTGTTAGCTGTGCCCATCCCAGAGGAGCACGCAGCATCTGGACAGCAGATTGAAGATGCTATAAAAGTTGCAGTGGCAGAGGCAAGGTACGGAAAATCTGTTTTCGATTTTCTCTCAGGAGCCAACTTTGGATTTGAAATGTGGCCACTTTACGATACCTGATGCCCCACGTATCCTAAAGTCACTGATTAATATCACTGATATCAGTATTAGCATCATTTTCTGTTCTCGCTTTGAAATCTCAAGGGCTGAAGGTGTGATGGGAAAAGATGTGACGCCATTCATTCTTCAAAAAGTCAGTGCCCTGACTCAAGGGAAGTCCCTTCAGGCCAGTATCCTTTCAAAAGTCTGGCTCATCAAAAAATTATGCAGTAAACATGATTGTATCAAACACTTTGGTGAAAAAAGAGAGAGAGTACAAAGATGATTGACTGGCATGACAATGTTACTGTTGGAGACTTTTGGCCTACAGTGTATGAGAACTAATGTGTCCTTAACGTGTTCTGTTTCAAGACATTGCTCTCATTCATAACAACGCAAAAGTTGGCAGTCAAATAGCCTGTGCTCTGTCAAAGCAGATGAATGACAGAGGATTAAAACGTCAAACTTCTCCAAAAGCGTCAAAATTTCCATCCAATTCAGATTCCAATATTGTGAGTATAAACACATATTTTTTTCAAATTCTAAATGAGTGAAAATCAAACAGTCATACATAACAGTGCATGCAATGACTATTCTGTTGCAGGTTGTGATAGGAGGAATAAATGTTGATTTTATCGCCAAGGGAAAAACAAAAGCACTTAATGTAAGCTTCATTTACGACATGGAATCAGCCACAATAGTGCAGAGGAGGTGAACCAGACTGAGTTCTGAGAACTCCCGTTATCTCTTTCAGTTTGGACAAACTAACCCAGGAAGTGTCTGTCAATCATTTGGTGGTGTAGGAAGAAACATCGCTGGTTGGTTGTTTTTTTTATCTGATTATATTTTACATCATGAACATAGTTTCGTGAGTTTCGTGAGTAATTTCTCTGAATGTTTCCTTAAAGACTCTCTAAGCAGATTAGGCCAAGAAACCCTGTTCATTTCAGCTACTGGAGCTGATTCAAACAGTGATGCAGTGTTAAACTACTGCAAACATATGGTATGTGAACAATGGTGTTTAGTCAATACCATGCACGGCTAAAATCTTATTTAAAGATGAAAATAATATATTTGTTTTTTCCTTTTCAACTTTTTGTAAGAACACAAGTGGTGTGGCCAGGCTCAAAGAGCACAGCACTGCAACCTACTGTGCTGTCATCACTGAGAGTGGAGAGCTGAGTCTCGGTTTGGGAGACATGGATATTCATCAGCAAATCACAGAGCACTATGTAAGTGACATCAGACACTGTTCATGCTAAGAGACATAAAGCACAAAGGGATGAAAACTGCACATATAGAATCCTCAGTCAAATGTGATAGATCTCCTTTAAACAGATGAAGATTTTGCCCCTGAAAGACACTTTAAAAAGCTTTTTTCCACACACGTTATACTTCTTTTTTGAACGCACAAATTAGCACAACACTATGCATTTTATCTACCTCACATCCATTGACTATTTAGAGCCTCCAATTAACTTAACTGTGAGCGGTAGCCAGAGTAACCAGAGTGAGCCCACACAGGGTCAAGGGGAACATGGAAATCCCCCAAAGAAGGGTTGAGCAAGTCAGGAGATTCAAACCCAAACTCTTCTTGCTGTGTGGTGTCAGATTAGGACACTCTTGCAAAAGACATTTTTAATCTCAAGAGTCAAAAGGTTAATAATCCAAATACATTTTCTTATAGATGACTTTGAGTGCCATTGCGCTGTCTTTGTTTCTATTACAATATTGTGAAGCATATTCAAACACAAATTTTGACACCAGTTTTATGTACAGTGGTCCGTCGCTATAACACGGTTCACCCTTTGCGGCCTCGCTGTTTTACATGCTTTATATATAGATATAGATATATGTAGACCATTGTCAGTCTCCTTGGTGCCGTGTCTCCTGTACAGTACAGAATGCGGTGAGCTTGTCAAATTTACATAAATCTTCAATCGCTAGCAGTGTGACTCTGAAGTGCTGTACTGTATGTTTGTAAGATTTCTCCCCAACAAACACAACAATGTCGACGAAACGTTTGCATTGCCAAAGGCACCTGTGGTAGCACCCAAAAGGCAGAGGAAGATGGTACCGCACAAAAAGTTGGACTTCTGGACATGCTAAAGTAAGGTAGAAGTATAAGGCACACCGGATTATAAGGCACATTAGGCAAAACAAATTTCACCTATTGCCGGTTATTTTTAGAACGTAACTCCCGCGATAAACGAGAGACCACAGTACACAAATTTTTTTTAAAAATTACATATGATAAAGGATCTAAAGGTAAGGACATTTATTAAGACGAAAACAGAACTGCACTGTGTTTGTGTCTTATTATGGAAGAACTCCACATTCATTTCTTATGTACTTGCTAACATTTGTGGTGGCAGTACTCATAGCTTTCTGGCTTTGTATGTTTTCAGACAAGCTAGCTTCTGACATGATTAAAACATAAATTTTAAGATGACCTACCCAACTAAGAACGTTTTACAGACATGGTACACAAAAACACTTGCAACAGAGGCAAAGTTACCCAAGTATACGGGAACTGTATATACAGGAACTGTATACTTGGCTGAGCACATTACTGCCCTGTAAAACAGGAGAAATAGTGCAGAGGAAACACGCTGCAGTTGGCCTGGTCAGTCTTGCCAGAACTATGTGCACAACTCAGTGCACAACAACTTGCCTACTGGTGTTGGCCAGAGGGGCCGATGGCGTGATATGGCAGCCTCGCTTCTGTCAGTCTGCCCCAGGGCAGCTGTGGCTACAACCGTAGCTTGCCTCCACCAGTGTGTGAATGTGAGAGTGAATGAATAGTGGCATTGTAAAGCGCTTTGGGTGCCTTGAAAAGCGCTATATAAATCCAATCCATTATTATTATTATTATTCAGTCCTAAGGTACTCTACTGCCATCTACTGTCCAAAGTGATATGCATGCATTTGCAATACAAAACTTGGAGGACTTCTTGAACCTTATCATACCAGTAAACAAAGTGAAGCATCCATGATTGCCTACATATTTAACAAGACTTGATTCACAATTTTGACCACATATTTGTGTGGGTCACAAAGGCTATAGTAACACAAATAATCTGTGGTTACAGCCAATGTATGCAGAAGAGCATCTCTGAATAGTATGGAGCAGCAGATGACCACACCAGGCTCCAGTCCTATCAGCTAAGAACAGGAAACTGAAGCTAACGTTTGCACAGGCTCACTTAAATTGGGCAGCAGGAGATTGGAAAAACATTGCTTGGTCTGATAAGTCTTGATTTCTGGTGGTGATTTGGGGCCAGCATTTGAAATAAGCAACATCAAACCACTGAATGATCATGCCTTGTATCAATGGCTCAGGCTGCTAAGATATTTTCTCAGCTTCTTCCAGCAGGTCGCCACGCCGTGTCACAAAGCTCAAATGATCTCAAACTGGTTTCTTGAACATGACAGTGAATTCACTCTACTCAAATGACCTCCACAGTCACCAGTTCTCAGTCCAATAGAGCACCTTTGTGATGTGGAGAAGCAAAAGCTCCTCATCAGCTGTTGAATTTACGAATTAAGGCAGTTCTGAAGGCAGATGGGCCCAACCCCGTAGCAAGATGTACCTAATAAAATGCTTGGTTGGTGTATTTGGGTTTTGTACAGTTTTGGACAGTTATATTTTCTCAATTTGCTGACTGATTTATTAAATTTATGAAATGATTGATTTACATTTTGCCATTGTTTTCCCTGAGCCCCTGTGAAGAACCTCTGGTTTTACAAAATGCTAAATACGCTGTACTTACCATTTCAATATTCTGTCACTGAATAATTTTTTGTAGGTGTCACAATTCAAGACGCAACTTTCATCAGCCACACTCGTGTGTCTGGATGGTAACATTCCCACCTCAACCATCAACTATGTTTGTTGTTTTGCTGAAAAGCGCAACATAAATGGTAACCAATGGAAAGACATGATTCTAAAAAATCTCAAAAATGTGCTTTTATTGATTGTAACACTAAGATTTCCATATGTATCGCAGTTTGGTATGAACCGACCGACTCAGAAAAGGCTTGTAAGCCTTTCCTTTCAAATGCCTGGAAGTCTTTGTCCTATTCATCTCCAAACCTGGCAGAGCTGTGCACCATGAATAAAACACTGGGTGTCAAAACACCTGAAGGTAAACTATGTTACTCCTCTTTTATCAGCGAAAGCCATCAAAAAACAAATTCACACCCTCTGCTATTGATGTTAGAGCTCTTGTCAAAAATGCAAATACTCTGACGGAAGCTGAGGATGTGGTTTTGTATTGCGGCAGTGCTGCCGAGCACACTCGACGAGACGCTCAGTGTTGCTGTGGCTCTCTCGCGCCCTCTTCTGGAACATCTTCACTGCCTGGTGGTGACTCTAGGGGCTAATGGCGTGTTGCTGTGTGGAGAGTATGATGAAGGCACAGTCAACTTGCAGCCAAGAAAACAGAAGAGGGTAAGGATGGTCTTCATGCCAGCTTGTAACGATTTGCTCTGACAGTAGTGGTAAAAATGGCTTTTTTCCTGCTTCTGTTTGCAGAAGAGGCAGCTTTGTGGTCTCCACTACCCAGCACTTGCTGTGACCCCAGAGGAGATAATGAATGTGTCGGGAGCTGGAGATAGGTGCTAAAAATTTGCTTGACCTACTTCATCCATCTTGTTCTTATTTGACTTTCATTTCCTTTGTTTCTTCTGCTGCAGTTTTATCCACTTTTCAATTTCTATGACCTCTTTCTCTCCCCATCTCACTGGCATTCTTTCACTGAGTCACAAAATGATGGTGAAACACTCAAACAAAAGACTCTCATCTCCCCTTTGTTTCCAGTCTTGCAGGTGCCTTAATGGCAGGGATTGTCCTGGGGAAAGACACAGACAGCTGTGTTCGGATGGGACTCTTGGCTGCAAGGACATCTCTGGCATCCCCGCACCCCATCGCTCCAATGCTCACTTTAGATGCTGTAAACCCCAACAAAGTCCACACTCAGACCTGGCCCAAACCAAGCCTTGTGTGGATTGATTAAAAAATAATAAAAAATTGTGTTAGCTTTGTAATATTCTTATGGAAACTGTGTGTATTGTGACCGAGGAAACTATAAAGAACAAAAGAAAAAATATTGAATTCTAATTTTCCTTGATTATTAATGTTCTGTAATAATTGTATCTTGCAAAATATGTCAAGCAGCTTTGTTAATTTTATACAGCCATATGATAACCAAGTTCAATAAACAGATTATAAAAAATTATGAATTCAAGGGCATTCTGGTGCTTTGATTTCTAAAGAATGAGACAGTCAATGGCTTGCAGTTGAATAATTACTATGATGATTTTGTGAAAGGCACTAAATACAAAAGAATCTATAAAAACATTACATTAAGGACAGACGGAAAGCAAGTTATTATGAACCAGTGTTTTTGTATAAATATTTTCTATTTATGTTTTAATTATGCTTACACAATAACATATAAAAACAAGATTCTATAATATTGGATGGGTAAGATATTCCTTTATATTTTTGTGTCACCGCAACTATATATTGAATAAAATCTGTTAAAAAAAAAAAGCTTAAATAATCAGAATCAGAATCTTTAATGACATTGTAGGAGTGAAACAAACATTGAACAACGAAATTGAGTGTCAATTATCTCAGTGCAAAAGAAGACAGATAGATAGATAGATGAAAAGTACACATAAGGAGCTAAAGATAAAATAGTGTAGAAAATAAAATAATGGCGAAAAATAACACAAAATCTAAATGTAGTGCAAAGGAATGATATGTAAAAAGTTGAATATAACTAACATAGTAATGACGGCTGATTTAAAATATATGCATTTTGAATTTAGAAAATAATGGCGAACAAAATTTCTTCGTAAGTGCGTTGCAGTGGGAACTACATTCCTCTTGAACGTAATGGAACGATGGGAAAATGTAAAAACTACATCTCCCTGAAAGCATCAGCCCATCTGCGCAGACTCAGTGGCACTGAATACTTGCCCCACTCCCTCCTCCCAACTATAATGCTAGCTAAGATGGTGGTTTGAGCGTAAATTGTCTCCACAATACCAAGAAAAGAAAGGGGCAAAATATCTTTATAGCCTTTTAATTACAACAGAACAACACAACTACTGGTATCTTACGTAACCCTCTATAGATATTTTGACATTTCAGATACATTGGCTCGCAGTCCCCGCCCAATTTAGTGTGACTCCCTTGGAGAGGAATCCTAAGCTAAATACGGACAGGGTAAGTAACGCTAACCAAGCTGCTAGCTGAGCTAGCCAGCTTCCATTCTGCCTCAATAAATGAAGGGCAATTATGTCTGTTGCGATTTTACTGACTGACTGTAAAGTTTTCTCACTCTTCATGAATTTCTGCCCAGCTAATCTTAATGTCGTTTGAGCAATGACAGTTGTTTATAGTGCCAACAACTTGTTCCCTGTTCAGTGTTAGCTTATGTAAGGCCTCGTCGTCAGCTCAACTCCAAACCCTCGTACACTCTGATAATGTAGCCGGCTAACTACGGGTTAGCTTAAGCAAGCTGTCACTTTTTATATAGGGGGGCACCATAACGTTATGTCATACGTTTTTTTTAAACTACGAACGTCAATATTGGGGAACGTCTCATGTCCACATGCATTATATTTGTGATTAACATCGCAGTTGTCACGGAATACTTGGTCTCAATCAGACCGGCGTCTTTTGCCAGTTCGCGGCTAATGTTAGCTTAGCCCGTGGTTAGTCAAATAACATCTGTCATAACGTACGATCCAGGAGACTAAGCAGCTAAAGTTACCAGCTTGGCCAACACGATTTGTTCACGACTTTAGTGGGGATGTCTGCGAGTGAAAATGCTAAACGGCGCTAGCCGTGTACGTGTAGGGTTATTTGCGAAAATGCTGCCCGGCATTGGATGTCTATAGTCTTTTAGGTTTTTATCGAGCTCTCGATGGGCTCGTCTGCTGGCAGCGGTGTTGTCACGTAGAAAACAGGCTGGTGTTTAAATGCCAACAACAGGCGATTCATTCCTAAATAAACCTATTTTATTGTATTTGTCTTTAACGTCGACCATGACGTGTCAGCCCAAGAAAGATACCACAACATCCGCATTATCACTTTGCGACCATTAGTTCTGTTTTTTTAAGGATTGGGTTGGTACGTACACCCATTTGGCTTATTTTAGACCTAGCTAGAAAAACCAGTGCCGCCCAATGAAAAGACCTCAACAGAATGCAACAAATCTTCCATCTGTGGAGGCCAGAATGACCCGTTATTATTCAAGCCTTTTCGTGGTCATCTGTAGAGGTGTTACCGATGAGTGTTTCTCTTTGCGCGATGTAGCACACTCAGATATATTTAACTGTTATTGAGGACTAACGAAAACGGTCGGATATATTAATTTAGGACCGTTTGAAATAGTATTGAGACACAAATGTGTCAATTGTTGACACCTTTTTCTTAATCTTTGATGTATCACTTAAATATTACAGCTCTGTGTGTAGCACAATGATTTTCAGCTGTATTACTCGGGAAGCACTGAAATCCTGAGCTGATACAATGTTTGAAATAACAGTTTGGCCTATAGCTGATGCCGATAGGGGTGGGTGTGTTGTTGTTTTCATTTATACCTCCCCCCCTTTTTTGTCTTTTTTTCTTTCTTTTTTTACAAAAGAAGCAAAAAATCTTGACCAGATTGTTTTAAAAATCTCCAGGTAATCAACTAGGCTGATACTGATGTTTAGCTATTATAGTGGTGCTTCTCTACTTTGTGCTGTCATTTGATTAAAAAACGTTGTTTTAAAATGCTGGGTGATCTTAAGTAACTGTTTTGGCATTCAAAAAATTGCATTTAAAAATGCAATTAAAAGTATTTTGGCGTGTTCACTGATATATTGTCACGTTGGAAGTTCAATTGAAACTGCTATACCTTTCTGCTGTTAAGCATCTGCACTGACAACAAGTTCAGTCATTCTAAATAAATTGTAAATATATTGCTTGCTATATTTAGTCAGTTCTGAGTGGAGCTCTTATACTCTTCATTTATGTTTTGGTAGCCCTGTGCTCTGTGATCCGCTTCAGTACTCAGCCTTGCTGCGCCATAGGATGTCCCACAGCCCTGAAATGAAGGACGACCCCATGGAGTGCCCACTGTGCATGGAGCCGCTGGAGATTGATGACGTCAACTTCTTCCCCTGCACCTGTGGCTACCAGATCTGCCGCTTCTGTTGGCACCGCATCCGTACAGATGAGAACGGCCTCTGCCCCGCATGCAGAAAGGTGAAATGGATGTAGATGCCATTAAGCTCATTAAACAGGAGGATGATTTGTCTGGCTCAGCAGTCTTGTTGGAGGAGACATCATGTAATTAGAATTACACAGGTGTAGCTTGTGTGTAACCATGCCTTAAATTAGTAATTTTTTTTCCTTTGAATGGGAGATATTTCTGTTTGTAACGCAGTTCTTTGTGTTTTTGTGTAGCCTTATCCAGAGGACCCTGCTGTGTACAAGCCTCTGTCACAGGAGGAGATCCAAAGGATAAAGAATGAAAAGAAGCAGAAACAGAATGAGAAGAAGCAAAAGGTGACAGAAAACCGCAAGCATCTGGCCAGTGTCAGAGTGGTCCAGAGAAATCTGGTGTTTGTGGTGGGGCTCTCGCAGCGACTCGCTGACCCAGAGGTGAGTGTAATGCTGACATTACACTTCAGCTACCTGTGACAGGAGCGTTGAAACTTATGGTATTCAGTTTGATGCAGCTAAGGAAGTGGCTGTGTCACTGTAGATTTGGGCTTGACAGATGCAGTGAAGTTTAAATGTACTTTGTTGGAGAATGATCTTTATGTATATTTAAATGTTTTTACCTGCAGCTTCCTCGTGATTCGTGATTCTGTTGAATATTCAGTTTGAAAGAGCTCAGTATCTCCAGCACTTTGTCACAAGTGTTGCTGTGTTTTACCCACAGGTCCTAAAACGGCCGGAGTATTTTGGGAGGTTTGGGAAAATCCATAAAGTGGTCATCAACAATAGCACATCTTACGCAGGTTCACAGGTGAGGAGGGTGGATTAGGTTAAAACGGCAATTTAATAATGAAAATCCTCTTTCATAGCTACAGTGAGCTCATAAAAGTATGCAACCGCATCAATGGCATGTTTATTTACCTGTTTTGTTTTTTAGGGGCCTAGTGCCAGCGCTTATGTTACTTACATCCGCTCTGAAGATGCTCTAAGAGCAATACAGTGTGTGAACAATGTGGTTGTTGATGGCAGAACACTCAAGGTGAGAAGTTGACCCAAAAATCTTTGTTAATTTTTAGTGATTTTAGTAGTCTTTTAAAGTGCACAAAAATTAGTCATTTTATTCTTCATTTTCTTTTCTGCTTCTAGCTATTTAACACAAACGTCATTGTAAACAATGCAGATTACACAGAGAAGATAAAGAATTCTTTGAAAAGAATTAGTATGAATTTCTATGTAAAATTTTCTTCTTCTTCTATTTCTTTCTTTTGCAGGCTTCTTTAGGCACAACAAAATACTGCAGTTACTTCCTCAAAAGTATGCAGTGTCCCAAACCTGATTGTATGTACCTACATGAGTTGGGGGATGAAGCAGCTAGCTTTACTAAAGAGGAGATGCAGGTACACTTTTTTTTTTTTTCCTCTTCCCACAATGAGAGTCAGTTGTGGTTTAAAGCACCTTTTTGACCCATGTTATGTTGTTTCTTCAGGCAGGAAAACATCAAGAGTATGAGCAAAAACTCCTCCAAGACCTCTATAAAATTAACCCTAGCTTTCTACAACCTCCAGCTTGTGGAACAGAAAAGTCAAAGAGTAAATCCAACTCCACACAGAGGTTGGTTTTTATTAATATTTAGATTTGTTGTATTTTTATTATTTACTCACAGTGCAGCGGAGGCTAATTTCTGTCCTGCTTTGTAACAGAACCAACAGTAGCAATGGTAAAGATGGGTGGCCGACGCTGTCAGGGCATAACAAACTGTCCAACGGGCTTTCAGAAGACCGCAAGTCCCCTCCACTGCTAGACTATCTAGACCAAGAAGCTATTACTTCAGATGGGCTAGAAACAGAGCTAGGTCCAGGCCAGCGTACTGCCTTGTCCCCCTTTTCCTCTAACTGTGACAGTAACAGGTACATGGATTTTTCCTCCGGAAAAGGACTTGCATGTTATTGAATAAAGCAATTGTGTATTTATTTTGCAATGACCTTTTTTTTTTTCTGTCTATATATAAATTTTCTACCTGCAGTCCCAGTGACAAACCTCCAGAGTCTATCGGCATGGTAAATGGCGAGACTTTACAACAGGTAATATAGCATTAACCAACCTCTGTGGTTCTTTTGTTTGAATATAAATCTGAGTATGAATCAGCAGTAATAAGGACAACTTCACAAACATTTTCTTCTTTCTTGGTTTTTTTTTCTTTTTTAATAAAGATACCCACAAGTGACTCGCCCTCCCCTCCCCCGGGTTTAACTAAGCCCAGCCTGGTAGTGCCCATCAGCATGTCAGACATCACAGCCCGTTCGCCCTTTGAGGGTGCTGCAGCTGAGTCCCAGTCACTCTTTTCAGACAACAGTAACTTCAGACATCCAAACCCCCTCCCTGCTGGTCTGCCACCCTTCCCCAGCTCCCCTCGCGGCAGTTCCGACTGGCCTATGACCCCTGAACCACAGAGCCTCTTCACATCAGGTAGAATAACACCATGTTTAATCTAGCTGTCAAACATTTAGATTACTTCTATCTGCTGTATTCTAAATTTTCTGTTGAAAAATGTTCCGTTTTCTAAACATTGAGCCAATATAACTAATGCCGGTAATGTAAATGATAAGCAGAAAATGCTTAGGCACAAGTTGCACTTAAATTTTAATGTATCTAATACCTATTCAAGCTCAAACGTATAAGACTATAATAAAAAGGGGAAGTTTGTTTAATTTGCATGTAAGGAAATTTCAAAACTATTGCAGGTGTAATCTTTATCATCTAAGTTTATCAGGTAGTCGAAGTTTTGTGTCTCCTATAACCTCTGTGTTTTCTCTCCCTTCAGACACAATACCAGTGTCGTCCTCCACAGACTGGCAGGCGGCCTTTGGCTTTGGCTCATCCAGCAAACAGCAGGATGACGACCTGGGCTTTGATCCTTTCGATGTGACTCGCAAGGCTTTGGCCGACCTGATAGAGAAGGAGTTGTCAGTACAGGATCAGAGCCCTTCATCCCCAGGGCCCCTCATCCAGGGGAGCAACCATGGACCCAGCCTGCCACCCTCCAACCCTAACCCCAGCGCTTCCCATCACTTCCCCAGTGGCCTCCCACGTGTCCCACAGCACCACAGAACCATCTACAGCTCCTTCAGTTTCCCCAGCACTCACAACAGCCAGGCCAGTCAGCAGCAGCCAGCTGCCAGACACCCCTGGTTGGGCGTGCCCACACGGAATAACCTCACACACTTGAACCACTCAGCCAGTGCTGCCTCACACAGTAATTTTCTGGACCTGAATCTGCCGCCTCAGCACAACACAGGGCTGGGAGGGATCCCCATCTCAGGTACCAGACCCGTGGGTCACTTTGGCACCTTTCTGTGTCACATTGCAGTAGTGCATGCAAAACAGACAATCAACAAGCTATTTAATTTCACAGCACATGTGTGCCGCGGCATGGCATTATGATACTTGTTTTGATTAGCATGTATTGATTTTTTTTTTGCTGGCAGATGCAGTTTTGTACTTAAACACAAAAACACCTGAGGAGCTGACATGTCTGTTTACTTCTCTCTTGTAGAAAACAGCAGCTCTATAGACGGCTTAAATGTGAAAGAGTGGCAGGATGGTCTCAGGGCTCTTCTGCCCAACATTAATATCAACTTTGGGGGCCTCCCAAATTCCTCGTCCTCTTCCTCCTCCTCATCCTCCAACAGTGTTAACCACATTGGTGGGCCAGCTGGACCTGCAGGCATGTCGCACAGCCTGAGCTGGGACGGCACAGGCAGTTGGATGGACCCCGCTATTATTACAGGTTGGCAATTAGTTCACAGCAACATTTCACATCTTTTATGAAGCAAAAATCCAAAATAACTGGTTTGGGCTTTTGTTTGTTTGAAATTATTGTTTAGTCCTAAAAGATTGGTCTGTAAAAACATCAGCATTATTAGTGAAATTACTTGATATTTAATATTTAACATGATAAAGGCTGACACGTTTAACCCTTTAAGACCTACCATAGAACCAAGTCCGCCAGAGCTTATATTATATTTTTACATGCTGTGGAGCCATTTTTGGGAGCATTTCAAGTTGCTATACATCAATACAACCATTATAGCCCAGATTTTAATAATATGTATTCATTAAGTGCATAGTAATTACATAAATTGCAAAAAAGTGCAATAAACTACAAAAAAATTGAAAATCGTTTTTGATTTTTTAACATATATTTGTAGTTAGAGAAATTTAAGAGGCTTATCCCTCAAAACTGTAAATACAAAAAAGTTGCACAAAATAGTTTTCCACCACAGGAAATTTATTTTGAGTGTCTTCATAGTTTTATTTTTGAAATACACCAATTTTTATACACTGCAGGAAAAACGAAAATAAATATTATACTGCAAATTTGCAAAAAAGCAGCATATGCATCAAAATAAACTATTTCCAGCAGTGCAATATGAGTCCTAAGCATCCCAAAAACGACACAGAAAGTCATAAAGTCAAAGATAACTTTTAAAAAGAGCAGTATAGGCCCTGAGGCCCTGATCGCAAAAAAGACTACATTTCCGCGAAAATGACGTCACTTCCGGTTTCGGCCAGGTAATGGCGGAAATGCAAAAGTTCGCGCTGACGTCTATTCCAACATAGGAAGTGTTATGGACAGCTGATCGGATCGGTAAAGCGTGTTTCTGGAATATTATGTTTTTGTTCCTGCAAGCGCTTTTTATGCAGTTTTTGCAAAGCTATATGTGGAAGGAAACCGTGATCTAGGACAAGCTGATGCCATCAGATGTAAGTACAACTCCTCCGGTTTCATATGCAAAAAAAATTTTTGCGCTAGCTTACGTGGTTGCAGTGCTACTGGGATTTAAAAATAGTTACACATAACAGAGCGTTCCCGCTCCGATCGGCTCTAAAGGGTTAAGCAAGTTTAAAACTGGGTATATACAAATCATGGATGAGTTATTAGATTCTTTTTTTGTTTTGTCTTTTGTGGTAATGGAAATCAAGTTATTATCTTTCGCCAAGTCATAATTGTAAGCAGTCATTTTCCATCTGGTCTGGTAGTGAGGATGAGTAGTTTGGTATGACGTCTGATTTGAATGTCAAACATATCCTGGGAAATTCCATCAGCGTATTTAGCAGAATAATAGCAAGGAAAGAGCACCATAAATATTTTACAGGCATCAAAATGCTTCCTCCTTTTTTAACTATCATAGAAGTGGCACAATGTGGTCATTTATGACATTTTTGAGCAGAGGGAGGAGCGCGAGCGACAAGCTCACACAAGACTAACCCTGGAGTTCTGAAATTTTTACAGCTTTGGATGACAAAATGAAGAAAGTATGAAGAGTTTCATTTTTTTAGCATAAAGCGTAAATGTGTGCCAGCTATTATGACTGATAACAGAAAAGACAAAAAACATTTTAAAGTGTTTTTTAAACTGATTTAGTGTCTTAACTACATGATTAAGAAAAGCCTTTCAAATGAAGTTGCATAACTTTTCCATTTTGATGTGTCATATAAGCAATATATTGTTATATCGAATAGAAATGATGAGTAAAGTCACCAATGACAGCACTACTCTAAATGTTTCAACAAAGCAGCTGATCACAAAAATCATTGTCTTTATGTCAGATTTGTGTTGTGGTGTTTTTTTTGCCATCACTCATCTCTTGTCCTCCCTCTCCATAACTCCCCGCAGGCATCCCAGCCTCAGCCGGCAACAGTTTAGACTGCCTCCAGGACGATAACCCACCACACTGGCTTAAATCCCTGCAGGCGCTCACAGAGATGGACGGCCCTGCCAGCTCAGCGATGCCCACTCCCCAGCCCCTCCACAGCAGCCTCCTCGATGCCCACATCCCTCTTCACCACAGAGCCGCCGCCGGCTGGGCTCCCTACCTTCCCCCTCCCACAGCCAATCCCGCCAGTCAGTTCCACTCCCCTCCCCCAGGCTTCCAGACCGCCTTCAGACCCCCAGGACAGCCCTCCACAGAGCTGCTACAGAGTGCTGCTGTGGACCGCCACTGAACATAGACTACAGCAGACACCCATCCATTGCCCCACTACCACTTTATACCCACTCATCTTGTACCCTCCCCCCTCCCCCTCCCAATGCAATACACACCAATCTGCAGAGTATGAAAAATTAACAAAGTAACAAACATGCTTTCATCTTTTTTCTCTTCATCCTTCCTTTTTGTCCACTCTGAAGGCATTTTATTTTGTTTTGTTTGTGGCACACAAGTTATCAGTACCTTTTTGTCTGCTGCATTCACCACTCCTTAGACCTAGTTCTGGGTGTAACATGGGATTCATTATGTAGCTTACTGTTAACGGAGAGCACAAGAATCAATATAGGATCGAGCACCCAGTGGTGACATGAGAGTTAACTCCACAAACTGGCAAATAAACAAATTAGCTGATGTGAGGTCTTTTTATTTTAAAAGTAACTAATAATTAAGCATGAACAGCATTTGTGTGTTTGAAAGTTGAAGTCTTGATTAGTTTTCGAGGAATGAACCAAGCTGTGAATCTGCTCTTTGAAGCTTTGCCCCAAAGACCCTCATCCTCCCCAGTTTAACAGGAGTCTGTGAAACGGTTAATTCTTACAGTTGTGTCGAGAATAAGGAGAGATGAAAGAGGGAAGCCCTTTTCAGACATGGGATTCGTGACATCACCTCGTTCAAAGGGAGTTGTCATTCTGTCTTGAGTCACCTTTATATTTATGTTTATTCAGATATATAAGGGAAGGGAGACAAAAAAAAGAAAAGACTTGCTGCTTTGCTTCTCCTACCGTACCCTGCTTCTTACACACAGGCATCGAGACAGATCTGTCTTTGGAAATAGGCAAATCACATCAAAGAAGATTGTAGTAATCACATTGTGAATGAGAAAAGGAGTCGATTAGATAAATTATCATTGTGTACATGTAATTGCTGTTTAGAGCCGCCTCCTAGTGAATCATCATCGTGTGCGTGCCTATCCACCAACATGCCTGTTTGCAATCAAACTTCAAATTGATTTGTAAATGCCGTCAGGTCCAGCCGTACAAGACGGTGATTGAAATACAGAAAAAGTGACCATCTAGACGTTTAGCTGATGTGTAAGATTAACAAAAAGAAGCGCATGTCTGAAGGGGGCTGGAGAGAAGAGGGGTTGGTCTTAGCTTTTTGTTGAGTGGGTTCAAAAATGAATAAATAAAACGAAACCTCAAAAACAAAAAAAGAAGCTAAGAATTGGTTAGTAAAGGTCAAAATGCAGATGAGACGGGGGAGTTGAGGGCACAGGCTATGCATGGGCTCCCTGTTAGGTAAGGACACAAATGGCCTGCTTTGAGAGGCCACTTGGCTCACATTCTCTTTAGTCGAGGGGAACTCCCATTGGCCCCGTCCTGCTGGAGGGAAAATTTTGCTGAACCTCTGTATCAGAGGATAGAGCATCGCCTAACCGCAGGGAGCCAGGGCTTTGGGAGATCGTGGCACACATCCTGAGCACTAGGGTTAGACTCACAGTGCCACTGTGTGGTACCTACAATAGCTAGCCCTAACATGGACAGCCACCACTTAGTAAGGACAATGACTAGATGGATGAGGATATGTCGAATACTAACGAGGGTAATAAAGGGGTTAACAGGTCCCTTTGTTTGACCCACGAGGGCTTAAACGAGGCCTTAAAATGGACAGATGAGAGAGAGTGAGAGAGAAGCTTGAGCGATAGGAAGGAGAGCATCAGGACTGCTGAAAAATATGCAATATTGTACATGACTTTGACAACTGTATCTGATCATGTGTCACAAAGGAAGGTGCCGCAAGACAATACCAAGTACTGTAGTAGTGATTTAAGGAGCCTTTAGGATTTGAAATCAACCTCTCTGACCACCACCTTTTTTTCTTTTTGAAGTCTTAATTCTGATCTGTGTTTGCTCTCTCTACCGCTCTCTTCTCTCTCAATCTTGCTCTGTCTCTCTGATCCCCATCCTCCCCCCCTGCTGTTCTCTATTTAACAGTATTCACAAAATGAACAAAGTCATCCAGGAGAAACCAACACAGAGTCATACAATGGGTTTTAACATGATGTTGCAAGGAAAAAATAAACAAAACGACAAATTTGAGGCGCTTAAAGGAAGTGAACTGTCCTCTGCAGGTCTGGAAAAATGAACCTTAAATAAAACTAAAAACTCTGAGCTGGTGTTTGTCTGCTGTTGTCTTCTCATCACTGCCTTTCTGCAGAAAATACAAATCCCAGGAAGCTCACTTTTAAGTTGCTCCTCTATTATTCCAAATCCTTCCACTGGGGGGCAGATCACTTTTTGTCAGCTAGGAAGCTCTGCAGTCAAACTTCAGCTGAGCACACAAGGTGACACAGAACGACACAGACTACAGTTTTTC
This sequence comes from Mchenga conophoros, assembly GCF_057382185.1. Taxonomy (NCBI): domain Eukaryota; kingdom Metazoa; phylum Chordata; class Actinopteri; order Cichliformes; family Cichlidae; genus Mchenga; species Mchenga conophoros. Next base: position 17,472,585 of record NC_140532.1, on the reverse strand, counting down.
AAATACACCGCATTTTCACCACTAAGCGTTTTCAGTGATTGGATATAGGCAGAGTACTGATGGGCATGATCCTTGGTCAGATTTCTTTGAATGCAACATCTTTTCATTGCAGCATTGCTGCCAGGAGCAGAGCATGTGTGCGTATCACTGTCCTTTAGTTTGCAGCTCTGCACTCTCCCCAGCCAATGCAGCAGTAGATACCTGCTGCAGCGAGGTCTCTTCTTTTTTTTTTTTTGTCCTGCAGGACTTCTGACAGACACGGGGAGGAGCACAGTTATTACTCTTTACAGTGTCTCCACTATTTCTGCAGTCAGTTAACTGAATCTGATGCCTCCAATATGCTGTTTAACTCTGAATATTGTTTCTATGGGAGATTAATTACACATACATGATCTGAAGGTCCCAATTAGAACCAGAAGTAAACGTTTTTATTTGGCAGTTTAAGGTGTTAAAATTACTTATAACTGTCATAGTTTAAAGTCTTTCAAGCTCACTATCCTTCTGTAGCATGTACAATAACATTTCAAGTTCAACAATATCATATCAATATCACAATATCATTTTCAAGTTGTTTATGAAGACTGTCCAGATTCAAATGCAATAGTAGGTATGAGAATGCTTTAATAATAAATAAAAATAATGATGTGAAAATATTAAATCCTTAATATCCAGAAATAAGCATCATAATAATGAAAACTAAAGCAGAAGCAAATCACACTGAAGAATCAGAACAAGCAGCACTTGAAACTGTTTTTTCTTGGCGTATTTGTCTATGATCTCCAGATAAAGTTTCAATAAACAAAACACACTCGGTGTATTCGCCGATCAATCGAAGGAAAGAATTATTCAGTTGTTCAAATGGCCAATGACGTCTTTGTTTCTTTCATTCGATTAATCGATGAGTCGGCTGGTGCTAAGTGGACATGTGGCTAAAATGAACACCCCGGGATGCTTGGAGCTGCCCCGCCTCTAGTTTTAGGCTGCAGGTGCTGAGGAGGCACCAACAGAGGAAGGTGAGTGTAAATAATGCAGGCAGGCAGCAGATTCAGGGGTTGTGACAATGAGTCAGCAGCAACACAGATGGAGGGGGTGGGTTGGGGGGGCTCCGCTGTGAGTGTTCCCGGGCCAACAAACACTCGTGCAGACTGATGAAACATAATGGAGGGATCGTAGCGATGATGCATGACTGACGTCTTTAGAAATCTGTTTTCTCCAGCTATGGAAAATAACTCTGGCGTTTGGCGCCGTTTCTGCTCAAGTGGAAAAAGATCGGCACTGAAGAAGGCACGATGGACTTGCGGATTAGTTTATTGATTTGCTTGCTTTGATGAAGCTGCATAATTACGTTCATCATAAGGCTAAAGAGGATGGTGGATGACTAAGGTGTAAAGGTTAGAGGTAATTCGTAGAGAGGTATCGATTTTTGCAGCACATCGCAAAACACCTGGGTCAAAGCAGATCATATTGGATCATAAAAGAACGTTTATGCTTATGAGACTTTAAATTCCAGGCTTCTTTTGTCTGTTTTTCTACAAAACCAACTCATTTTGCACTGAAGTAAAAAAAAAAAAAAAACACACATGAAACTCTGCTCAGGTGTTATCTCTGGATGAAGCAGAAAAAGCCCTGATTTTTCACTCTTCCACAGAGCTGTCCTCTGCAGGGGTTCAGTCTGTTAAACTGCTGAAGCCTCGCTTTCCTTGAGGACTGCAGCTACAGTATATGAGGATGTGTGCAGAGGGCACAGTAGCTGCAGTCACTGTGAAGTATGACATTGACAAATTATTGACCCTTACTAAATTAGAACTTTAAACTTAAAGATATACACAAAATACAAAAGTATGAAATACTAACACAGAAAAAGCCTGTACAGAAATGATGTGTGGAAAATAAAAGGCTATTTTTTTATTGTTTTCCGTGGTGTCTCTCTTAGATACAGGAGCAGGAAAATGCCCAGCAGTCAATTCCATTTATTTGACAGGAAGTGACATCAGAGGTTAGGGGTAGCAGCATACTGACCTTGCTGTACAGCTAGTCTTCTTCATGTTACCTGAATCAACCAAAGTCTTCAGCATATCAGAAACCAAGTTACTGGTCTTCAAACCGTGCATTTGTGTCAGACAGGACAGTCTAAACTTAGTTTTAGGCTATGCAGTCTTTCATATGACAGCGTTATGATGGTCAGTGATGTACATGTGTAATTTCCTGGCCCTGGGCTGGTGCCCACTTGGGAAACCTGCAGGGACTGCTCTCAGCAGAAAGCACTCTCTCCATTTGTCAGCCTCTGACAGGCCCTCTCAGCAGTGGAGCTGCATGCACTGCAAAAAATGACCATTTTCACAATCTGTTTACTCTCATATTAGACTGATAAAAGTGGAGCAGAAATCTGAAACTGGCTAATAAATGAGTTGGTGAGCAGAAAACTAGACCACGGCCTTTGTGACAAATAAGTCATTTTAATGAAAAAACAAGGAAATGACTTTTGATAAAACATTTAAAGAAAACCAGAATGGTCCACCACAGTCAGCATGACTGGGCCAGGTAACACTCCATGTTACCTTATTTGACAGAACATTTTCTGTATATTTATCATAATACACATAAAATCCTTTAATGCTTGGATAAACAAAGCTTCAAATAACAAAACTGGTCTTAAAACCAAATAATTTGCCTTTGGGTCTGACTAAAGTATACAGAAAAAAACTTATCAGTGTTCCAAAAGCATAATGAACATATTTAACGGATTAATAATAAAATCAGGAAAATTAATCAATAATAAACATGAAATATTTTTTTAAAAATGGAATCATAAGAAAACATTACGGTGAATATTTTAGACTGAATTAAAATCTGTTACTTTTTCATAACTCAGTGAACGTATTAGCAGTTGCCTATTTATATTTTCCCAACCACAAATAGCAATGTAAGGAAACATGACAAGTCTGACAATTTAAGACACCTGGTGCACAAATTTAAGAGATATTTTATTTAGCTGAACAGTTTAATGAAAGAAATACTTTTTGCAGTGTGTACAACTCTAGACTGACCCACACGAGCCTTTACTGTAAATCCTCCAGCAGTCCAGTTAATGTGCCCTGGCCAGGAAAGCTGACATGATCCTCTATCATCACAGTATGTAATGGCTCCGCCATATGGGATCTGTGTGCAGTGCAACATGCACAGCAGCTTAGATCCAACAATGTCGCTGCATCTTGTCCTCTCCTGTGAGTTCAAACTAAGGCCACACCTTGCAAATGTCCAAGTACTTCTGAGCCTCTGAAAACGGGGGACTGTGGATAAAAGTGGCTTTAATTCCTAAAACAGTTCATGCTTCAAGTATGCACTTCTGTTGCAGCTTGTTTGCTTTAAAATTCACTGCGATGGTGTACAGAGGGAAAAATTATCCCCAAAATTTGCCATCGTCTAAAAACATGCACTAAAATCTACCTCCGCTTGCAGTAGGGAGTAGATTTCATCACAGTAGATGTCTTTCTGAAAGTCCTGTAACTAAGTTTAAGAGTATAATTCACCCACTGTTATCATATTCAAGGCCTTGTACCAACACAGAGCAGAGCAGCTACCTGAACGCCACTCCAACAGAGCTTTATTATCTTGTTAATAATTTTACCTCCTCACTATGTATGACTTTGGATACTGTAGCTGCTGTGAAAAAGAGAGCCTCAAATCAGAAGTACTTGACTCCCTGGAATAACTCTCAAATGGGCACCTTAAAGGAGGTAAGTTGTAAACTGGAGAGGAAAATCAAAAATTTAGAAGAACATCTTTTATCCTGGAAAAATAGTTTATAAAAAAGCTAGAATATTCATCATTGATTGAAGAAAATAAGAACAACCTTAGGTTTCTCTTCAGCACTATAGCGAGGCTGACAAAAAGTCAGGGCACCATTGAGCCAACCAGTCCTTCAGTGATAACTAGTAATGACTTCATGAATTTCTTCACAAATTTTTTTTTAATTATTAGAGAAAAATTACTCATAATCATGTCACAGATGTAACATTATCTACTTTCAGTACCATTGATATTCATTTACAGTCTTTTTCTCCAATTAAACTTTCTGAGTTAGTTCAGAAATTGCTTCCACTATGCGTGAAAGGGTTAGGCCAATCTCCAACCTTCTATTCATCTCAGAAATTCCTGAAAGAGTAGTTGTCAAACAGCTAATAGATCATCTGATCATCTGTAGAGGAATGGCTTTTTTTTTTTTGGCTTATTTAAGTTTCACCCAGGTTTCAGAGCTCATCACAGCACAGAAACAGCTTTAGTGAAGGTTACAAATTATCTTCTTATGGCCTCTGACAGTGGACTCATCTCTGTGCTTGTCCTGCTAGACCTCTGTGCAGCATTTGATACTGTTGACCATAACATGTTATTAGAGCAGTTGGTGCAAGCTGTAGGTATTACAGGTACTGCACTGCAGTGGTTTGAATGATATCTATCTAATAGACTTCAATTTGTTCATGTAAATAGAGAGTCCTCTTTACACACTAAGGTTAATTATGGAGTTCCACAGGGTTCAGTGCTAGGACCAATTCTGTTTACATTATATATGCTTCCCTTGGGCAGTATCATCAGAAAGCATAGCATACATTTTCACTGCTATACAGATGACACCCAACTTTATCTATCTATGAAGCCAGATAACACACACCAATTAGTTAAACTGCAAGAATGTTCGAAAGGCATAACGACCTGGATGACCTCTGATGTTCTGCTTCTGAATTCAGATAAAACTGAGGTTATTGTACTCGGTCCTGAAAATCTTAGAAATATGGTATCTAACCAGATTCTTACTCTGGATGGCATTACCTTGGCCTCCAGTAACGCTGTGAGGAACCTTGGAGTCATTTTAGACCAGGATATGTCCTTCAATGCACATATTAAACAAATATGTAAGACTGTTTTCTTCCATTTGTGCATTATCATTTTGAAATATCCTGTCTCAGAGTGACACTGAAAAACTAGTTCATGCATTTTTTTGCTTCCAGGCTGGACTACTGCAATTCATTATTATCAGGATGTCCAAAAAATTCCCTGAAAAGCCTTCAGTCCATAATGCTGCAGCAAGAGTACTGACGGGGACTAGAAAGAGAGAGCATATTTCTCTTATATTGGCTTCCCTTCATTGGCTCCCTGTTAAATCCAGAATTGAAAAGGTCATGAGTAATTAGGCCCCTTCTTATCTTAATTACCTTATAGTACCATATCACCCTATTAGAGCACTTTGCTGGATGTGGGCTGGATCAGGTGACCCTGAATCCTCCCTTAGTTATGCTGCAATAGGTGTAGGCTGCTGGGGGATTGCTTACCATCCCATGATGCACTGAGTATATCTTCTTCGGTCACCTTTCTCACTCACTATGTGTTAATAGACCTCTCTGCACTGAATCATACTTGTTATTAATCTCTGTCTCTCTTGCACAGCATGTCTGTTGACCTGTCTTCCTCCTCTCATCCCAACCGGTCGCAGCAGATGGCCCCGCCCCTCCCTGAGCCTGGTTCTGCTGGAGGTTTCTTCCTGTTAAAAGGGAGTTTTTCCTTCCCACTGTCGCCAAAGTGTTTGCTTAATGGGGGTCATATGATTGTTGGCATTTTCTCTGTATGTATTATTGTAGGGTTTGCCTTACAATATAAAGTGCCTTGAGGCGACTGTTGTTGTGATTTGGCGCTGTATAAATAAAATTGAATTGAAACTGAATTGAACCTAACTGTATTTGTCACAATAAGATGTGTTAAATTGCAAGGGTAGATGGAGGTAGTTGAGTTAATGGAATAATTTGCCATTTTGATGAAGATTCTGGTCAGTTAACATTCTCATGTGTTTGGTAAATATCAGTCAGCAACTTACTTTTTAAAATGGAGACACATTCTCTGGCCTAATGCAAAAAAACTCCCACCCAGCACTTTCAAGTACAGTAATTACATTTCTGCTTTAATCTGTATTACAAACAAAGTTTAAAAACAAGAAGTTATGTGCTGGGGTTTATTTCTTCCATACTCTTCACTGGTTCCTTGTTACCTCAGTATCAGTACAATATCATTCTAAAACTTCGCTCTCATAGAGACAGCTTACTTGTGCTTCCCAGAGTTTCCAAAAGTTAATTAGCAAGTAAAGTTTTCAAAGGCTGGACCAGTCTGTCTACACAAAGCAGACAATTTAGCAAAGAACCTATTTTGAATTTAATCTTTGGGCACTTTGGTACTGGCAGCCTGTCACAAAAACATGTTATTTCTTATTTCTTGAATATAGAAAATGTAACAGTAAAACAGTATGTTTGCATCCGCAAGTGGACTCTCAAAGAGCTACTAGCTGATATTTTGGTATTTCTCTGCATGGTTAAATCTGAAGAAATGATGAGCAGTACCTGAAAGTCATCTCCTTAAAAAATAGAAATAATCTCCCAGAAAGCTCTGACACAGGGCCAGAGAGAAGCATCTGGCCCTTCAGCTGATCCATGTACTGTTTGTAACAAAACAAACAAAAAAAACCCCAAACAACAACAACAACTAAGGTATGCCAAATTACACAATAATTGGAATAACAATCAATGGCCACAGGTCTTATGGATCCAATTTTAAAATTTGTGGGTCAAATCATTCATTCATATGTAGGCTTGCATTTCAGTCAGTGGTGTTGGAGATCTTCCCAAAGATGATGTATCTATAATTTATGGAATTATAGATGTAGAAAAGTAAGATCAGATTAAGATCCATCATGCGATACTGTCTGGAAAGCGTCAGATTGGCAGCAGCTTCATTTTTCTGCATGACTGTGATCACAAACACACTCCCAGTAAAAGCATATCTGGATAGAAAAACAAACAATGAAATGTTATCGGTTATGAATTGGCCTCCCTAGGGCCCAAACCTGAACATTATTGAAGCAGTCTGAGATCCTAGTGACAGACAACAGAATAAAAGGCAGCAAGCATCCAAAGAAAAGCTTTGAATATCCTTCAAAAAGCCTGGAAAACTATTCCTGAAGACTACTTAAAGAAATTATAAGAGAGAGTTCAGGCTGTGTTGAAAAATAAAGGTGGTCATTCAAATGATTGACTTAAGCTTGTTAGAATCATACAGACTCTGTTTTTGCCTTATATACTGTATTTCCATGTATATTTATGCATGTTTCAATAAACCACTCCACCTATTTCCCATTTTTCTGGCAAAATATAAAGAAATGAGAGTTGACTCGAGACTTAAGACTGAGAATTTAGCTGAACTCAGAGCGTTTTTTTTCATAAGGGAGAGGTGAAATAGATGTCCTGACTTTTGGCTCTCTTGTCACCACCATGAGAAAGTTGAACCGAGTGTATCGAGCCAACAAATAATCCAGCACTTCTGTCTGTATGATCTACCAAACATCATCTCCAGCATTGCAGTGACCTTTTCTGGTGGCTCAGACCCGACTCAGCATGCCCAAAGGGTTGTCGGGTTGTGTATATCTCAGCAGTGCTTCACATGGTGATATCCTTTTGTGGTTTTGTATTTGCCAGCCTTCTTGAGTTCAGCGGTGTAATTGAAGCAGGAAGGTCACAGCGGCAGTTTTGTTGATGTTAAGTTTTGAATTTTCTCCCTCAGACAAGTACGCTGACGCTGCACACTGGGCAGGAGAAGCATGTGAAATGAGATCCACATCACCCAATACCACAAGGACATATTCACACTGTGAGCACTGATAACGGATTCTACCAAATCTTGAGAGGATTTAAAGAAAATGTCCATAACAAAAAGTATTTAAACTGATGTGTTTTGAGCTGCGCGCTGGTCCACCGCTTTGGTCCAAACTGAAAAGCTACTACAGGTATTGGACTGAGTGGTTTTGTTGTTCCCAGGTAAGAAATGACTTTGATGATCCCCTGAATTTTCATTTAACAACACCACAACATTTACTTTTATGGGTCAGAGTGAACTCTATCAACACGTTGCTTACAGACAAGTTCCCCTGAGGGACATTTGAAGACCTTATTTGACCTGGAAAACTAATGAAGCCTCAGCTCTACTTCGTGTTTAGTGCTAATACTCAAATTCTGAGGTGCTAAAAGCAACAAATATTCACTTTTGTTTTTTTGTTTTTTTAAAAATGGAGTGTTTTCTGCAACCTGTTGGGGGTGAGGGGAGGGAGAGGGGACGAAAGAAAGACTGTTAAAGACTAATAATAACTAATTTATTCATTTTTAGACATATACACATAACATGCCTCTTTCATGCATCCACCTGTAGATTCCAAGGGGATATTTACTCATCACTCCCAAGTTTCCATGTCTATTACGTCTGTCTTGATGTCAAATTAAATGCAGTTATCTACTGTAATAAATAATTTTAAACATGAGAGGTGGTGTCTTTAGGTTCAGCTTGGGGTGCCAAACTATATGTTAACATGATGAGTGAATAATGGAAACTGAGTAAAGTCATGAGATTAGCGGCTGATTTCGGAGTTTTTCTTTGGGAACTTTCCCCTATATGAGCCACCAACTTCACTGGATCTTCTGTATCGCCACAGAAATGTGGGGCTGTCAGTGGCCTGAAGTGAAGTAAAGAGATACATTTAACTGCACTAAGTTTCACAGAGACCATTTGTGGACTTCTACGAGGACGAGGAAATTATGGATATGCCCTTAATTATTAAACAAGTGTGTCAGCAGCTTGGTCTGATGGAGGTAATGCAAAGAGGAAGTGGGCCAGCGAGAGGGCCTCAGCGACTGGGGGTGGTGGTGGTAAGAGACGGTGGTGGGATTGGACTTTGGGCCCAAGGGCTTTGCCTCAAGCATGGGAGATCCAATAATGCTGTCACAGCTATTTTGCACATTGTTAACAATGAAGTACCTGTATGATGCTGTTAGACGTGGGCTGCTTTGCACAGACTTGTCACTGATTTGGAGCTATAAATTCAACACCAGAGGACACTTGAGATTTGATATAGAGAAATCATACGATACTGTGCATACACAGCTGACTGGGCCTCAGTGAAAAGGCCCTTGAGAAACATTTTGGATGACATCGACAGGAATGGCATTGCATTTTTGTACGAGGGCTGTGGAATGAGTGTCTGTCTTCACAGAAATCAATCTGGGAATATCAGGAAGCCTGACTCAGGTGAATGGGCCAGCCGTTGTGTGCGAGTATGTGTGTGTGTGTGTGTGTGTGTGTGTGTGTGTGTGTGTGTGTGTGTAAGAGAAGCAGAATGAATAACAGAGAGAAGGAGGTAATGAGTACATGCAGCCACAGTACATCTCCATGCAGACCCAGCTGTAAGAACTTTTTGATCATGCATTTGTCTAACAGTTAACTAATAAAGTTTAATTCTCTGAGACGTGCTTAAGTGGTTGCGAGCTGCTCTAAAGCTTCCAGGGAGAAGGAGGAGGGATGCATTGAGCTCAGCTGAGGCCTGCTTCACCACAGCACTTCTGACTGTGCTCAGCAGGACAGTGGCTTAAACCCTCACAGCTTCAGCTACACTGAGGATGTTTCCTGGGTACATCTGTTCTACAACATGGCACTGCAAACAAACATCTGTGTGTAAAGTGAACTTTCTAAAGCAGGGGTTCACTAAGCACCCATTTGAGAAGCTGGTGCATGGATTAGTGTAATGTGTCTATTCAGAGAGCGCTGATTTATGCTGATGATTGTCATTTTTAAGCCAAAGTGGAAACAAAGGTGAGATCTTTTAGAGACCATGTCATGTTTCTTGACTTTTAAATTCTTAGTCAATATACAGTTGGAAAAGTGACTAATAGTAATTTGATCGCTTGTAGAATTTGTAAGTTTGCTCACTTCCAAAGAAATTAATTGACTGGACACTTTATTTTAATGGACAGAGACACAGAATATCAGCTAAAAAAATCCAGAAAAAATGCATTACATGAAAAATATAGACTCATTTTCACAAAGTGAAATAAGTTTTTGATCCCTAAGCAATACACGACTTAGTACATGGTGGAAAAGATCTTGTTAACAAGCAAGATGCTTCTTGCAGTTGGTCACCAGGTTTGCACACATCTCAGGAGGGATTTTGTCCGACTGCTTTTTAAAGAATCTCTGAATCCTTTACATTTCTTAGCTGCCACTGGGCAACTTGAAGCTTCGGCTCAATCCACAGATTTTCTAAACGATTGAGGTCTGGAGACTGGCTAGGCCACTCCATGGCTTTAATGTGCTTCTCCTTTAGTCTCCTTTGTTGCCTTGGTGGTATGTTTTGGGTCATTGCCATGCTGGAACATGCATTCACAACCCATCTTGAGTGTTTTAGATGAGGGAAGGGAACTCTTGTCCAGTATTTTGCAGGAGATGGTCCCATCCATTGGTCCCTCAGTGCAGTGAAGTTGTCCTGTAGCCTAAACAGAAACACAGCCCCAGTGTTGTTTTACTGTGGGGATTTTGTTCTTTGGATCATACTCAGCATTTTCTTCCTCCAACACGACACTCCCACATCGATTGGGTTTTTTCTTCATGGAACTTTTTGTATTTTGTTTAAGGTGTTTCATCAATTATGATAAAGGATGGTTTTTGGGTTAATATTCAGTCAACGATGTCCTGCAGTCTGGTCTTCTCCACTCTACGCCTTAACACACCAACTCTATTTTTTTCTGTTAACGACATTTAGAAGGCTTTGATAAATAGAACGGACAAACTGAAATGATAATGCTTTCTCTATCGTATGACATGAACTGCGGAACCAAATACTTCATATTCAACCTTTGGTTCATAGCCCTTGGAGATATTTGTTTCCTATTGTAAACAAGTACCCTAACACACAGCCCACACACTAACATGTGTGTTAGTCAATGCTTTGTGTAGTCTGTTTTCTTTGTGCCACAGTGTTTTTACAAATCATGTTTGCTGCCATAAATACACCTTCGTCCTGCGTTAAATATTCACTAGATTACCAAATCTTAGCTAAAAATAGATCAGGACAAATGGACAATTTACTCTTGTTTGTTTTTTAAAGATAAATTATTTATGGGTTTTGTTACAGAAAAATAGAGGCCAACATAGTCACAGAGGTGCAGACAGCACACAAACCCTCACCCTACTCCATTCACAATCCCAACATGCTAACCAAAATAAAAGCATCAAACAAAATAACAACAAAATCTATTCTTATATAAAGGTAAGACTGGTGTAGAAATTTATAGTGCATCATTTGCTGTTTTGGACTTCTGGATGTCCACATGTTGTTGTGATTTGTTGTGATTTGAGGCTGTACATATAAATACAATTGAACTGAATCGTTATAGCTAAAGAAAAAGCAAAACACGAGAGGTTAAAGGTTACAATCATAGGGATGTAGTCATGGTCAAAACGACCTGGTCCAGTTCAAACTCAGCATCAGAATGGGGCAGAAAGGTGATTCACGTGACTTTGAACTTGGTGTGTTTGTATGTCCCAGACAGGTTACACTGAGAAAAGGTAGATGTACTGGGATTTTCCCACACAACCATTTCTGGAGTTTAGAGAAAAAGGCAGTTCTCTACTTAAATGATGCCAGAGGTCAGAGGAGAACAGTTTATAATTTGGAATTCATCAAGATCTTGTTTACTGTGTTATCCTGAACTGTAAAAGCAGATTTGTGCCTCCAGTGTGCTCAAAAACTGAAAATATTAATTACTTAACTTAAATACCAGTGACTCATTAAATAATAATAAATGGTAAATGGCCTGTATTTGTATAGCGCTTTTCTAGTCCCTAAGGACCCCAAAGCGCTTTACACATCCAGTCATCCACACATTCACACACTGGTGATGGCAAGCTACATTGTAGCCACAGCCACCCTGGGGCGCACTGACAGAGGCGAGGCTGCCGTACACTGGCGCCACCGGGCCCTCTGACCACCACCAGTAGGCAACGGGTTAAGTGTCTTGCCCAAGGACACAACGACCGAGACTGTCCAAGCCGAAGCTCGAACCGGCAACCTTCCGATTACAAGGCGAACTCCCAACTCTTGAGCCACGATCGCCCATATAATAATTATGACCTTATTAACAGCCAATCAGTTTGGTCCCATGGTTAAGCTGTAGCAATGCAACACTCCTTTGAAATCAAATGCAGAATTGTAAAGTAAGGCAATATTTAGCTGACTAAACAGCTTTGAATTGACTCTTTCTGTGGGATCAACAGTCACTTTCATTAACTTTATTAATGATGAACTCACTGCACTGTTATTTTGGATCAGTCTTTGCTGAGAAAGAAACAAAACAATGTCAGAGTAGTCAAGTATTTATTTATTCATACCAGATATAAATGGCCAACAATTTAGTTATGGAAGTATTCAAATGAAAATAAAAACTGGATGCTAAAGACTGAAAACAGAAAAGCTACACTGCAAATAGGTAAAGGAGACAGGGAAAAAAGTGGGCCTGAGCGTGACGGCAAAAGATTCGTGTTTCAGTGGAATCTTGGGATGCCTGTGTTGGTTTAAATGCATGTAACAGAGAGTAGAAAACTAACAAGAGTGGTGTGAAATCCTCTGCTGTTACCGAGCCCCTCTTTTGCACGCTGCCTTCTGTTATTCCAGTCCAGCGGGGCTTACCAGCAGAGAGAGTGAGAGAGTCTATGTGCAAGAAGAGCGGGACCAGCGCCAACTCACCCCACCCTTACTGCTGCTGCCTGCAGAGTGAGGAGTGCTGCATTTCCTGAGGGCAATGCAGAGGAAGGGAGAAGAGGCTCGCTTCTGTTCAGGTCACCGTACGGCAAACAAAAAGCAGGGAAAGTGAGATGGGCAGAGTCAGGTGGACAGCGGTAGACAAGCTGCAGCATTCACCAGGATGGCTCTCTGCTGTAGGTGTTAAACGCACCGTCAGAGGACAGGAGTGGGAATAAAGCTTTTTTCTTTCTTTTTTTTACATTCAAAAAAACTGCACCCACTTCTTTAACTTTCTTTGACTGCTCTGTGACCGGATTCTGTCAGACACTCACAAAATCAAGATGTTTTAGAGTATGGTGAAAATGCGATAATTTATGGAGAGCAAAACCGCAACACTGATAACAGGTCAGCAAATATTTTGATAGTAATTGTAGAGCAGGGGTTTTAGACTTTCACTCTGACAAAATTAGCGGTTTGAGCATGTTGCTTTGTGGCTTCAGGACATACTGGTGTACACTTTTCTTTATATTCTGTCATTTTATAGAGCTAGGAAATTGATAGATAATGAAAAGGTGGCTAAGAGTGAAGCACTTCAGGTGTCTGACATGTGTAACAACTCGGAGGTGATGACAGAGGTAAGCAGCCCCCCTCCTGGGACAGGAGGATTAGTGTAGACCCATTACCTTGCCCCCATGAATCACTGTTAATGGCTTCAGTGATAGGATCCAGTAGTAGTGAAGGTATTTAAATGGAGACCTCAAGTTGTGCTGTTAGAGCCACACGGTAAAGTGAAGTCTTTTATGAATAAGCTCGTCCACGCTGCAGATATACGCCCCCATTCCCAAGCTGAAATGAGCATACACCATCTGATCCTTAAAAATTTATTGAAGTTAATGTCAGATGAAATCATAAGTGATATAAGAAAAAAACAAGTAACCCTTGCATAGATCACAGACCATGCCTTTGTCGTCATCCGACAAACTGAACACATTGTAGCATAACCCTTGGTAAACACAACATGACAATGGCGGCTGGATTGGACAAACACAATTTGAGTTTGGCTCGCTCACTGGATGAAAAGAAGAGGAGACGAGTTCAACAGTCCTTTAGGCGCTTTGCTCCAAAAAAACAAACAAAAAAACAGGTCCTTCCCCATCGGTGAATAAATGTACAGTCCTGACAGAAAAGACAAACTCGTAGCCATTCTCATACAAACAAGAACTTCTCCCAGTATTGTCACCTTTGGCAAGTGAGATACACAACATCGCAACATTCAGTCATGTTCAGTGCCTCTTTATAAGCAGGCAAAAAGAAATGGAAAAAAGCAGTCCAACATCGAGACTTTTAATAAACAAGTATGCCTTTAAACCAGTGAAGTACAGAGGAGGGTGTGTGGCACAGGCCCTGTTTAGACAAGCTGGACACGTTTCCCACAACGCTGTCGTTACAGTTTAGACTGAGATCAGAGGGGGCGAAATGTCGTTCGAGAGAGGATTTCAGTCCTACAGTGGAGATAAAGTCTAAGAAACTAGCCCTTGACGTCCTTGCTCACATTCAGAGCCTCGCAAGCACAACCTGAACATCACGCACAGACGCTGACAAACGCCGTCTCAGTGATGAGGTCAGCGCTAAAGTGCTTTTAAGAAATCCAGCAAAGGACACGACAAGTTCTGAACAGGGCCTTACAGGAAGCCTTGGTGCAGATGAAAGCAAGGGTTTTCTTTCTTTTGTTTTTTTTTTTCTTTTAAATGATGCAACTGTATTATAGTTGATCCACAGTTTGAAAGGCAAAGCTCATGCATTCTTCCATCAATCATGCAGTTTTTTGCAATTAGTAGACTTCTGTAGAGATACATTTTAGCAGTAGAGATTTGGAAAAAAAAATGTGAACGTGGTGATTTTGAATGAATCGTGGTTTTTTTTTTCATCATCTTCTTGGAACCAAAAAGACAAACTTTTTTTTTTTTTTAAATATATATAGTTTGTACACTTCTTGTCCATATCATCTAGTGTAAAGCACGTGGTCATAATACAGTAGTTTCATTATCATGGCTTACTTGGAGGAACATTTTGTTTTGATATTCCAGTATAAGGCATGTTCTTCCTAAATCATTCATGTTACGGTGCCACCACAAGTCAAACAAAACAAAGGAAACTAGGAACACACTTTAAAATTGTTTCTCATATATAATTGTAGTATATATTGGTTACTTTATCTTACTGTAGCTAAACTGCATGTTATTCTCATGACATTTTGTGATATTTTTTTCTTAATTAAATGTTTTTTTTAAAGATCTTCTCACTCATGTTTGTTTGCAGAAGCATAGCATCTGACAGGAAGCTAAACAAATGAGGATGTAAAATAATTTAGGCACCTTCTCTGTCTTTCTCTCTAACAGCTGATTCTCTGTAAGTGTGCTCTAGGCTCTTCCTTTGGGACTCTGCTATAAGTCTGACTGAACCCTTCGGGCGGCTTTGTTCCTCGCAGCGAAACTTCAGTCCGACCGGGGAGCTCAGTGGGAACGGCCACTGCTGCAAAGCCTACATTTGGATTTCTCACAAGAAAATGTCAGCCTCTACAACTGACCCCTCTGACCTTTGCAAAAAATCTCAGAACGAAAGACAAGAGGTTGGTACATAAGCAGCCCTGTTGTATCTGTCAAGTGTTTTTCTGACATTCAAAGTTGTGTTCCCATTTTTACAAAAAGCTTTTAAGGAACAGGTTACCTCTTATTCTATTGCTGTTAAGAATGCATGTTTCAGTTGGGTATTTGAATGTGTAGCACCATTCACACATGCCCTCAAAGCAGGAGTAGTGACAGTAATGTAAATGTGAGGGCAATCACTTGTATCTTCATCCCCTCGTGTTGGCGTTTCATGCAATCCTTCAATGATTTCTGGGTAGCTGCATGTAAGAAATTGCTATATTTTTTGTATTCTTTACGAGAAATCCTAGATAGAGTGATATCGTTCTAATTTTTTTTTTTTTTTTTTTTTGCATTTACTGACATTTGCCGTGCCTGAGGTGGACACACTTCATCAGTACAGTACAGAGATCAGTCCCAAATGAAATGACGGACAGTGCCGCAAACTACTCAACCAGCCACCAACAACATAACAGAGAGGAAGATAAATTACTGAGAAGGAAATCATCTTTTCCAAAATGATTCAGGAAGGCTTGCTTCAGCCGCAGGAAACGTGTTAAGGGAGCAAAACAAGAACGGTAGTCGTGTACTAGCACCGCAAAGAATAACCAAACAACTCTGACATTCAAGTAGCACTGCAGTGTTTTCTTTTTACAGGATACTGTCAGGAGTGTGCTAAATGTAAAAGGAAACAAGGCAAAACAAAAATAACAATAGCATACAGTACAGTATAAAATCTAGCTATCATTCAGAGAAATTATTCTCAATACTGAGTGTAGGTTGATGTACAGTAGCTGGAGAATTTCAAGTACATTTTGTTCTACTCTATCTGCAGTCTGCTTGTCTGGAACAATATGCTGAGAAACGATGCACGACGAATGAACAAGCACAGGCAAAAAGAAAGGAAAATCTCACTAGTAAAGAAAAATAAGGACTTACGCAGCAGAATAAAACAACTGTGCAAAGAGATGGGCTTCACTTTGCTGTGCATCACATTGCCCAAAAATTTCAGTGTGACAGCTTTTAAAACTAGATTCAACTTCTCTGCCGTTTTTAAACACATTCGCTAATTTTCCTGTGACACTACGGTAACTTGACATGGCACTGTTTCAAAGAAACGGACACATTAAAAAGTCGACCTCATCCCATTAGGAGAGTCAGGCAATCTCTACAAACTACAAACGCGTTCTGATTGTGCGTAGCTTTGAGTGAAAAAAAGGAGCAGGATTGTGGTACACTATTTACCCTAAGTGCTTGTGTAAAGGCTATGCTTTGGGACTCTCACATTCAATATTGCATGACTGCAGTTTACACTTAAGGTTCCATTTTGCATTATGGTATAGGAAACCCTGCGTTGAAGCTTGCAGCTCTGCAGTGTGTTTGCAATGACCTCACTGAGGTAGAGACCTTGAAAGGATGCATGGTGCACAAAGAAAAGCATGAAAAACAAAACAATGGATATTCCCTTTTGAAGTGGAGTGGTAAACATGCAGAGTACAATACATTGCTGCTCAAGGGTATAAATAAGTGCATGACAGCATAAAAACGGGTTTGTGCATGACAGCATGGATCTGGTTTTTTTTTCCTATCATATTGACCCAAATCACCTGCTCACCTGGCATCATAGCATCATAGCAAACACGGTTTCAACACTAAGACAGAAGGTGGACCAGCTCTGCTCAACCACACAAACACCGCTGAACACAGAGGCACTTTCACTGGTCCTGTTGATGAAAGGGGGAAAGGCACTAGCAACTAAAGTCAGAATATATTTCTGATAAATATCCTTCTCGGTGGATTCAAAACCAGCATGACCTAAATTGGAGATGGAGACAGAAGCATGAGTTTAATCTGTTCTGTTGTCAAAAAAGAAGGTCCATGCAGTGCACTACTGACTAATACAGTAATCGGTGCTTATTAGGATTATATGCTTTTTTGATAATATTTATTCAGTTTCTTTGCCTACTCTTAAATGATAAACTCTGCATCCTGAAGGTAGGTTCGGATATATTTGACCACAATTCAGAGACATCCAGAATTTGATTTCCTTAGTTTTCCTGACAATAGGGCACCACAAAGTGCCAAGATTTAGCAACAAGCTGTATACTCACGTCATGCATTAAATATACCAGGATACAAAAGTACCTTAGTTGACAGACCATAATGCAGGTTACTTTTTTTTCATGCTATGATCTCATTTATGTACTGTTCCCTTAAGATTTAACATTCAATTTCTATACTTCTAAATGATTTGCATTTTCGAACCAAAAACTCATCCAGTGCACTCGGTGTGAAAACAGAATGGAAGAGGGGCAGGGTGGGGGGTTGTAGGAGGGAATGGAGGCAGCTATCCAAAAGAACATCCTTTCCGGTGTTGTGAGATATGTCTTGTGCATGCCAATATCAAAATGGAAAGTCTCTAATCATGCTCATGTGAAGCTCACGTTCTCATTGTGCTGTGTCGCGTCTAAAGGGCATGGCATTGAATCACTTGGTGATGACACAATTACAGCAACTGCTGAGGAAAAAAACGAAACTAAACAAAAATGAAACAGCAGCATTGCAGATGTCTGTGAAGCAAGTAGATCGCCGTCTGTTTATATCCAAACAAGAGAGATCAGTCTTCCTCCTATAAGGTGCTTTGCCGAGTAGAAGATCCTTTGCGGAGAGAACGGGGAATGGAGGGAGGGTGTGTGTGGGTGGGGGTGGCGGGGGGAGGTCTCCTAACTTTTTTTGGCGCTTACCATTTGGCCGCAGATGCTTGCATGTCTGCAGTCATTTCTGGTGGGTTGTGCAACTTGCTGAAATGTTATCTGTACTCCATGCATATAAGATTTTAATTATCACACTGTGGTCTGAGAAGACGGCGTGTGCTCTGGGTCCTCGAGGGAGCCTGGTGTGTGTGTAATGATCAATGTCTTCTCTCTGATGTGACTATATATTTGTAGTATCAGAATAATAATTCTTTCTACCTGTCATGTACTCTAACAGCTTTGTTTTGTTTTTTTTCTGCTTCCTTTCGGTATAGCTGAGCATAATTGCAGGCCTAATGCCATAGAGTGCTTTGGGGAGGTAAATGAAGCATTCCTAACTTACAGTCTACTCCATCTATAACAGTCTCGTAGAGAGACTAAAATTCCTAGCTAGTGTCTAAACATCAGTAAGCAGCTTGCTTTTGTTTACACAGTTCTGGTTGGCTATAGTGCAATTGCCAGTTCTGAGGTTTGCCTCCCTAAAGTTATCGATGCTATTGTTTATGTCTCCATCAATCTCCATGTACTCTGATTTGCTGACGGTAGACGAACTACGGCGGCTGGAGTTGGTTTCAGACGGGATGTTGGGAGTGCTGACGTTGAGCAGCTGGGCTTGCTCTTCTCCCTCAGTTTCCCTGTGGTAGAAGTAGTTGAAGTTGGACACGATGACAGGCACTGGGAGAGCAATTGTCAACACTCCAGCGATGGCGCACAGAGATCCAACAATCTTGCCTCCTATAGTGACCGGGACCATGTCCCCATAGCCCACAGTTGTCATGGACACAACAGCCCACCAAAATGCATCCGGGATGCTGCCAAAGTGCGAATCTTGCTCCTCTGCCTCAGCAAAGTAGACAGCACTGGAGAACAAGATGACTCCAATGAACAGAAAGAAGATCAGCAGTCCTAGCTCTCGCATGCTGGCCTTGAGGGTCTGTCCCAAAATCTGGAGTCCTTTAGAGTGTCGTGACAGCTTGAAGATCCTAAACACCCTGACCAGACGGATCACCCTGAGTATGGCCAGAGATGTTGCCTGCTCTCCCACCCCCTCGTTTTCTGGGTCTTCAGCCAGCTCAGTGCCAAGTGTAATGAAGTAAGGGATGATGGCCACTATGTCAATCGTGTTCATCATGTTCTTGAAGAAGGCCGGTTTGCTCGGGCATGCTAGGAAGCGTACTATCAACTCAAAGGAGAACCAGATTATACAGAGAGTCTCGATGATGAAGAAGGGGTCAGTAAGGATGTCGGGCTTATAATAAATTGTAATGTTCCCCACTCTCTCTATTCGGCCTGCTGGATCCTCTTTCAGTTGTGGTAAAGTCTCTAAACAAAATATAACTATTGAAATCAGGATCACCATCACGGACACTATGGCAATTCCCCTGGCAGGGCCCGAGCTTTCTGGGTGCTCGAAGAGGAGCCAAATCTGACGCTGGAACTCCTTCTCGGGTAAAGGACGCTCTTCCTCCCTGATGAAGCCCTCATCCTCACGAAACTTCTCCATCGCCTCTACTCCCAGCTCGTAAAATTTGATTTCTTCTGAGAACATATCCAAGGGGACATTCACCGGTCTTCTCAGCCTCCCCCCAGACTGATAGTAATAAAGGATGGCATCGAAGCTGGGACGGTTTCTGTCGAAGAAGTACTCATTTCTCAGAGGATCAAAGTACCGCATCCTCTTTTTCGGGTTGCCCAACAACGTCTCCGGAAACTGGGAGAGCGTTTTCAGCTGCGTCTCAAAACGAAGACCGGCTATGTTGATAACCACCCTCTCGCAGCACTCGTGGTCAGTGTGGTCAGGGGGGTAGGTGTCCTGAGGGTGGCCAGGGACAGCTGAGGTCTCGTCCATATTATCGCCCGCTACTACGGTCATTTTGGGACGAGGAGGTGATTAAAAGAGGGGGAGGAATTTTGCTGGGGTGTTGGTTAGTCTGGCTGAGCAGGCATTCAGGATTGGGAGGAAATTTTCCACTCCTCAGCTCCCCGCACCCCTGAAACTGTTGGAGACGTCCCCAGATACTAGGGGGGGGGCTGGCTGCTTTGCCTCAGTGCGGCTCCACTGTGGTTCTTGCTGGCTTGACCATTGCTCCTCTCCGGTGCATCTGCAGCTATTGTTGCTGCTGCCTCTGTCACCAGGAGAGAGGAAGAAAGGCAGAGATAGAAAGAGAGAGAGAGGGAGGGAGGAAATAATGGGATCAAACAGCCCAAGATATTTGCTGTATCAGCATTTTCTGCAGTTTATTTATTTATTTATTTATGTCTCTCGGTGTGCATTGAGTGCAGTTATCCAACATTTAACGTGTAAGGAAACACATGTGGTGGAGAATTTCTGTAAAATGTGTCAAATATGACCACTTTAAAGCTCCCTCTACAACTTAATAGTGACTTTCTAGTGGTGATATGATGCGGCAGTTATTTTCTACCCTGGCTTAAAATTCCTATTAAAAACAAAATCCACTGGCATTTTCATGTAGTTGCAAAATATTTCTGTAAAACGCTGACAAATTAACGCAGGATCTCTTTCTTACAGAAGAACAACAGTGATTTGTCCTACGCCACTCACAACAGCCTGAATTATGACGCATAACATTAGCTGTTATTACTATTTGTACATGTAAGCACCCTGCAGCCCAAGTGCGGGGGAAATGTGCAAAAGCAGTAGAGTGAAAACACTCCAGCACCCCCACCACCACCACCACCAAAAAATCTACCTATGAATAAAAATAATCTAACCAGAAAGTGTTACATAAGTTTCGAGGCTTACCGTGGTTTGATCTTGAAAACGTCTTGAATGCGTCTTATCCTCGAGTAAAATCACCCAACAGCAGCGCGCCAGTGGGTGTCATGTGGCAACTTCACATTGTACCAGCAAAAAGAAGAAGAAGAAGAAGGAGAGGAAGAAGAAGAAAAATCCTAGAACCTCACTGTGCCCATCTCCATCCAAACTGTGTCAGTAAAGCACGATACAAAATCAGGTTTTTAAAGAAAAGAATTCTTGAAATGGGGTAGTGAGGGGAGCCTGAGATGGAAAATGAGCGAAATAAAAAAAAAGGGAGAGAGGATCGCAAAGCTGCGGCGTTGGCGGCACGGTGCTGTGAGCAGCTCGCTGTATACCGCAGGAGAAAATCTTGCACTGCAGTTCGGGGGGGAGATACATTAAGGGGCAATAAGCGAGCCCTTGACATTTCCAGACATCACTGCATCAGCAGAAATCTGTTTTGGGTTTTTTTTTTTTTTTGCCACTAGACAAGATGACGGGTAGAGTGGGCTTCAAGGCGGCATCGAGAGCGAAATGTTTCTGTTTTTTTTATGAACAAATAAATAACATTGGTGAGCTGAGAGAGAGTCAAGTGTGGCAGCGATGTCCAAATGTTTGCTCAACAGTGTCAAGCATGTTTTGCTGTGCGTTTTACATGCAAGTGCAGGGGAGGCGAGGGAGAAAAGAGGATGGGGAGGAGAGGGGAGAGGGAGGGCAGCAGAAGGAGGAGGAGGAGTTGGAAGGTTTCGACGCAATGCAGACCGGCTCTACCAAAGCACGCCGCCAGAAGTTCTCCATACACCACAAAAACAAGAACGCTCGTGTGCCAGCGCTGGTGCAATCACACCGCAAAGAAAATACAGAGATCCCCGGAACCCACTCCACGTCACATCTGAGATCATCTATATCTTAGAAAATGAGAATCTAATCAGTTGTTTGGCGATTAAAGCATCCGCTTTCCTTTCCGTCTCTTAATGATTTATGGATTAAATCGTTAGTTGGTCGCGTCAAGGACTTCGATGCGCAAGTCTGTATCTGAGCCAGTGCATACCAGATTCGGTGTAGTAAGTTTGAACATTGCACTAATGAAGAGCGTGCTACATTTTACTCATCAGCAATCGGTTTGAAGCCCTTAAAGCTACAAAGTACTGCTTCCTCTCCAGGCTGTGCAGCTCTCACATCCGATTCTTTATCATACGGAGTTTAAAAGGTTCCTCAGTGGTGAAGTCGCTGTTAGATTTTGGCCCCTGAAGGCATGCAGGTGTACCAAAAAAGGTGGGGAATTTTCCATAATGCTCCGCTGATGACTTTCAGCACCGCGGACAGCGCAGATGATTGATCGACGTCTGAAAACTTCCTTCGAAACAAAAATGAATAAAAATAAAATAGACGCACTGACAACGAAGCAAGTAAATAATCTGCTCCATTAGTTAATTGCTGAGCTGTATGCAGATACCTGACGGTGTGAGCAGATGGGCT
The DNA here is from genome assembly GCF_057382185.1 of Mchenga conophoros. Taxonomy (NCBI): domain Eukaryota; kingdom Metazoa; phylum Chordata; class Actinopteri; order Cichliformes; family Cichlidae; genus Mchenga; species Mchenga conophoros. The sequence goes on along the minus strand of NC_140532.1, from coordinate 17,450,349 downwards.
CCTCTTACTTAAAGCAAGCATCTTCTAACTTTCAAAAACACAGAATAAACACAAAAGTCGGGTGATCGGATTTCTGTCTAATTTCTTAAAATGTGCTTAAAGACAAACCCCTTCATTTATCACTATGACATTTTATTAGGTTAATTGGTTTCGTGGCAAGACAATCCGATGTCTGCTTCTGCGCCCATTTTCCACGATTCAGCACCAAAAGTGATAAAAACGTATTAAACTAATTAGTGAGCATAGATTTTATTATTTAATTTTCTTTTTTTAACAAAGGGTTTGGTGTTTTTCTTTTCTGCTCTCCTCGGTGAAACAATGAAAAATGACAAGTGGTATTTTCTTCTTCATGAATCATTTATCAAAAGGATTAAGTTAAGTTCACGTTCGTGTTTACATTAGAAAAATAAATATTTTATTACATTTTTAATCCACAATGAATTCAGGTCATGCAGACGTTGCATTGTAATGCTCTGGCCTAAGATAAAATAAAGGTACTTTTTTTTACAACGTTGCATTATAAGCGGCAAGAGAGCAATATATACACAGTTCTTCTATACAAAGAATGCATGGTCATTTTTAAAGCGTACACAAAAGAATGTTTTTTTCTAACACAAAAACGTATGTCCATTACACAAGACTGAACCTTTTCCATGCGTTTCCACTGTAATGTCTCTGTAGGTTATAATACTGGCTGTGCGAGAATAGTCCGTGAGAAACCGATCCAGTGTTTTGGAGGAGAAGAGAGCGCCACGCGTGTGTCTTGTTGTGACTCTGTGGGAACAACAAGCTCCACTTAATCTTCTGCCTCCTGCAAGTAAGCACAAAACAAAACCCACCCCGTTAACATTTAGGAGGTGAGGGAAAGCAGTCGAGCATGTGCTGACCTTACTTAACCGCCACAAGTATCCGGATACATACAGAGTCAAATAGCAGGATCTCGGGGGCTTATGGCTAAATCAGTAAAGGCCAACTGCAACAGTGCAAAGACACTTAAGCTAAAGCGTTAATTTTGCGCACTGAGGAGCCTGAGCAGGAGTGCTGACTGCATGGATTTTTATCATCCACACAGCGGCGCACAGAGCTCACTTGTTCTTACAGACCAGAGTTCCACAGAAGCACATGTCCCAAAGAAAAATAAAGACAGTGACGATTTCTCTCGTCTTTCATATTGATAACTTTGAATTTCACATTTTTTTGAGATTTTATAATGCAAGAAGAAAATTTCATCAAATTAAAACGTGACACACACAGGGCTGGAGTCCCTGTTAACACACAAATGTACCATCCAAGAGGTCATTAGATCTTGACATGGGGGCTAAGGTGAAGCAGCAAGGTTTACAAAAAGCAGGATAAAAGTGATTAAGAGTGGGCACGAAAAACTGTTCACCACAAATCAACATCTGAGCGCCAAGTGCTCTCGTGACTGCAGCCATCTCGCCACAGAGCAGCCAAATACAGACACGCACATGGCCAGCATAAATCCCCGCTCTGGTTTACACGACGATTGTTTTTTTAGTGGTTCTGTTTATTACTGGTGCCGAATTCTTTTCTCTGGTTTTATTTAAAAAACAATAGTTTTCATTAACAAAAAAGGATAATGTGCGCTTTGTTTTCCAATGCCTTTGTGCGTAAACAAAGTAAGGCCACATCACTATTGTCATCTACAGAGGGTTTAAAAAAATCTGCAGTCAAACCAAAGTCAGGAAAATCTCCCCAGTTTTATTTTTGCTTGTTTACTGGAATTTCCTCTTCGAGTCTGTTATCATAAACTGTTCACTGATGGTGTGAAAGCCACAACAATGAGCGTAATGTTTTTGTTTTTGTTTTTTTTTTAAAATACCTGTGTGTTACATAAGCGGGAGGAATTACTGTTTTCTTCATTCGTTTTAGTGAAATCAAGTCAAGCTTTATTCTGAGGTGAGTTACAGACAAAAGGCTCAAAACGCCCACAGAAACCTGTGTCCACTGAAACAAAACTCACCAGATTTTTTGAGGTCTTCTTTATACATCTGTCAGTTTCACTGTGTATGTCTCCACTGGAGTCACGTGTAGATGTGTCAGAGCTTCTAAGTCGTCGCTTTCTTGGTAGGACTCGGTTTTGGAGAACGACTGGTTACTTTTGATCGAATCACTTTCACCGAAGGGCTGCGGCTGATGTCCACAGGTCACGTGTACGTATTGGAGGTTTTCTTCCTGTTTGTTCTCTCTGTGGTAAAAATAATTGAAATTGGACACGATCACAGGAACAGGTAGCGCTATAGTCAGCACTCCGGCGATGGCGCACAAGGATCCGACGAATTTACCTCCGATAGTGGAGGGATACATATCTCCATAACCGACTGTGGTCATTGTCACCACGGCCCACCAAAACGCATCAGGTATACTTGTAAATCCAGACTCGGGGTCATCTACTTCAGCAAAATAAACCGAACTTGAGAATAAAATAACTCCAATTAGGAGGAAAAATATAAGCAGCCCCAGCTCCCTGAGGCTCGCATGAAGCGTTTGCCCGAGAATCTGCAGGCCCTTTGAGTGTCTGGAGAGTTTAAAAATCCTGAAAACACGGACCAGACGGATGACCCTCAGTATGGCTAGCGAGGCCGCCTGCTGACTGCTGCCCTGATGCTCTGCGAGATCAAGGCCCAGGGTGATGAAATACGGAGCAATGGCTATAACATCGATTAGGTTCATCATGTTTTTGAAGAAAGCCGCTTTACTGGGACACGACAGAAACCTCATGGTGAATTCAAAAGAGAACCACACAATGCAAAGTGTCTCCACCATGAAAAATGGATCTGTGAACGGACTAGGCGCTTTCCCTTGCGCACTTGCATTGACCTGGTTGTCATGCACTGCGGGGACCTCTCTGAACTCGGGCAAAGTCTCTAAGCAGAATATAACAATGGATATTAAAATAACCATAACAGACACGATGGCAATCATCCTTGCGGGTCCGGAACTCTCTGGATACTCAAACAGAAGCCACAACTGGTGCTGAAACTCGTTGGAAGGCATCGGTCGGTCTTCCTCCCGAGCCAAGCCCTCGTCCTCTTTGAAAAGCTCTATGGTCTCTTCCTCGAGTTCATAAAACTTTATTTCTTCCAGGAAAATATCCACAGGTACACTGACGGGCCTCCGAAGCCTTCCTCCGGACTGGTAATAATAGAGGATAGCATCGAAGCTCGGTCTGTTCCTGTCAAAGAAGTATTCATTTCTCAGCGGATCAAAAAAGCGCATCCTTTTACGTGGATCTCCCAAAACCGTGGTCGGAAAGCGAGAGAGTGTTTTTAATTGCGTCTCAAAACGCAGACCTGAGATGTTTATGACCACCCTCTCGCTGCACTCCTGGTCTGCTGATTCCACGTCTGCAGCATCTTGTAACAAAGGAGTAACGGCTACAGTCTCTTCGTGGTTCTCCACCACAGTCATCTTTTTCACCCCGCCGAGGGTAAACCCGTCACTCACCTCCTTGGAGGCTTCCTCTTGCCCTTTTGCTTGCACTCCCTCCTGTCTCTCTTTCTCATGCAGCCGCCCGAGATTCAGGCCAAGTCCCTCCTTTTCTTTCTTTCTTTCTTTTTTTTTAATCTAAAACTATTTTTACTTGGTGATATGCAAAATGATTTGGTTGTTGTTGATTTACGCCGCCCTTTTGTCAGGTTAGTGCCTCTGAACTGTCAACTTTCAGTGGTGCACACAGATCTCCACTTGCATATGCTATACCAAGAGAAGGCTATCATATTCACACCATTTAAATCTCCAAAGCCCTCCCCAAGTTGGAACACCAGATGACACTTGCTGCTGCCGTCCCTCTCATACCAGTCACTGCACTGTGGCAGTGCAGTGATTTTCCAAGTAAACATGTAGCCTTAGAACACGTACTTTCAATTTGAATTTTATGTTTTGCGTGATATTCCACACTTTATAGTGCCCTGTCTTGTTTTGTTCAGAGTGGGGGCTGATACCTTTTCTTTTTGTTTTCAGATTCAGAGTCTATTCAGAAACGCAGTCTCTCACTCTGCAGGTCCTTCATTCATGAAATCATTGGGTTATTCTTGTTCCAAGGGGAACCTCCACAACCCAGGCTGTTTCTACTTTGGGCCACAGCCTGGTATTTTAGATACCAGATGTACAGATGAATGTAACAAACAGATATAGCTTAGTTGAGCACCATGAGGGGTTTTCTTCTGCAGCTACTCATTAGAAGTGTCTTGAAATGAATTAGATGAAATAACCTGAATGCTTTGACGTTCTGGGCCTCGTTTAACCAGGGGCCAGTGGAAACTGCTGGCTTGACTGATACTTGAGCAGCCAGAAAAGATGGAGCCTTCTGGAAGCTGCAGCCAAAATAACATTCATGGCTTCTTTTATTTAAAGGGCTCAATTATATAAGTTGGAGCAAGTGGAGCCCCAGAAGACAACTGACCTATAGCCTCATGGTTACTGATATTCAGAGGTGTCGAGCAACTCAGTTGCAATTCTTCAGACCTCGTTAGGCCCTTGTCAGACTGCAAATCCAATCAAACAGGATAAAATGTATTATTTTTCTCTTTCTAACAGTTTGAATCTGCCGCTACAACTAGTGAAGATTAGATAATAATGAAACATACAGACAATGTGCGGCCTACACGGTGAACTTATATGTGCACTGCAGCAGCAGAGTGATCTAATTATAGCTCGATTTTTCCACTTTCATAAAGCTGTGTCAGTTAAGTCATATACTGCAGACACACAAGCACAACAATAGCACCGGGGTGCTAATCAGGGTTATTAAATTCAAACGGGATGCTTTGCCTTATTATGCATACACAGACAGTATTTTACAGATAATTATATTCCATTATAAGTATATTTCACACCAAAGGGCGTGCTTCTTTTTTTTACTGCAATGTTAACAAGCCAAAGTTGTCAATAGAGCTCAATTGTTCACCTGCTGAACAAAAGGTTGGATCTCAGACTCGCATGTCAGTTTTAGGACATTGTTCCACCTGCTAATGTGTTAGCATATAGCATTCTCCAAATGACTGTCTGGGTCAAGCCAAGGTGTCAGGCCTTGGCTGTATCCAGGGAAACAAACAATAACAAACAAGTTAAGGAAGTGACACATGGCGCTCGCGTATCTGTCAGAGCAAAAAGAAAAGGCTCAAAGAATCCACAGTTGATAGTTCAGCGAGGATGGGCAGCAACGTCCTTCGGGGTATTCATCTGATCCCATTTGATTAGTTGCTAAGAGTATGAAATTGTACTGTGCGTGTGAAATTGTACGCACACACACACACACAAAGTATCCATTTAAACCTGTGGATGGATATACATGTGCATGCAATGAGACACATGCCATTCAGCCAGCAGGGTGCATGAACGCTGACAGTAAGGAACCTCCCATCATTATTAATGGCCTGACCTATGATTGTCAGAGAATCCCTTGGCAACAAGACCAGGTGAGTTCACCGAGCACCTCATACATTAAAAACTTTCTTTCTGGTTTTGTTGAGAGCATTTTTTATCATCATATTTTAATAACTCTGAGAGCAAATATGAACTATATTGATTTTCAAAATAGCACGATGCAAATCATGTAGAAGCTGAGCGAATAACAGATAGCCACGTCTTAAAATGAACACCTTCTAATAATCATATATTACTATAACATTTCAGCACTGCTCACATATTAAGATGAGCACTAACTATATTTCTTGAAAAGGCGTCGATATATATATTAGCCTCGTGATTAATTGCACCTGATCCGTTGAAGCTTGCCTTTGTCTAAATATACACAGGTTGAGTTTCCCGGCTAACCCATTACAGACGTGAGGTAATCACAGTAGCAACTTGCATGAGTGACCCCCCTTGGCTTTCAGCTCCTCCCCAAGCCCAGGCCAAGAATTTGCCAAGTGTACGTGTGTATTTCTGTAAGCGTGCATCTGGCGCTGGTGCGGCTGGTGAATGAACGCATGTGTGTATCATGTTTGCGTGTGTGAGGGTGTGTTAATAAATAAGTTGAAAGAGGAGTTTTTCTAAGGTCAGCAACGCGAGTCAGCAGGTCCTTCGGATCGTATCGTTGCGGTGCCAGTGACTCTGCTCAAAATGAAATAGGTGGCATTTGAGCCAGTCTGACGTATGCCCTTTAACGCTGGTGATGACAGCTTCTCAGGCTGGAATGAGTCTATAGCGGTGGAGTTATATCTGGGAAGCTTTATGGTAACTCTGAAGACTTATACAACAATCCCAAGTACAGATAGAGAATGAGGGGGCTGTCAAGAGCCCATTTAGGTTCAATTTGAGCCAAATTGACATAAAGTCAATCATTTTTACAGGTCTGATGAACATCAGATGAATTTTTGACAGCACAATCCATCTTTACTCAAACTTCTTTAGTCATCCGTCCTAGGCGTTTGACCTTCACCACATAGAAATGTGTGAGTTATTAGTGTGACAGTAGAAGGTGGCTTTCTTTTTCCTCCATGCAAAGTGGAAAGTTTCTGTGAGATATGCAACTTTAAGGCATGTCAGTGAGAGCTGGATTTATGACATCACATGTACCAGTGACAGTGGGTGACTGGCACAGGCGTGTTGTGGATATATGGGGACATATTCATCTTCAGCGGGGAGGGAGGAGTAGGTGCGATTTTAAGATTACGAAAGTAAGAAAATTACAAAAGTAATATAAATGCGCTGTATAACAACTGCTACAGCAGCAGGTAGTGATGTTTATTAACAACTCAGATGCAACCCCTATTTAGGGTTTATACTACTTTAAATACGCAAGAGGCCTTCTCGATGTCGCCTACAAGGCAAAGTCGTCTTGAATTTTGCCCAAGACTCCTACTGGAATTCTGATCAAGTGATAATGGCTATTCTTAGTCAAAAACTGATACAGTAGGGTAAACTACGTGCAGCTTACAGCATACATTTTGGTCTTCACTCATCAGCCAATGTATATGGCAAAGATGTGAGGACCATGCGCAGCTGCATCTAATTAATAGTGTGAAAGTTTTTGCCTAATAGCACCTAAGCTGTGTTTATACCATTCCCATTACCCACTCTGCAAGTGAGGAAAGTACGTAGTCCCCTCACTCCGAGGTGTCTGTACCCAGGGCTTCCACTTTAGAAAGAGGATACCCCACTCAAGCTGTTTGCCAGTTCCTGCATTTTGATAGCCACCACTTTTAGACTGCAGTCATCTGAAGTTGATGTTCCTGTTTTTGCTGATAGGTAATGAAGCATGCAGCAAGACTTGAAACTGGATGCCTCAAATCCAGAGGGCAGGGTTCTTTGGAATTACCTCTGCATGTCCCATCCCACACCTACCTCGGATTATCATTTCACTTCTTGATCAAGCCTTTCCCTTTTTTAGCAGGCAGTGTCGTCCAAAATCCAGGCTGAGGTGGGGGGTGGGTGGGGTGGGGTAGGCAACTCCAGGCGGATCAGTTCACAGGAGAACCACACGTGGGGTATTAATCAAAGATGACTTCAAAGGTCTCAAATTACAATTTTCTTTATTGGTAACTTTATGTTTATATCATCCTCCCCTCAGACTCCTCTTTCTTGGCACTGGGAGCTCCTGTTAGCTGCTGTTTGTATATGTTTGTGTGCACGTTCTCATCATGTTGAGCACAGCCAGAGTGTTTCAATGCATCACACAGGACCTGATTTATCTGCAGTATCTGAAGCAAACTGATTTGCATTTGTAAAGATCTGCTGTTTTCCCTGCTTTAAAATCAATTTGGGGGCTAGGCTGGGCAACAGCTTTCATTTTATACTACACTACTGTAGACTTAAAATACATAAAATAATACTTCATATATGCTTAAGATGGACAGACTGCCAGCAATGCAAACAGACTCCCCCAGAGTGTCTATGTGTATATATAGTAACATTTAACTTCTAAACCCTCATCAGGCAAATGGTTAATGACAAAGAGAAGACCTCTTATACAGGAAGCTTAAGTCATACAGACACCCACATTCTGCAGGTGCTTCACAAGGTGAGACTGAACTTTCTTGTGAGACTGTTTACAAAATTACTATAATTTAGTGAACTAACTAATAGAACAATATACAGCTTTTACTACTACTGCCTACTTTTGCCTAAGTCACCTTCATGCTTAGAAAACAGCTCGGACTCATCAGGGGACCTTTTGATGTGTACTTTGGTGTCTGGCACTTGGAAGTAGATCCTTTGTGTTATGTTTACATACACTGCTAAGATGGTGAAAGGTTGCTTAACAGGGGGACTGAATATGAACATATACACAGTTACCAGTTGGGGGTTCTGTGACTGATAGAGATAGAATAATGAGAGGAAGAGAGAGAGTATTGTGGTATGTAATGGATGGCTAGCTACTGCTGAATACACGTTCCACTATAAACCAAGCTCCATCTCCGTTCTTCTGTCGAATACACCACACTTTGGATTTTGTGGGCTGAGGGCACCAGGCCTCTGAATCCCGCAGAAGCTCAATCAGATTAGGATGTGAACTCTAGCTATTCTTGAGCTGTCTCCTCGATGTGGCTGTTCTGCTGGGTCCTTGTTATCAGGGAGCACCGCAGCCATCAGGAGAAGGGCTTGATTTGCAGAGATGCTTGGATAGATGGTATCTGTCAAATTGAAATATGCATGCCAAGGTCTCTTAACAGAACACCACCTTGCTATGAAAAGATCAATATTATTTGCATCACTTGTCAGTGGTTTAAATGTTTTGGGTGTAACTGAATCAAGAAAATAAGCATCATTAGGTTTTAATACCCCTTTTTGTCATGCTGCTCTGGTCACAAGTTGTTTTGGTGTCCTGTCAAGACCAAAGCAAGACCATGCTCAGAGTTTTGCTGAGGGTTGACCCCAAAATCTTCACATTTTCAATCTTCACATTACCTGCCGTGTTACAGTGTGTGCTGCACTGTCAAAGGGCTGCTGGACTCTGATATTAGGTCAGCCTGGAATCATCTGCATACAAGTTGTTGCCATGTGGCAGATAGTCTCCACCAGCCCACACCATGGAAATCTTGTGTTTTCTCTAAAACAAATGAAGCATTACTTCAATGTGTTCATAAACAGGGTCACCTTAAAGCAGAGGGGCTGATCTCCCTCTCTGCTTTCACTTAGCTTTCTGTTATTTGTTTTAAGATGATGCAGGGTGCTTGATGGTCCTATTGTATTTCTGCAAAGCAGCTTCTGAGCCCAGTGGATCTTTGGGTTACTCACATAACCGATGGAGAACTGGTTTTGTGATGACATCACATGCTGAGCTGTCCTGGGGTGCTTTGCAGTTTGTTGCACTTTGTATTCCAACTAAGAGTCAGTCAGCATGCTAAGAAAATAAACGCACAGCATGGTATATTTAACAGCCTCTCTTTTGAAGAGCCACCACTGCATAGTTCGGCTATTGTAAACACAGCACAATAACCTCTGTAAACCCTGTCATATTAAGAATTTACACTCGTGTTTGTGTCTGTATAGATGCTGTATTTTCATCTTTCAGCAGTGCTGTAATTGAATCCCGCTCACAGAGCAGCCCTCCGCAGTGAACCTTAGAGACTCCTATAAATAAACTGACAACTCTCCTTCAACACTTGCCTATATGGCATATGGAATGATTAGCTCATGGCTGGAGCCCTCTGATCTTACAGTGTGTAGCCACAACTATTTTCTGTCAGCTATTTGCATTGCTTAACTCGTGGATTGCATCAAGAATGGGGTCTCTGAGGAATTCATAAAATGTAGCTGTGTTGCTGTGTGTGTTGGCCAAACATTAACTTATTATGTGTAACATGATATTGTATTAACAGGATAATTTGTTACAAGAAATGTTTATAAGAGGACTTATTAAGATTGGTCAGTATAACTGTATAAATTGTTGTTTTGATCATTAAAAAGTGCAGTGAAATCTGCATCGATGGCAGCAATAGATAAAACAGATGCATTTAATCCCTTTGATTTTTGCGCTGTCCTGTAAAGACTTTGCTATGACATGTTCTTAATACTAATCTTGTCACCTCTACACTGTGGCAGAGGATCTTTTGGCATTTTTCACCTGTGTTAAGGAAAGTCTTACATGGATCAAGAAAAAGGATGGGCCAGCTAAGCTGCCTGCTCTATCCTCTGAACACCTTGCCATCACCGTGACGGAGACAGTGGTCACCTTTAGGTGCCTGTAGTAGAATAGCTCCAGCTCCAGTCCCTGCTTTCTTTTCAACTTTCTCATGTGCATGAAAACAACATGGAGCTTTCATGTCAGCTGTAATGGGTAAACACTCTTTACCCATTCTGAATGAGGCCATTTGTGTTGGATTTAAGACTTTTTTTAGCGCATTGTTAGTACTTATTTTAACATCATTTTCGACATTGCTGTTGATTCCTTCATCGACCACAGGTGTTATAGGTCACCAGTTCTAATGTAGGTATGATGCAGCACAAAACACTGGAGCTGGTAACCCAGTGCACCAGCATTTTTATTCAATAGGAGTATTTTTAGTTTCAAGCACACTGTACAAAAATATGACGCACAACTCTTGTTATGCATTTTACTTTTCATTTATTCAACATTAAGTGAAGTATTAATTTGAGGTAAGCCTTAAACTAACTGTTAGTTTTGATTCTTTGCTGTTAGATGATTTTATTTTGTTGAGCAGTTAATAAAGCTGCTATTTTGACTTGAGTTCAGTTCATTTGCCCTGTTTTAACTGCTCAGTGTTAGTTCATTTTGTACATGTTACGGTTCTGGGTCAGTTTCTACCCAGTATTTTGAGTTTATTATGTTTTGGTTTAATTTTGCATCAGGAATTGTTCTCTTGTTTGTGTTCTCATGCTTTGTGTGGGTTTAGTTCCATGTGTTTTTTTCTGTCTGTCGCTCAGTGTCGAGTCTGCGTCTTTGTGTAGTGTTCTTGTTTCCTGTTTTATTGTGAAGGTCTGCATCTCATGTGAGTGTGTGTGTGTGTTCAGTTTTACCTCTGTGTCGTCTTGTTGATTACTCCCAGCTGTGTTCCCCACCTGTGTGTAATCGCCCTGTGTTTCTCTGTGTGTATTTAAGTCGCGTCTTCTGTGTTTGTAGTTGCTGGTCCGTCTGTGTATCCACCCTGCTTCATCTGTGTGTTTCCCTGCTGTCAACCGTCATCTTTTTCCGCCCACTCTCATTCATGTCCAGGTTCGTGTTCTGTAGTCAGTTTGTTCCCAGTTTAGTTTAGTCTTTGCTCCGTTTGCCGTTTGTCCATTTCATTTTTGTGTTTAATAAACCACCCTCACACCTGTACAAGTGCCTGCGTTTGGATCCTCCTTTATTTTCCACACGGCTCATCTCACTCGCTGTGACAGTATATTTTTGCATTTTGGGGGTAAATAAAATGCACTTTTTCAAAATACCCACCGTGTCCTCGTGTCTAACCATCTCAGTCCCTCACAGTATACATATTATAAGTAAGTGTGTGTGTGTGTGTGTGTGTGTGTGTGTGTGTGTGATGCAACGTCTGGGCTTCAACTGAGGCCACAACTCAGCATGAGTAAAACTGCATTATAAGGGATGAAAGAACGATGAAGAGGAAAGTCATACAACACTTGCTGGAAGCCAACTACACACTACTGGGGCACTTATTCTGTCAGTAAGCAAACTGAACTGCTAATACAAAGTAAAACACCACACTAACAAAACATGCAAACAAATGATATCACCAGCACAAGTGAGCAAACTCCCAGGACAACAACCGCTCATGTGACCTGGGTGCAGCCACCTATCAGGGTATGGCACTGACAACCCAAATACAGAGGCAAAATAAGTGAAAGCAAGCTTTAGCTGCTGATGAAAAGTTCAAAGGTAACGAAAAGAGAAGTATGAAAACACAGGCAGCCAAAGACACCAGGAGTACACACTGAGTAAATCTTACAAGGAAGGGGACACATCCAGGAACATACACAGATCCTCTGCCAGAGAGGAGACAGGACTATATTTAAACTGACGACTGTCTGGGGACTGACAAACAGGAGAGGAATGAGATGAAGGTAAAAGTGACACAGAGGTGAGATAATCACAAAACAGGAAGTAAAACAAGACAAGAATGCAAAGAAAGCTTTAAAGAAAAATGGGAAATAAACAAAAAACATCACTAGAAATAGGATTATCATTAAACACACAGACAGGGTAGAAGTTCTTAGTAGTCTTCACAAGGGGTAACACGGGAAGATATCACATCAAAACTGCAAAAACTAAACAACACAGTAAAAACCTAATTACCACAGCAGCAATAACAACAACTACAGTGAATTAAACTGATTTCAAAATAAAATAAAACTTCCATACAACAGGACCTCTGTGACCGGAGGAGTCGTCCCCTGCTGGCCATTAGAGAGGAATTTTAAAGTTGCCTCGTATTTACTTAGTTTTTCATACCTCTGAGCTACATCCATGTTTTCTTAATAGTTTTTGATCTATCCTCATACTTAAAACACACAAATAGCTCTGATCGTATTGGCTATTGTTCCACAAAGGACCAACCAATCGGCTACGACTGCACAACTTATAGCCTGGCAAGCTATTTAATAACCAGACATTGTTACCTATAGTTTTTTCCCTGCTAAATTGTATTAGCATCCTCTAGCTTTGCCACAATAAAGTTATTTTGACAAATGCCATCAGAACAAGTTCTTTATCACTAATCTTCCTCTGAAAACAGTACATTTGTTTTTGCTACACTGAAACACTCTGCGTGCATTCTTTATTGTCTCACCACATACAGCATAGGGACTGACTACTAGCCTTACTGGTCAGTACAAGTCAGGCCAGCTGTACGGTAAAGAGAAGGCCAAAAGTCAGGGGGCAAGCTGACAGAGGGAGGGGCTGGTTGTCTCCTATTACTTGCTGCCAGAACTCAGCCAGCCTCATTATAACTTCTCTCACTCTGCTTTCTGTTTAACCACAACACCTGATACACAGTCATCATCTTACACCCTCCACAAACTTTAGGCCTGTCTCATCAAAGAGTGTGAACATAGATGTGGGCTTTTATCTGGGACCTGTGATCTTTTTGTGAAAGAGAAATATCAACCGCTGTTGGCGGTGCTGCCATGTGGTTAATCAGCAGCTCTTGAAGGGTTGAGCTCATTTTTAAATGAACATTATTGGTAAGGTTTGATTGTGCAGTTAGGATGTGGTTAAACCCCCAGTAAACAGCTGATCGCATCACCTTATATCATGGAGTCACTGCCCTCAGACAATCACAAAACAGCATTAAGAGAAATATCAAATACAAAATCACGCTTACGTGAACTCTCCAGTGTGAGAGTTTGGACCCGAGGCTTTCGAGATGTCACTTTTGATGGCTCAATTGAATTGTGTGAAGGTGAAAGCTGCGGCTGACCTCTGGGTTCTTCATTACATGTAATGTAGTGTAATACTACTGGATCATATAGTCCATATTTAATAGCCATTAGATGCCAAAGTAGCAAAATTTACTGAATGATTTATGGCTGTTTGGAAGAATAGCTGCTCTGTGAATGGAAACCAGATTTGTGGCAGGGTGGGTGGGGGGTGGAGGTATGTGCACACATGTGTAGAGAGTAACAGGAAGCAGACCAGCTTTCTCAAATAAATCATTAAATAATTAAATTTCAAGTTTCTCTCCAAGCAATATTCTACTTTCTGTGTACTTTATGACAAAAAAAAATGAGTATCAATATCAGCTGGTTTCTAGTGAGTCTCCCACCCTGTCAATGAACTCAGTGCCCACCATCTTTGACTGCAGCCTCTGGTGGTAACCTTAATCACACACGAGCTAGTTCTACACCTGCTACAGGTTCTGATTAGAGTGGCCCTCCACCTCAAAGCTGGTCATCAGAGCCGAACAAGGACTACAAATTCCACTTTTTTTCCAGATGGATGAGACTGGAGTGCTTTGAACCACAGGATGAGATCCTCTCTGAATGATATGGAGTACTGTCACAACAGCAACCTGAACACTGCAGCGTGTTTTATGAGGCTTGTTATTATATTCCTAGAAACAGAAGCAAATATTTAAGAGAAACACTGCGGCAAAACAAAAGAAAAAGCAAACTGTGTGCAATCAGTGTCCTGACCTTTTATCCATCCGTTTATTTACTGTTAAAAACATAAAACTACAGAATAATTGAGGTCATCATATTAGTTTTATTCTGAAATTTTAGTGTGTAAGTAGTGAAGGTAACAGTGAAAGATTGTGTACAAAGTTTCTCTTAAAAAAAAGTGAAGGAAAAAATCCAAACAGGGATACAAAAACATTCAAGCTTCATGATGTATTAAGTCTGAAAAACCTCTACATATTTTTACATTTACACCACAAATACAGACGGTTTCTCTAGTGATTGTGATCTCATGATTCTTCTGAATGTGTTTCTGTTAAAACAGATAAATTGTAATCAGATCTGTATTAATCCTCAAACACATTTCAACATGATGGGGAAAGAAAATTGACCCCCCCGATGGTGATGGGAAATCACAGTCATTTGTAAAAATAAAGTAGGATATTGTTTCAAAGACAAATCGTCATTAAGATAGCGATACAGAAACTGATTCCTCCTGCTTTTTAAGGCACATAGCAGATGTGTCACGCCTGAAAATAGACTTTTGATGTCTACTTACTTCTATATTTAAAGCGCACACTTGGAATGGGAAACTGAAATAATCACAAATGTCAACAACAGCAACAACTAAAAAAAATGGCAGACACAGCAGAAATTTTGATTTGTACAAACAGTAACTGTAACAAAAAGGTGTCTTCAGCTCACAAACAAATCAGCTGACTCTAAAGGCTGTCTGTGGTAACACTGGTGACCTGCGGCTGCACCCTGTTCCTGTTACAGCTGAAGAGCCAGGCTGCCCTCCTGTGGCGGTAGCGCTTAGACAGCAGCACATAGAGCACTGGGTTGACACAGGGGTGCAGGTATTGGAGCACAGTACAGATAAAGTGGAATATATCCCAAGCCGCTCTGTGGCGATACAGCCCCAGGTACACACACAGCTCCAGCACATAACTAGGCAGCCAGCACACTGAGAAGGTAGCTGCAGCCAAGAAAACCATGACAGAGGCTCTGCGGGTGTTTTTGGCACTGGACACTGACATTACGGGACTCTTGTGGAGAAACAGAGCCAGACGGACATAGTTGAATGCAATGACTAGCATCGGAATAAAGTAGTAAAGTACAAACTGGCTTAGGACCACTTGGTAGTGGTGCTCATGAATGGTTGGAAGGCAGAAGGTGAAGTTCGTCAGGTTTGGGCCCATGCTCTTTTTGGTAGCAAACATTCGCAGAGGCAGGCTAATAAAGAAGCTGAGGGCCCAGACTAAGACAAACATAAGAATGACCAGATCCATGGTGGGAGGCTGGTACGGGTTGGTGATGATCATGGCTCGGGTCATGGACACAGCGCATAGCGAATAGGTGCTAGCTGCCAGACTGAAGGCTAGCAGGAACTGGTAAACCTTGCAGGAGATGTCACCAAGAGGCCAGGAGTGACTTACAGCAGAGTGCAGTGTGAAAGGGATGAGCAGGAGAGTTAGGAAGTCAGCCAGAGTCATGCTGAACAGAAGGATATCGAGCCGGTTCTTACGCAGTGTGTTGTACTTGGCAAACAAAGAGAAGACCAGCAGGTTGGCACACAGCCCAATGCCCAGGATCACACCACAGGTACAGGCAAAGATTAACCCATAGGTGTTGGGAAAAGCCATGTTGTCATCGGAGTGACATCATCTGTCAGAAAAGAATGACATTTGGATTTTGAGATTTGGGTTAAAAAAGAACAATAAATTAATTAGGGAAATAAAATCCCGATTAATGACTCAACAAACTGAAGTCCTGTTTATATCACATTTACTCTGCTTAATGTTAACACACAAGTGACAGCTTCATCACATGGCACCTGTAAGGCTTGTGTAGACCTACGTGTCACAGTAAATGACACATATATACCAAAACACATATATGATGCAAGGCAGAGTAAATGTACTGATCAACACTTTTGTTTACTGACAAGCCAAATTTATTTCAATATCACTTTAAGACAACGCTGAAAGCTACTAAATATCTACATTTACACTAAATATAGTGTTAAACAAATTAATATGGTTTAACTCAGACGTCATAGCACTGGAAAGAGACATCAGGTTAATCATTTTTTACTTACCATTGTTGTACCTCCATTATTAGCTCATGTCCACAAGTGAACTAACCTCATTATGTAAAATGAAACATTTGCTGGTTTGTATCCCGTTAAAACAAACTGTGAGATGTGAGAGCCTCTAAGGACTCATTACAAAGTGTGATCGCTGAATGTGAAGGCAAGAAAGGCAAACATTACTTGGGCCAGATTGATTCTGGTTGACTAGGTTTAAAGAGAAATGGACTCTGGTCACTCTGGGAGAGATCAGTGATATACAGTGCATACGTGTTTTGTTAGCATTCATGTTTCTTAGTTTTGTTATATGATGTTTGAAGCTCTGTAGTCTAGCAGTACATGAATAGACAACACTGGCCTATTTAGGGACATAAAAGGTGCTTTGTAAAAGGTCTGGTCTGGCAATTAATCATCAAAGCTAACTAGGCACCTATGTAAACCTGAGCAGATGATAAACACACTGATAAATGTGAATGCCCTATAAGATGTGTGGCAACAGCAGCAATGAGCATTGCAAAAGTAAACAGTAGCAGTTTTTCTTTAACCTCTAATCAAACAAAAGTGTTGATCATTTCACTAATGTGATATTTGCAGTACGATAGTGATAAGTTTTACTTGAGGGAAAGATTTCTTTTGCATTTAAAACATGAAAATGAAAGAAAACGGGGCTACTGCAGTAGGCCTACCCTTGATGGTAGGCCTACTGCAGGAGTTCACAACCAATTCACTGTATTTATATGAAATGTTTAATGTCTGAGTGCGTATGCCCTGTGAGCCAAACACTTCCTGTCAGAAGTCTATTTAGAACTAGAAACGTCTGTTCTTGAACACAAGCAACAGAATGAAAGCTTTTCGAAGATTTGGCAGTTCAAGCTGATATTGTGCCAATTTCACTGTTTTATGTTTGAATGTGATATCTTAGCCCTGAGATGTTTTTCTTGAGATTTTCTTATTATTCATCACAAATGTTCACTTGGACTCAAGGATGAACTGATTAGATTTTATTTTTACTTCATAAAACAAGTTCTTATTCTAATTCTTACAAAAATTTTACACAAATTTCTAATAGGATAAAATGATAAAATAATAATGTTTTAAAACCAAAAGGTCAAAGTTCACCTTCACTACCCCATAAAACACTCCACCACAACTAAGGAACAGAGGGAAAGATGGATTTATGTTATCTATGTTTCGTAAGTAGGCGCAGCAGCGACCTGTCTTTGATGGTAAATGGCCTGCATTTGTATAGCGCTTTTCTAGTCCATAGGACCCCAAAGCGCTTCACACTACATTCAGTCATTCACCCATAGGCAATAGCAAGCTACATTGTAGCCACAGCTGCCCTGGGACGCACTGACAGAGGCGAGGCTGCCGGACACAGGCGCCACCGGGCCCTCTGACCACCACCAGTAGGCAAACATGGGGTTAGTATCTTGCCCAAGGATATTTGGCATGCAGCCAGGATGCAGCCTGGGATCGAACCACCGACCTTCTGATTATTGGCTGACCTGCTCTGCCACCTGAGCTACAGCCACCCCGATAGCAACAAACTAGCATTAGCTTCACAAGCTTTTCACCAGTACTTACCTGCAGTGTGCATTTGGTTATATGTGTGGACCAAAGAGAGGGAGCAAAATACTGACAACTCTACATCAAATGTAACCTGAGAGAATATAAAGATAAATGCATGAATATAAATGTGCTTACCTCTCTCTTTACCACTAGTCTTTGGTGTATTATAAACCATCTTTTGCTCGTATTGTGTTTTTTTGATGTTTTGTTTTTGTTTTCTCTTGTTTTGTTGTTTTTCTAATCCCATAATATGGCCAGTGAGCGATGTCAAAAAAAACCCCACCTAGCTCATTGATTATGTTCTCTGTTCTTTCACGTCTATAGATATTAATTTTTCTCTGCACTGTTTGATTTCTTCAGTGTGAGCTGCAGGCTCCTAACGGTGGCTTTATCAGGCTTTCCACAGCTTTTATGACTCATTTTAGCTAATGGTGTACACTGCTGCTCTTAGTTCAGGATAGCTGACGTCGATGCATCTGCTAACCCCTCCATTATCGGTGTCTGTATCTTACGTTCAGTGGCTGTTAAAGTGCCACGTGTTCTCAAGTGGAACATTAACAGCTTCATTGTGTTCTGTTCATGCCGAAAGTCAACAACACTGTTTTTCACGCTGCTACCTTCAGCAAACATTTTAAACGTCTGTTTTGACCCAAATGTTACACTTACTATTATTCGTACTATTTTATCTTGATAATAATACAGCATTTGTAACTATTTTTCAAAGACTTTGAGGGAAAACTTACTATGAGCACTATAATAACAATATAATATAATAATTAATCAGTTATTGGATAAACGTTTTTTCAGACAATGTTGTAATCTTATATGATTCACAGAATTCATGGAATATGTTTCTATTCTGAAGTGCTGGTTAAAATAAAAAAAGCAACTTGGTAGTGATCTCAAAGGCAACACACGGTCACAATAGGCTCTTAAAAATTGCATTTTCTAGCTCAGATTAGTTATTGATGATGCAAATAATCCCTTGTGTTGTCAGAAAATGTATATATTGCATACATACATCTGTAGGATATAAAAGAGTACTGAACGCCAAGTTTACTTATAATGGGTTGGATCCCCTTTTGCTCTCAGAACTGCCTTAACTTTTTATGTTAAAGATGCTCCTCAGGAATTTTGGTCCACGTTGACATGACAACATCACACAATCGCTGCAGATTGGTGATGTGAATCTCCTGTTTCATCACATGCCAAAGGTGGTCCAGCAGGTAGAGATCTGGTGACTGTGGAGGCTGGTGAGTGCAGTGAACTAATGATCACATTCAAGAAACCAGTTTAAGATGATCTGAGCAAGTTATCCTGCTGGGAACAACCATTAGAAGACGGGTACACTGTGAAAAAGCGATTACTGGGTAACATTACTCAGGCTGTGGGATACAAGTGATGCTCACTTCATTTCTAAGGGGCTCAAGTGTGACAAGACGATATCCCTAACACCATTATACCACCAGCAGCTGGAACCATTGATACCATTGATGGAGCCATGCTCTCATGTTGTTAATGCCAGATTCTAGTCCTACCATCCAAATGCTGCAGCAGAAACCTAGACTCATCAGACCAGGCAACATTTTTCAACTATTTTATTGTCTAGTTTTTGTGAAGTTGTGTAATTTCTATCCTTGGGTTTTTGCTCTTAGCACAGCACTTGGTGTGGGCTTCATCAAAGGTTGATTTGTGGTGCTGTGTGAGTGTATTTCCAATCTAACCATTCTCTGATCTCTGGCATCAAAAAGGCATTTCTTACCCAGAGAACTGCCACTCAGTGAGTATTTTCTCTTTTTTAGACTATTCTTTGTAAACCCAAGAGATGTTTGTGTTGGAAAATTCCAGTAGACCATCAGTTTTTGAAATATTCAGACCTGGCTATTTGGCACCAACAACTATGCCACGTTCGGAGTCACTTAAATCACCTTGCTTTCCCATTCTTAAACTTGAGCTTTAGCAGGTCATTCAGGTCATCGTGCCCATGGCTAAATACACAAGGTGTGACTGGTTTATTAGATAGTTGCATTTGTGAGTAGCTCAACATATCTACCTAACAAGTTGGCCATTGAGTTTAGGATTTCTAGGTGATACAGACGACACAGTTCACTGCATCATAATGTTGTAGTGTGACACCCACGAGGAGCTGGCAATGCCTGGTTAAAGGGGGATATTTTGCTGATAATCATATGATCAGGTCTGTGGTAAAAAACTAAAAATAAAATGTTTTTTTCAGGTTTTTTCTTAATTCATCCTCTCTAAAGACTTGAGCTGTGACTTGAACCATGGTTTTAGAGGATTATTAGTCTCTTAGTAATTTGCCATTTCTAAATTTTCTCTTATTTTCTACATTTGTATAATTTGAATAACAAATTCACAATTATCAGTGCCTTTATACGCTTCTTTTTCTCTTTTTTTTTTGTTTTTGCTTTATTTTGGTCTCACAGTCAAAAATTAAATATTAAAAATATTAAATGCTTTATTTTTAGAAGGAGTCCCAATTAATCAAATTGTTTGAATAATTTTTCTCAGCAAATCATTTTGGCTCTTTCTTAATGCCAGATTTTCCATTTGAGCTGCATATATCCTGGTAATAAAGACACAGAGAATAAAAAAATAGCTCTAAGGACTACATATTTAATGTTTGAATAACTGGAAAATTATACAGTATGCCCTCAGTGCACGTGCAGAACATTATCCAGTAGATGATTCTGGCTTAATGTAAAAGAAAAATCCAATGTTAAGTGATTGAAGTGGGTTTAATGAAGCGTACGCTGAGTTATCTAAGGTGTGAAAGGAAAGCAGGACCATCATAGAAAAAAAAATTACTAAACCATAATCTCAACCACAAAAGAACATATACAGGATATAGCTAAAGTGCATTATGGGATTTAGTCAGCAGCACTGAAATACATTCACAAAATAAATATACATTTTAAAGTACAATAAATTATGAACTGATGTATTCATTGACCAGTTTGTTGTGTGTAGGTCCGTAACGGTCAGCACTCAGAGCCAAACAAAAAGCAGGGTGCCCAGCATCGCATTATTTGTAGAAGTTATCATGTATAGGAAATAAATACTTCCTCCCGTGCTCTTGCATACATCTGAAACTACAAAACATATCACTGCTTGGAAGTATATCAGGGCTGCAGAGTTGTAAAGATTTTCCAAATAAATATGGACCTAAGCAGGTGTTATCATGAAACTAAAATGAAGTGTGAGATTTTTTTACAGCAAAAATACAAACAACAAAGCCAAATATTAATATACAAGCACAAACTCAGGGTTAAGATATAAAGTGACTGAGTCTGGCATCGTTAGTCTGTCAGGCATCAGTCAGCCTGCGTCAGTGTCTTAGTGCAGTACATAAAGGGTACTGTTTTTTTTTATTTTTTGCTTTTAGATAGCCATCCGTGGTGGCGCCTTTGTTAGAACAGACCGTGCTCGCCTCCTCTTCTTATCGTTTTCTCTACGCCGGCCCAGCCTCACCTTTTTTTTCCTCTTGGTGGCAACTTTAAGTGACTCCTTATAAGCCTGAGCTTTGTTGGTCTCCTGAGGGAGGTTAGGGCCCACTCTGTCCTGCCTGAACCTGTCAGAGAGATCTTTGGTGGCTCCCGAGGGCTTCTGGTGGTTTCCACTGAAGCTTTGGCTCGAGGTTCTGCTTTGTGCAGGTGGAGCACGATCATCAGCCGTGTGCACCTCCTCCAGCAGCTCGTGTAGCCACATGCGGCGCGTGTACTCATGTATGGTGCGGCCCTTATCATGCATCAGCTGGGCGTGGCCTACTGACCTCTTCCTTACAGCAAAAAAAAAAGTGCCAAAGTTAGATTAAATTGTATCAAAAACAAAGGTAGTAAAAAAGCCACATGGTGGACTATTAGAAATCCGTTTCAGTCTCTGATATCTCTTAGATTACTGCTGAACATTAATCCCAGAGGAATATATCATTTCCTCTGGGATTAATAAAGTGTCTGATTCTCAGTCAGTCATTTAAGAACTTTTTTTGTTCCAACTTTAAATTTTATTTGACATCTCAGTGTTAAGTTAATAGAAGAAGTGGTTGGCTATTATAAATTTTAGGTCAGGCTTTATGAAACCTCAATACAGTAGGTGGCAGCATAAACAAGTGTGAGAGCTGTCACTAATCTGAGTTTGATATGGACCTAAAACAGAGAAAACATCCCATGCCTTACTTTAAAATATTCAAACTGCAGAAAATCTCAAATATTTTTTTCTTAAATTGCTAGCTTTTCGAAATCTTGCATAGAATTTGTTTATTCGTTTTTTTAAAGGTATCACAAAGGTAACTCACATTCTGCTACTAAGTGCATCAACTGGTCTCCCATCGAGAGTCACCGGAGAGCACAGCAAGAACACAGCCAGACTCCACTGATGAAGCACGACTATAGAGCACATCCCTGAGGCAAAAACGTAAGCAACACAATGAATATCATCAGTCTCTCTAATGAGTAATGAATTAATCCTAAACTGTGTCTGTTTTTTCAGTAGAGTTCGTTTCATCTGAAAAATGACACACACAGCCTTTAAACAGTCCTCTAAAAATATAAACATTTAAACTTACTTTGTTTCCAGTGAAAATCCCCCCAAAAAACCGTAAGCTCTTAAGTGTTGATGTTCTTGCAAAAATGATTTCACAAAAAAGATGTGTGAAAATTAATGTGCCAAACACAGTTTGGCCCATTCAGAACTTGTGAGCAGATCCATTGGTGTAAATGTAGCCTAGGGAAATCCCCTCCGAGTCGACTCCATTAATTTGCCTCCCAACAGTGTGTGTTAAGCTATTTATAACTTCCCAGTGTCCAAATAAAAGTGGGATAAAGATAGAAAGAAGAGAAGCCCATCAGCTGCAGAGCCACAACTCTGCTCAGTCCTGCAGTAATCTCATGTGAAGTCGCACTGAAGCATCATCTGCGGTAGTCAGAGCTGCTGAGCCGAGCTGAGAGCTCTGTGTGTGAGCCTGTGTGAGTCCGTGTGAGAACAGGCACTGAGAGAAAGTCAAACTCCTCTTTGGGTGAAGATGCATGCGCTACCTCAGCCCCTACCCATTAAGTCCAGTGCTAACACCCTGCCCAACCTCCCAACCCTCACCTCACTCTCACTCCCCACCAACCCTTCACTCACACCTGCTGTGACATGAACGTGGCACTGATGCAAAGTCCAGTCATACAACAAACAGCGTACTGAAAAAAAACTAATGAATAAACATATATTTAGAGGAATTTCTATGGAATTTCGCCATACTTTCAAAATGCAGTCTACTAGTATATTTTCATTGGGTGCTCAGAAATGACAGGTGTGCACCAGTGTAGGTAATCACGAGTTACCAAGCAGAGAGTGAATGGTATAAGGGGAGGGGCAGGGTTACTCCAAAGTAAACAGCCAGGCCTAACCACTTTCCCAGGGGAGAATGACCATAACCTCAGAGAAACCCAACCCACAGCCTCTCACTGCAGACCATTCAGTTCACCTCCACTCTGCCTCTGCAAACCAGCTCACCACCAAATGGTTACAGTGGGTTCTGAGGTATCTTTCATATTCAGCTCATAATGAGACTACTGAGGTTTGCATTAAGGCAGCTGTATACAACCTGAGGTTCACTATGCATATTCAGGTGCTGAACCGAGTCTCGAGTGCCTAGTGATTTAATAAATGCACTTGTTAAAGGCTTGGCACTCTCACATAAGAGGTGCCTCTGTGACTAAAAGTGCATGTATTTTTAGTCTCACATTGACAGACAGTGCATCATGTCCCAAGTGTGGAAGTGCATGCAGCAAGAAGGAGTGTCTTTTTTAAATATAATGCATTGCTTATATTTGAACCTTTGTTTTTTGTTTTTTCTGAAAAGCCTGATGTACACAATCAGACACTTGCAGTGCTACTGTGAGCAATAAATTGTGCAGAAATACCAGATGTAGCAAAAATAATAAAAAATTAAAACTCAAATATACAAATTGACATTCAATCTTCAAGTGCCCCAAGTTTCAGTAACATTAGAGTTTCAAAATAATATGAATTTTCTAGCAATTATTTCATGGGTCAGGTTTTACAGTGTTAATTTGAACTACAACTCCTGTCACCATTTGAAAAGCTGGGCTAAAAAATAAGTGAAAATTACATTCATTTATAATTTACTAGACCAGTATGCAAACAAAGAAGTTTTTGGAATAGTTTCTTAATTTGATGATTTTTATATAATTGCACATCTCACAAAACAGATATATTTATGTTTTATCAAACATGCTACCAGTGCCACGCTAAAGTCCTAAATGCGGCACAGCTATTTGTATTGAGCTAAATAGAACTCTACTGTTTTTACAAGCTTTGTCACTTGTTTTTTATCTTTAATCATGCATGCTTTGTCTGGTATCTGTGACAGCAGGCTAATGTTTCTGTATGTTTATGACAAAGCACATCACTAGATGCTAGCAATAGAGTTAACATAGCATGGAGGAAGCTAAAAGCCAACGGTCCTCTAGTTTAAAGTTTGCACTGCTATGCCAACAACTTTTGTTTGATTGCAAATTTTTGACTTACCTGGAGTTTGCATGGCTCACTAGTTCAGATGGTGCTTTCCCTGTTGGCTTCTTTCATCCATGCTTACGTTTGTAACATTTCGTCAGGAAGATTTTATTACACATGTGACCATGTTTTGTTGTCACCTCAGTTAATATCCTATTGCCGGTTACTTATGAGCTCAACTCCACAAGATGAGGTGCACTCGCAGTAAAAGCATGTAAGTGAGAAACTACCATGACCATAAATGACTGCTGTATGCATAAAGACTCTCACACTAAGCTGAAATCAGACTAATGGAAAATAAATATTAATAAAAGTTGTTAAATAGGAAATCCATATTTAAATTTTTTATTAGACCCCTTGTCATAATGTAATTTTTGTCGTCTGCTTGCAGAGTGAAATAAAGCCTCTTGATTTATTAATCGAATCTGGAATCGGCATATTTTAGAAATCTATATACTGTTAGCATTTATCTAGTTTACTATTCATATTTTGTTCTTTCCTGTTTATATTATGCACACCTGTATTTTAAGCCTTTTAGTTTGTGTTCTCCTTACTGTTTTATAAAGTCTATTATTTGTACTTTGTTTCCTCAGTGTTCTTTTTGTTCAGCGAGTCTGTGTCTGTGTATAAAAGTTGTCCTTTGAGTTAGATTCAAGTTTACTTTGGTAGTTAGTTGTGTCCTGTGTTGAGTTTACTTCCTCCCCTCCCTCACTGTCTTGATTGTCTACAGCTATGTCTAGTTTGGTCCCCTCTATATTCTTGCTTTTTGGACTTTGTGTCTCTGAGTCTTGACCTGGGCTAATGAAAACGGTTGCTTTCTGTTTTCTTACTCTGTCTCCTGTGTTTTGGGTCCTTTTAAAAGACTTCCCTATAACATCAGCTACATAACTCCAGATTTAGTCTTTTCTTTCTTAAATATTGTTTAGGTTGCTGGGATATTTGAATTGCTTTACTGATGAATTTTGTCACGCACTATTTGGTTTTCTTTCTTTTCATTTGGATTTTGAAACCCAGCATTGTGCCTGCAGTTTATTACAATAATAACCAGCACTTATTCAAATGCTGGTTATGTAAGTCTAAATGTAAGTCTTTTTTTTATTATGTAAAAAAATGCAATGTAATGTACACGATGAACAGACTCCACAATTGTTCATCTATTAATATTTATATATTATTTCTAAGGCAGTAAATACAGTTTATTCAAAATCCTGAGTCATTTATGTAGTTGCTGTAGCTTGCTGTTTTACTGGATGGAATAACTGGCATTTATCCTCATGAAAAGGAACCATAAATAATTTCTGTGTGCAGTGATGATTACTAGAATCACTTCAGGGCAGTCTGGAGACCAGTTGGTGGTAAATTATTTAATAGAGGGCTCTGTATTTTACAAGCAGTCATGATTCAGTTCAGCAAGGTGTCCAGAAAGGGTTTGGGGCTAGGACAAATATATGGCGGACCCCCCTGCTGTCTCCCAAATTTTAGCTTTCTTCTCCTGCCAGTGAGTCTGCCCCAAACTTCCAACACTTAAACATTTGGTAGGGAAAAAATACCTCATCTGATTCCGTTCTGCAAAGACTTTACCTACAAGAAATATGAAAAAAATCCCATTTCCTGGCAGACTGCAGCATATGGAATAGGAGCCAGGAAAGCTGCTTTTGATTCATGCTAAATTGCACTCTCAACACAGAACAGTATTCCTGTCGGTTTTTCATCCTTTTCACTTTGCCCCTACTTTACATTCGCACATACAGAACATATACACACCCGCCCACTCTACTTTCAAAAAATGTGGAACCAACCGGCATTGACACACATTGCATTCACAGAAACACCTTCATTTCATCTTTAAATTCAGAGTTCATCATCTATTTTTAGATGCTTTTTACCCATTGCCTGCACTGGCCCACCCTATTAGGTCATAAATCCTGTCTCAAGATGCAGTCACAGTTCCTGCTTTTGTTGTGGAGTTGCATTCAGAGTCACCATGTGGATGTATGATTTTGATTTTAGCAGTTCCCTATGATCGCAGTCAACATCCTTTATTATATTATAACTATCTCAAAGTTCGTCTTTAACTCTGAATGCTGTTTGTTCTTTAAGAGGGATTAAAACATTTTAGCAAAAATAAAAGCAGTAGAATTTCTTTTTAACATCTGTAGTTTAGTATAAGCTTGTTTGATATAAATATGTGACAATAATCAGCTGCAATGAATAAAGTTTTAAGTTTTAATGTGTGTTTGATAATGGTTCCTTTATTACGCAGTCCGGACTTTGATCGTTTGACCATTTGTTCACATGAGAACTTCAGGTTTGTTATCCTGGAAAACCTCACTTGAAGAATGACTTTTGCAGAGTTACTTTCCCCTCTTAATGGTTTTTTAACGGCGAATTTCTGTATGGACCATTTCAGTTAGTTCATCTGAGGCATGCTTCATAATGTCGAATTGTGGGAAGTTGGAGGAGTTTTCTGCAGATCATTCACACCTAACAATCATAACTGTCATCCAAGGAATGCTCTTTATTCCTTTTTACCTTCAGCTATTTTCATCAGCTCGGCTACAGGGGCCCATTTTTATTCACAAGTACTCCTGAGGCAAAATGTTAAATTGATCCGCTCTGTTTTCTTTGCGTTTGGTGGTTTATTGATGCTTAAATCGTCACTTATTTAAGAGCAGGTTTTGAATATCAAGCACATACTTTAGTGAATAAAATGAAATCTGTATTAAGTTGAGTTTACTTTTTTTTTAACAAACTCACTTAAAATGGGGGAACTTTTAAAAATGCATATGAAGTGTAACTATCATGTTTATAAGTCCTAGGGATGTGGCACATTTAATGCATTGTTTTTGCACTGTATGATCATGAGATTTTAATAATATAAGCATCAAATTGACCAAATCCCCCCACCCTGCCCTGACCTGTATTATTGAGCTTCTAGAATGTCAGAAAAAATTTGGCACACTGTGTTAAATGTAAATAAAAATGGAACCCAATGACTTTCTAATCTCAAAACCAACATTTGGTCAAATGTTTAAATTGAGAGGAAACAAAATGT
Organism: Mchenga conophoros; assembly: GCF_057382185.1. Lineage (NCBI taxonomy): Eukaryota > Metazoa > Chordata > Actinopteri > Cichliformes > Cichlidae > Mchenga > Mchenga conophoros. The sequence continues at coordinate 17,423,044 of NC_140532.1, read as the reverse complement.
AGAAAAATAAGGTCATTTTGGATTTGATGGCAGCACCATGTCTCAGAAAGTTGGGTTAGGATCAACAAAAGTCTTGAAAATAAGTTGTACTACAAAAAAATAAAACAGCTGGGGGAACATTTTTGCAGCCAATTAGAGTAACTGAGAACAGGTCAGTAACATGAGTATGAAAAGTATTAAGAGTGCACATTAGTTTTTCAACAGTAAAGACAGGCAGTGGTTTACCAGTCTACAAAAACTGCGTCTACAAATAATGTTCCTCAACATACAACAGTAAAGACTTTGAATACCTAATTATTTACTAGGGGTGCAACGATACACAAAATTCACGGTTCGGTTCGGTTCGATACTTTGGTGTCACGGTTCGATATTTTTTCGATACAAAAAAATGTTCATGCCTTTTTAATTTGTCATTTATTAAAATTATAAATATATATTTTAACTCAAAAGTACAGTTTTTAAATTTAACCCTAACCCTTGTGCGTGTTTTTTATTTTGACAGCGAATGCGCACCTGCGGACCACTTATGTGCAGCCCTGGTTATTTAGCTCGTCATATTGCAGCCACAGAAATTATTTTGTCCATGAAACCATAAAGCTGCACTTTCTTTTTGCCTTATAGTCTGATTTGTCATAACTTCTCCGTTTTGTGGTAAGCTTTTCTTTGGCTGTCACTTCTTCACCCTGACCTGTCTTATTTGGCTCAGCAGAACTGAAATATATATCCTGCTGCTTTTACACACGCACTCACATAAGCTCAGCGATTCTCTGCGCGATCAACCTCTCACATGTTTAAGCTTGCTGCGGGAGATTTCACTTGTCATGTTTGCATAGTAAGCTAACGATTAATAAGACGATGTCAGAGGAATTGGTGCACAAATTATCATCACTCACAGATCAGTGCTGTCGCTCTCTATACACAGTTCGCACGATTGCAAAGTGAAAGCAAAAAAACAAGCGCAAATTCAAACGCGACTTCAATATGTCACATATTGACAGTGGCTCACCGATGCCAATGACATAATTACCCAGCTACATTTCCGAAAGAATGCAAAAGCATTGACATATATTTTTCCTTCCTACAATAGCCCGACGGGCAGGGAAGAGATAGATTTTGGTACCCCGACTGAAAAAAATCGCTAGCCCCGGGACGTCGGGCTAGCGATATTGCAAGCCCTGTATCTGATTGAGGAATCACTCATCTTTGGAAAAGAGAGTTTATTACAGAGAAATGTCTCTTTCCAAAATAAAAGCTATACTATCCGCTTCTTCTGGGCTATATTCTCAGCAGCATAAGGAGAATCATGTGCTAACAGCTGTCTAAATGACTCGGCTAAAGTTAGTAGCATGCTTGTTGTTTTTGTCTTTGCACTAGGATGATGTCGGCGTAAATGTGCAGTCATATTCGTTGTGTTCCCACTAGTGCTTTCAGGTTAATCTCGTTGAAATGACCTTAACGCCACAACACGGCAAATCTCCGTCAACGAGCTACCGCCGATCGCCCGTGCATGGGGCTAGACGGCCAACACGTTAACGAGCTAACTGCGCTAACACACTAGTTCCCACCCATGTAATTGAGCATTGCATGGCACATCCAACATACTGTTTTACTTTAGTCCATGACTCGCTTACCTTCAGGGTCATACGTCACATGAAAACCAAAATAATTCCAAACGCCAGATCTGAATGAGGGTGGGGGAGGTCCATGTTGCAAGGAGAGCTTAACTTCTGTCTTGCTAGCTTGCCCTGCGCTCTTCCTTCTGACTATGCTGTCTGTGTGGAGCGCTCAGTGGATCTGCGCTCGACAGTGCAGCCTAGGCGGAGTAGTCGAACGCAGATTCACTGAGCGCTCAACACAGACAGCATCGTCAGAAGGAAAGTTGATAAAATAAATTACAAATGTTGTATTGTTCGATACATATGCGTACCGAACCGAAAGCACTGTATCGAACGGTTCAATATCGATACGAATATCGTTGCACCCCTATTATTTACAGCACATAATGTCATCAAATGATACTGAGAATCTGGAAAAATCTCTGTGTGGAAGGGACAAGGTGGAAAATCAGGCATGAAAATCACTGCATGGGCTCAGGAACACTTTCAGTTCACCGTGACAATGTTCACAAAAAGGCAGAGTAAAGCTCTATCATGCAAAGAAGAAGCACGTGTGGACAAGATCCAAGTTTTAGAATATGAGAGGTGAAAACTGAAGTCTGGGAGTGCCAACTACATGACATCTTTTCCGGCAAAGTCATTTTTCAGTCTCTCACTTTGTAGATGGTCCCTGTACACTCATTTCGCAGACAGCTCCACATGGACACAAGGAGAAAGGAGAACAATATAGAATTTTTACGACTCATACCGATATTTGGTGATTTAAAAATCAGCCGATGTTTTTTTCCTTCAGACACACAAAACATACACAGATTTCCCTAATATTTGCCATTGCTAAGATCACAAGGCAATGCAGTTTAAAAAATAATCGTTTATTGTCACAAGTCTACTCATTTACTGGCCAGCTCTGCTCGGATGAGCTGGTTGTTGTGTTTGTGGAGTTTCAAACAGGTGGTGCTAACAGAGAAAACACAGAGTGCCCCCTGATGGAAAAATTACGGAACATCAACACTCACAGCATCTCTTCTTTACCTTATAATATTTGTATTAATTGGCCATTATAAATGTCAATACTGATATATCAGGAAATAGCCAACATCGGGATCTTAAAGTTGTTCTTGTTTACCAGATTGGAGGATGACTTGTTTTATTTTAAACAAGCTCATAGTTTGTTGTCTGCCTTAATGATATAATTTGAAAGTGGTGTTATTGATCTTTGAAGAGGTTCAAATATGATACATTTTTTTCCAACTTACGTAAAAACTATTTTTTTAAAAATAAACCCTTCCCATTACCCAGCCCTTGTGTATGTTACTTTGACTCAAAATAACATTTAAAATGGTTTTGTACCACCACCACCACCACCCCCACCCGAATCCACATTCATGTAAAGTTTGACAATGATATGGCTTAATTTATCTCTCATTATAATGTGCCAACATGATCAAGGTCTGCAGCTATTGTGCAACGACATGATCAGCTTGTTGGTTTTCCATTTGGCTGTAATAGAGTTCAGAGTTCCTCTTTGGAGAAAATGGCTGGAATAGTCATAGTTTTTGGCCTTGCAGAATTCACCCCAAGTTTTAAATTCAGGATTTGTTGCCATCCTCCATCCATCCTCAAGATATGCAGGAGGTTAGGTTAATTGCTGGTTCTAAATTGACTTTAGGTGTGATCAGATGGATGGATGGATGTTTACTGTAATTTCTTTGTGTCAGTCGCTGAAAAAAACGGGATCCCAACAATACTGTGAATGTAGCTCAGGGTGTTTAACACTGTATTTCACACCTCAATCTCCATTGTATAACATATATCAATTCACAGCTTTTGGGTTATTTTCCAGCTGCAAATACAGACTTTCACCCACAATGCACAATGGCCTGTTCAGTCAGAATGTCACAGAAGGGTCACTGCTCCACGCTTTAAGAGGCGTACATCCTGAACATTACCTAATTCCTGTTCAGGGTTACCCAAACACGGCCTCCTCCGACATTTATTTGATCTGCAAGTAGCTGCAAGATTTGTCTGTTTCTGCTGCCCGATATATAATAATCCTTCTCAGGTAATGCTTTGGGGCCGATTTCTTATTTACAACTCCTTTTTAAAAAAATGTTAACCATAAATGTCAAGCTCCTGGAGACAGTGAGTCGGGGAGGTCCTGCCAGGACAAAAGCATGCTGTCCAGACTCAGTCTACAGCATAGGTGCATTAAATCATTATTTTTCAGACAGGAAATCTGCCATTGGACATTTTGCCTGTAAAATGTATTTTTAAGATTAAATGATTCCTGCCTGGCATTGCTGAAGTGTTCTTACACTCATCTATTCAGTGTTAAAGCTTGTCTCTAGTGAAAACTTAAAATGTTGTTCATCTTATGATTAATCCGTGCCTGATCAAGGTTTACTTAAATGTGATTCAGACTGATTCCAAAAGGGGGAAAAAACAAGTCCGGAGCTTGAGTCTTTGACCTGGCCTTATGCAGAGCCCACCACATTAGCATTTTTCTCTTGGCAGATGTTAATGGTGAGGTGCCTGACTCTCTGCAGTAGCCCTGTGCTTGAGGCTCTAGGGAAGAGGGGGGGCTTCTTGCTTCTTACTCCTTACTCACCCACCTCCAAACCACAATATGCTCAATGTCTGATGCCCCCCTCTCATCTGACCTCAGAGGCAGGTACCAGAGCAGTTGGACGTGGCTTAAAGCCCCACAGGGCCACCACCAGTGACCACCACCACCCTCCTGTCCCTGACCTATCACCCAAAACATTACCATAAACTCCTGCCCAGGTGCCAAGCATCACAGACACAGCCGTGCTTACAGTTATATGCTCTGCACTGACTCTCCGTGTAAA